>NC_083116.1:124570900-124883718 GCF_949774975.1 Lagenorhynchus albirostris
TCTCAAAGAAGTAACAGTTAACAACAAGATGTTCAGGTGCGATTCTCCCAAGATTTTATAATGGTTCAATTTTCAAAACACAAATGTGAAAGAGAGAGGACCTTCTTATATATACAAATGAACTCACGAGGCAAAACCCAGGTGTCACCATCACGCTGTTTGCCTGATCTTGTGGGCTGAAAAACAGACAACTTTATAGTCACTGTAAGCTCGTGAGAGGACTGCTTTAATTTGGAATAATCTCAAAGTAATATAAGCCTGTAGATTATTCTGTACGTGAAAACCTGCGGTCTTGACCTGTTTGGTTCCTGGTCTGAAGTCTACTGAGCGTGAACCCATTTTAAGCTGATTGAACATGGGAATGGTTGAAAATGAAGCCTTCATTTTCTCCTCCCTTCCCGGATGCCGTTGAGCCAGTATGTACCTGTGCCGCGGGTGTACAGCTGGGCTTCCCCCAGGATAGCTCACACCGCATGTTCCGGTGGATCCTCGCCCGAGCTGTTGTCAAATTGTGAGCGTAGCACCCCTGCATCCGCATCCTAGAACTGACTGACTGCGAGCCCATGATGGCAGGGACGTGCTTGTTACCATTTTCCGGTACTTTTTAAAGCTGACTCTGAAAATACGTTCAAGCTCGTGTTAAAATCAACAGTTCTTTTCATCTTCCGCTTTCTGTTTTGTAACCGTTTCCAGGCCAACCATTTAAACTGGACCCCAAATCTGCACATCGCAAGCTAAAGGTGTCCCACGATAACTTGACAGTAGAACGTGATGAGTCATCCTCCAAAAAGAGCCACACGCCTGAACGCTTCACCAGCCAAGGCAGCTATGGCGTAGCTGGAAACGTGTTCATTGACAGTGGCCGGCATTACTGGGAAGTGGTCATAAGCGGAAGCACATGGTAGGCAATTTTATCTAAATATATTCTTTCACGTTCTCCTCCATCCCAGATTATTACAAGGTATTGAACATAGCTCCCTGCGCCACACAGCAGGACCTTGTCCCCCATCTCTTTGACACATAGTAGTTTGTGTCTGCTAATCCCAAACTCTTAATTTATCCCTCTCCCCTTTCCACTTTGGTCACCGAAAGTTTGTTTTCTACGTCTGTGAGTCTGTTTCTGTTTTGTCAATAAATTCTTTTCTGTCATATTTTAGATTCCATACATATAAGTGATATCATATGATATTTGTCTTTGGTTGACTTGCTTCACTTTAGTATGATAATCTCTAGGTCTGTCCGTGTTGCTGCAAATGGCATTATTTCATTCTTTTTTATGGCTGAGTAGTATTCCATTATACACACACACACACACACACACATCACATCACATCTGCTTTATCCATTCATCTGTTGATGGATGTTGTCCTACAACTATAAAAAGGCACATCTTATTCTGGACTTTGTCAGCGCATCAACACATACCAGGGTCCATCTTGAATAATGATATGCAGAAAATCTTGATCAGTCAGCTGTTGCTACAGTAATGCTGCATAACAAACACCCCAAAATTCAGTGGCTTCAACCAACAATAATTTACTATTGCTCACCGACATCCACATCTGCGGGTTAGCTGCTCAAGGCTAATCTTAACTGGGCCTTGCTTTAAGCTGGAGGTTGGATCTAGGTCTGTTCTATGGGTTTCTTCATCCTCTTTGGACATGTGGGCTACCCAGGCCACGTCCTTCTCAAGGAGCCCAAGAGCGCAAGCCCAACTCTGCAAGCACATTTCAAAGCACTGCTTGCATCATGTCTGCTAACTTCTTATTGGCCAAAGCCAGTCACGTGGCCAAGCCCAAGGCTAGTGGTGCAGGGAAGTATATTATTTTCTTCACGTGGAGTTGAGAGGAGGGAGTGGAACTATACCAAGCAGTCATCTAGTCTACCATTCGGCCAATAAGAAAAAGTACTCGTTTTAACGCCATCCGTTTTTTATTTACAGCAAGAATTGAGCCCTGGTCCCAGGGAGAGCCAGCTAGTATGCTGACACTGCTCCTTCATGCCTTAAAGCATGGGTCAGCAGACTACAGCCCTTGGGCCAAACCCAGCCCACTGTCTGTTTTTGTAAATAAACTACTTATGGGAACACAGCCAGGCTCGTCCTTTTCCACAGTGTCTACGGCTGCCTTTGAGCCACACAGCAGAGTTGAGGTAAAACACAATCCTGTGGTCCATGGAGCCAAAATGATTAGCTCTCTGGCCCTTTACAGAGTGAGTTCTCCAATTCCTACTCTGAACTCCTGCTCTTCACCACTTAAACTAATTTCTGTCGCCTTGTACGTTTTGTGATTCTAGACTGGGCCCATCAGTACAAATAGCTGAGAGCTATTTATTTGGGGGCTGGGGGTGAAGCAGTGATCCTTGGCCAGGACTCATTTCAGAGGGCCCCTCAGATCCAGCCCAGTGCTTTGAGCCCATTGAGTTCTCTGAGCCTAAGGGGTGGAGGGCAGGGCAGTCTACGTGGGAATTAGTTAACCCTACCAAGTTCACCTTACAAAGCTGACCTTGCCTATTCCACAGCCATAAACTGCACCTCTCACCCTGGCCATCTGTCTCACAAATGCCCACTTAACGAGCTCCCTTTCTGAGCAATTTTATGATTTTTATTTAGCCAGCCCTTATCTAGCACAGCTATGTGCCAGGCACTGGTCTAAGCATTTTACGAATGGTAACTCATTTATTCATCCTAACAGCCCCACAAAGGTAGGTGCTAATATCCCATTCTACAGATGAGATGACCGAGGCCCAAGGGCACAAAGCTCATAGTGACAGAGTTGGGGAGTCTGTAATCAGGGTACAAGCTGTTAACCAAGGGTCCACAAACGTTGTCTGTAAAGGGCCAGAGAGCCAGTATCTCTAGGTTAGCAGGCCAGATGATTTTTGTCTCAACTGCTCACCTCTACTGTGGTGGTGGGAAAGCAGCCACAGACCACACATCCATGCATGGGTGTGGCTGGGTGCCAATACAACTTCATTTATGAAAACAAGCAGAGGGCCATATTTGGCCCATGGGTTGTAGTTTGCTAACCCCTGCTCTTAACCACCATGCTGTATTTTTGAAGCATTATAATCACGCTTTAGGCAGGAGGCATAATCCTCCCAGACTTCAGACAATACTTCTACAAAGCTACAGTGATCAAAACAGCATGGTATTGGCACAAAAACAGACATATGGATCAATGGAACAGAATAGAGAACCCCAAAAGTAACCCACACACCTACGGTCAATTAATCTTCGACAAAGGAGGCAAGAATATACAACGGGAAAAAGGCAGTCTCTTCAGCAAGTGGTGTTGGCAAAGTTGGACAGCCACGTGTAAATCGATGAAGTTCGAACACACCCTCTCACCATACACAAAAATAAACTCAAAATGGCTTAAGGACTTAAACATAAGGCATGACACCCTAAAACTCCTAGAAGAGAACATAGGCAAAACGTTCTCTGACACAAATCGTACCAATGGTTTCTTAGGTCAGTCTACCAAAGCAATAGGAATCCAGAGCAGTAGAAATAAAAGCAAAAATAAACAAATGGGACCTACTCAAACTTACTTACAAGCTTTTGCACAGCAAAGGAAACCATAAACAAAACAAAAAGATGACCTACGGACGGGGAGAAAATATTCACAAATGATGCGACCGACAAGGGCTTAATTTCCAAAATATACAAACAGCTCATAGAACTCAACAACAACAAAAACACACGACCCAATCAAAAAATGGGCAAAAGACCTAAACAGACTTTTCCCAAAGAAGACATGCAGACAGTCAAGAGGCACATGAAAAGATGCTCAACATCGCTAATTATTAGAGAAACGCAAATCAAAACTACAATGAGGTACCACCTCACACCGGTCAGACTGGCCATCATCAAAAAGTCTACAAATAACAAATCGTGGAGAGGGTGTGGAGAAAAGGCAACCCTCCTACACCATGGGTGGGAATGTAAACTGGTGCAGCCACTATGGAGAACAGTACGGAAGTTCCTCCAAAAACTAAAAATAGAGTTGCCTGCAATCCCACTCCTGGGCATACACCCAGACAAAACTCTAATTCAAAAAGAT
Organism: Lagenorhynchus albirostris; assembly: GCF_949774975.1. Lineage (NCBI taxonomy): Eukaryota > Metazoa > Chordata > Mammalia > Artiodactyla > Delphinidae > Lagenorhynchus > Lagenorhynchus albirostris. Next base: position 124,574,965 of record NC_083116.1, read on the forward strand.
ACACGCACCCCTGTGTTCACAACAGCACTGTTTGCAACAGCCAAGACATGGAAGCAGCTTAAATGTACATGGACAGAGGAATGGATAAAGAAGATGTGGTACATATATACAATGGAATATTACTCAGCCATAAAAAAGAACGACATAACGCCATTTGCAGCAACATGGCTGGACCTCGAGATGAACATACTAAGTGAAGTCAGTCAGAAAAAGAAAGACAAATACCATGTGATATCACTTATATGTGGAATCTAAAATATGACACAAATGGAACTCTCTAAGAAGCAGAAACAGACTCACATAGCGAACAGACTTGTGGTTGCCAAGTAGGGGCGGGGTAGGAATGGATTGGGAGTTTGGGACTAGCAGACACAAACCAATACATATAGAATGGATAAACAACAAGGTCCTACTGTAGAGCACAAGGAACTGTATTCACTATCCTGTAATAATTACTCAGTCATAAAAAAGAACGAAATAATGCCATTTGCAGCAACATGGATGGACCTAGAGATTATCATAATAAGTGAAGCACGTCAAACAAAGACAAATATCATATGATATCACTCATATGTGAAATCTAAAAAAAATGATACAAATGAACTTACAAAACAGAAATAGAGTCACAGATGTAGAAAACAAACTTATGGATACAGGGTGGGGGGAGGAAAAGATTGGGATTGACAGATACACACTGCTATATAAAACAGATAACTAGTAAGGACCTGCTGTATAGCACAGGCAACTCTACTCAATACTCTGTAATGACCTATATGGGAAAAGAATCTAAAAAAGAGTGGGTATATGTATATGTGTAACTGATTCACTTTGCTGTACACCTGAAACTAACACAACACTGTAAATCAGCTATGCCTCAAGGAAAATTTTAAAAATATGTATCCTGTAATAAACCATAAAGGAAATGAAAAAAAAATACGCTTTAGGGCTAACTGTGGTGTACTTAACGACCGATAGTTTAATCTGTGCCTAAAAGAAAAAAACTGCCTAACTTGAAGATGATGAGTGTTATAACAGTGTTACTTTTGAGATCAGGATACTAAAACACTTCTTATTTATTAAAAAAAAAACCCCAAAAAACAAACTTTCAATTCAAATCTTTGCAGACAGTGCAGTGTGTCTAAGTCCTTTCCAGCGCTGGTACAAGTCGTGCAAAATCCAGTAAGTCAAATCATAAACTTGGGTGTCTTATTTCTCCCAACAACGGTCCCTATATTAGCCAAGCAAGTAGGTTTCTTTTCTCTTGCCACCCACACGGTTCTCTTTGCCCAGAACATTCCTGTTCCAACATCCCGCTGGAGGGTGGAGGACAAATCCTTCCCCCACTCTGGGCCAGACTGGCATTTATAGTTTGTAGCTGCACTGGGACAAGATAAAAGCCCAAAGGAAAATACAGTGAATTTTTGCAGGTGCAAAAGAGCAAATATTTCCAGTTAATTAACGGGCTCTGTTAATCTGGGATGGAATCCAGTGTCTAAATAATTACAATCCCATTAATAATTACTTATGATAAATGATACCTGATCATTATGATCTCATTGCCATTGATGAATGGTGTGGGGAATTCCACCAGACCACTTCCCTTATACAAACATAGATTAGCACTACCTTGGAAACACCAGATGTCAAAACCAACTCACGAGGAGGGGAAAAGGTTCTCAAATTAATCGCCAGGCTTTCGGATCTTTACAAACTTGTGTCCATTGCAGAAAATTCTCAGAAAGTAGTTGAACATTTCCTGGGAGGAAAGGGTGACGCTTACAATCAAATGCCTGTAATACCTTGATTTGCAACAGCTAATGACACAGATATTTTCTCGTGACATATAGTCCTGACTTGAAATTAACATGTACGTTATGATCCGTGCCCTGGGGCATGTTAACACTGCCGAGAAACATAATTCTTATACTTTCTGAATTCTCCGAGTCTCACTGCGCACCTTAATGGAACACTGCCTTCTGCCTGCACCTTTCAAGCTCGGTGGAAAGATGTACATAGTTTTACAGATTAACGATAATATAATGGGGGTTTCCTTTGCTTAATGGACTCTACACGGAGTTATTTTCTTACTCTAAGGCTGTTAACGTGCTCTTGGTGTTTCAGGAAATGGTGCTAATGTGGGTTCACGCGAAGATTACTGGGCCCCGGGTTAAGCGAGTCTGGACTTTGCCCCTCTTTTTTTTTTTTTTTTTTTTTTTTTTTTTGCGGTACGCGGGCCTCTCACTGTTGTGGCCTCTCCCGTTGCGGAGCACAGGCTCCGGACGCGCAGGCTCAGCGGCCATGGCTCACGGGCCCAGCCGCTCCGCGGCACGTGGGATCCTCCCGGACCGGGGCACGAACCCGCGTCCCCTGCGTCGGCAGGCGGACTCTCAACCACTGCGCCACCAGGGAAGCCCCTGCCCCTCATTTTAACCTCTTGGTTTCCCCCTTGCTACATGAAGTCAGTCATACCTGCCGCAGCTGCTTCGTAGGGGGTTCGGTTAAGGTTCATATGGAAAAGAAACGTCAAAGTTCTTTAACAAAAAATGAAAACAGTGTGTAGCAACAAGAAGGAACCAGTACAGACATGCAGCTCTGTTGTGATGCAAAGGCAAGTGCTACATTATCTGAAAAGGGAAATGGCAGCTGTTAGGGTTCTGAGAACAACAGAGGTCATTCTAGGTACACCAAGGAGGAAGAGAGCCAGAGGCTTCCAGGGGCCCTGGAAGGGCTGGGAGCGCAGGTCAGGGAGCCCACTGCTCTAGTCCATGAAGCTGGAAAGCTACCCACAGCCCAGAGACAACTTATACCCAGGAGTTTGCCTGGAAGCTTCCACAGACCTCACCTCTGCTGTCTACTGTCTGGAAAACAGTGTTTCCCCTCCTGTTAGAACTTCTGGATCTTGTGCAAGGGTGTCAGTGGCTGAATCTGATGCAGACTCTCATTGGAAGGAGGACTCTGGGAAATGCAGCCCCAGAACTGTCCCTGCAGAGCAGGGATTGACGAGGGAAGAGAAGAGGCCGGTTTGACGGCACACAGCCTGGTACCCTGGGCTGAACAGATGACCAAGTCCATCCTCTTTTAATTCAGTCATGGTGGGTTCTCTTATTGTAGTTAACATCCAGCACATGATTTTCGAAAGAATGTCTTTTTTTTTAATCAAAGACCAATGAAGTTTTTCTCTCTGCAGTGGGTAAGGTACCATATGTCAATATCCAGCTAGACTAGTTTCTCCTGTAAGGATGGAACTCTGAATCACTCACTATTTATTGAGAATGATGGGGTTTGCTTATCTCAATAACTATGAAATACTACAAATATTATGGAGGCAGACTTCAGCAGGGTGAAAACAGATTCAGCAGCTTAGAACACTGTAGAAAGAATTCTTAACTTTTTTTTTTTTGAGCAGTGAGGACATTTAGAATAAGGAGAATACCCACCTTCTCAGAGACAGTCAGATTTTTTAAAAGTATAGTAGGAAATAAAACCAAAGGGGCTCTTCTGGTGAGGAAAGGCATTAGAGGGTGTTATGTAAGTTTGTGGCCTTTTGAATCATTCTACGTTCAAAGTCTGATTCTGGTAGTTATTAGTCGTGTGTCACTGGGCAAAACTAATAACAATTAGTGGATATTATATGCCAGGCCTTGTGCCTGGGGTTGTACACGTATTCTTTCCTGAACTCCTCAAAATAACCCTGAGACACAGTGACGGTCCCTGTGTTACAGATGAGAAAACTGAGGCTGGGAGATGACAAAGAACTTATCCCCCTAAATGAAAATCATTCTCCATGCTTGCCTTTTGAAATCATGGAAAATGACAGACAAGGCGTCAGGTGAAAAATTCAAAGAGGGTCAAAAGGAGAAGTCTAGAGTTGTGCTGTCCAATTTGGGAGCTCTTTAAATAGTTTCATTTCATTAAAATTGAATAAATTTCCAGTTCAGTTCCTCACTCACACCAGCCACAGTTCAAGTGCCCAATAGCCACGTTGCAGCTCGTGGCTACCATACTGAACAGAGCAGAACGTGTCCATCATTGCAGAAAGTTCTACGGGACGGCACTGGTCTAGAGAATTCGTCGCGTGGGTCTTCGTGAACGTAAAAAAAAAAAAAAAAAAAAAAAAGACAGCAAAACCCAAAGTTCCAGTTCTCTTGTAACGTCTGAACTGAAAACGGGAATGTGGGGCAATACAGTGGCCCCTTTCTGCCCACTCTATGTTCGGAAGGGAAAAAGATGAGGAACGTGGGTCCAGGGTTCATGCCAGCTCTCACTGAAGAATGAACAGGGATGACAAGAGGATCCCGTTTTCCTGACCCCTGAGGACCGCAGAGAGGGTTTCACGCGTGTGTGCAACATGGCTCATGGTTTTTGTCGTTGCTGCCTTGTGTCTGCAGGTATGCCATTGGCCTCGCTTACAAATCAGCCCCGAAGCATGAGTGGATTGGCAAGAACGCTGCTTCATGGGCGCTGTGCCGTTGCCACAACACCTGGGTGGTGAGACACAACAGCAAGGAGATCGCCATCGAGCCAGCCCCCCACCTCCGGCGCGTCGGCATCCTGCTGGATTACGATAACGGCTCCATCGCGTTCTACGATGCCTTGAACTCCATCCACCTCTACACTTTCGACATCACATTCTCGCAGCCTGTGTGCCCCACCTTCACTGTGTGGAACAAATGTCTGACCATCATAACCGGCCTTCCCATCCCAGACCATCTAGACTGCACCGAGCAGCTGCCGTGAGCACGTGGCAGCGCGGAGCTGTCTTCCGGGGAATGAAAAGGGTGGTGGCCACCATTTCGGGGACACAGAAAACAGAGGCTTCCAGAATGTGATTAAATCTCACCAAAAAGTATCCAGAAATCAGCTAAGATAGGACTCCAAACGGGCGATTCCTCCCTTTCACTGTGTTTTGTATCAAGTACAGGCTTTAATAATTTCTTCACCTTTTTTTTTGTATTTACAGGAAAATTTATAGATTATTTATAAAAGGAACATAACCAGGATTACAACTCTTAGGAATTCTCTGGTTTTGCACATTAGGAGGCCCGTAAGTGTACCAGCTCTTGACCACCTTTATTTCAGCACAGTGTCTGGGCTCAAGAAAAACGTTTTGTGTGCTTATCTACCCTTCTCACATCCTATGTCCTACGGATCCCATGGGAGGTCCTGTCACCCCAACACTGCATAACAGTATGCAACTATTTTCAAAATAAAGAATAGTTTTGAATCTAGTAGGGAAGCAAACAGGCTTTCTTACTCTGGTTTATCTTGAAGTGTTCTAACTGCGACGTCAGAAAAATTTATTGGGTCGTGTAGGATGGAGAGAGGAAGAGGGAGAATGGAAAGACGACTCGGGAGCTTGGAATCTGCCATAGTGAAATCTGTAATTACCCTCCGATGGCTGGTGGGATCATGCTGGAAAGAAAGGTTCTGAAACCTCTGGCCACGTATTGCCCTGTTTCTCCCAGGATTAAGGATGCTGGGAGAACATGAAGAATGAGATTGCAGTTGAAAAAAGTCGCCTTGAGTCCTACTGATTATTCAAAAATTCAGGCTGATTTGCGTTTCCTCGGAAGTGGGATTCTGTGACGTGATAGAAATCTATTTCCTTTTAATAGTTTCTTTAGGCCTGTGAAATTTCTTCACTATGTTTAATAGCTGTCCTGTGTCCCCCCTCCCCCGAATAAGTTTTGTCTCTGGGGCTGAGGAAATAAACATTTTCTGTCACAAATGGCAACACCACTTTGGATCGATTTTGCTCTCCAGGACATCAACACGTGGTCCCAGCTGCCACTACCACATCCAACTGTAAGTCACCCGAAAAACACTTAATATATATGAGTTGGTAATGACAAGGGACATTGCATAAAGTACTGTTCTCCAGTATACGTGCCTCAAAAGTTATTATAAACAGACTTTTATTAAACACATCTTGAAAGATGTAGAAGTCCCTCTATATTCTAGTGTAGTTTACCATAGAGTTGTAAGAAAAAGCAAAAAAAAAAATCAAACTCGCTATTCCCACTCCGGAACCTGCTAGTAGAACCTGGCAACGCCGTGTCAGATGGGATGCTTGGGGTGCTGACCTGACACGCTGGAGCGGTCCGTGAATTAAGACTTTTTTAAGCCGTCCTTGGACTCGGGCCAGGAATCTGGCATTGGTTCTACCTTGACGAAGGGCGTGACATCTATCAACCATTTCATTTGCTAAAATATTTATCTGGGCTACGGGGTTGGCCGTTTTGACTGAACAGACTGGGGGATTTAGACACTGTTTTTACTGATTTTGTTTTTGAGCAAATCAACCAACTGTTTCTTTGAAATTCGTCCATAGACCCACTGTTTCAGCATCGTGTTATGTGATGACGAGTCTGGACTTCACGGGTGGCTTGCCCGGTGCTCCGGCCTCTCCACTGGCAGGTGCGCTCCTTCTTCTTAACAGATAGATTCTATATATTTACTATATTATTTATACCCAGATGAATATTTTGTTAGCGACTTAGGACAATTTCACATCTAAAAGATGGACGCCTCAATGGAAAAAAAACATTAATCATTCTCTGGAAACTTAACGGGATTTTTTTCTTCTTACGATATAAAAACAGTGCATTGGCCTTGCCTGAATAAACCAAAAGGGTTGGCTTAGTGATTTTTACGTACTTTTTTGGTAGCTGAATAATGGGTATTTTCATGCACTTTGTACACTAACAGGTTTTAAATAAAAGGGTCTAAAACTCAGCTTCTGAGGTTCTTAAAATCATGGTCTCCAGGTACAATACATGCTCCAGTTTGCCTTATGATGTTAATCTAAAGCATTTACGAGGACAGTATTTCCATGAAGTATAATGCTTTTCAATATGAAGAAGTTACTACTCCAGCTTTCACTGAAAGCCATTTAGGTTGTGTTCTGGTTATTTTTATATGGACAAGAGGGATTGTGTATCATTTTGGTGTGGAAGTCTCACTCTTTGCTAACTTAAGAACATTGTGGATGATAGCAATGACTATTTCCATGTTGTCATATTTACAGGAAAATATGTATATGATGAAAGGCCACAGTGTTTACTTTCATTACTGTAACGATGTAGAAAGATTTCCATGTGGATTTTCTTTGAAAGCCAGAAAAATATATGCTATAAACATTTGCTGCAGTACAATTCTTTAAACGGATTGGGGGCGCGGCCTTTTGTTTCTGAGGTTCTTACTTCACAGGAGGCACCGCGATATAGGGGAGAAAGAGCTGGCAATGCCAATGACGTTAATACACAAAAGTGATGCAGCGGCAGCCAAGGCTCCCAGGTCCGACGTCACGGGTGTGTGAACAGTGCTGGGACCATCTTGAAGTGCTTAATAATGTTTGGACAAGGGGGCCTGCATTTTCATTTTGCTCTGGGCCTTGCAAATTATGTAGCCAGTCCTCATAACAGAACTCAGAAACATGGTACCTCTCTCTTTTCTGCTGGATACAAATGAAGAACCCTGGATCCCATGTCACAAGTGTCTGGCCATAGATTCAAGTAGGAATCTAGATGGATGAAGATGAGAGTGGGCTTGGGTGAAGATTTTCTTTCCAGCTTTCAAAGAAAATGACTTCAAAAACTGACTGCCCGTAGTGATGAGAGCTTCTGCTGGAGAAGAGGCAAAGGCCTGAGGACAAAGGCATTTTATCATGGTACTGAGATCTAGAGACTTCCTGAGGAACCGAACCAGCGCCCCCCAGCGGACGCGGCATTCCATTTCGGCTCCGGGCACAGATGCAGGGCCTGCAGAGAGACCCACATGTCTGGGAGCATACACGTGCTTTCGGTGTTGGGAACCTGATGATCTGGTTTAAAAAGGATACAGAGACGGTAATGGGGGCGGGAGAATGTTTCTAAAATAGCGCTTCTGAACCAAGGGGCGATATGGTAATGCCTGGAGTCGTCTTTGGTTGGCCCAACTTGGGGGAAGTGCTACTGGCATCTAGTGGGTGGAGACCAGGGCTGCTGCTTCAGAGGCTGTGCTACTATGCTTTGTAGGATGCTACGACAAAGAATTATCCGGCCCAAAATATCAGTCGTGCCGCAGATGAGAAACTCTTATTTTGGTTTGGTTTTTAAAATCAGAGCCCTCACAAATTTTTTTTTTTTTACTTTTCCTGTAATTGATTCAATGCCTGGTATATCAGAAAGAAAAAAGAAAGGGGGCACCAAAACCTTCACTGCAGTGGCTCCTTCCCTTTAAAAAAAATATTTACAAAATTGCTTGGAAAATCTGAAAAGCAGTCCCAAGCCTGTGTAGATAGAAATCCGCTGACAAGTGTCACAAAGATTTGGATGTGATTTGCTTAGCTTGGAAATGAAAGGTCTCTGTACACTGCCTCTTGCACCCGAACGAATTCAATCCCTGGTACTTGAGTCACGCTGCCAGGCCCTCAGCCCAGACTCTCCATTGCTGTTGCTTTCTGGTTGAAAATAAAATCATTTTTGTGGTTCCCACACCCTCTGTCTCTGCCTGTCTCTGTTGCCTTTTTTGCCAGCGTGTGTGTTCACATTCACGATTTCCACAAATACTGATTCAACTTCTGCTAATTTTTATACTCCTTCGCAACATAGCCATTTTCTTTTATGCTTGAAACTTTCCTGCCTCCACCAATCCGGCCTCTAATCAAAATACAGTTACTTTACAAGACACAAAATAGTCCCCAGAGAATGTAAAGACGCAGTAAGAGAAAACCTGTACAGGAGCAGAGACTGGAGGAAGAATGGCTTGGTTCCGGGCTTCCGGATGGGGTGGAGAGGAAGACAAGCACGATTTGAGCAGACGGGTGGTGGTCTTTACAGCATGGTCTGGGACCATCCCAGCAGCTGGTCCATAAATCTATCGCCAGCCCCCTCCCCAGGCTAATAGGACTTGACTTTCATTAGAGATGCGAGCCTTTCTGACCTAAGTCAGCGCTCTGCAGACTGCGGTCACGGGTCTGCGGCGTGAGTGGCACCTGTGCGCTTGTTGCACGTACCAGCTCTCCGGCACGTGTAACCCCAGACCTACTGGGCAGAATCTGCGGGGCCGGGACCCAGCGATCAGAGTTCCAACCAGCCCTCCGGGGGATGCTGACACTAGCAGACAGTGTGTGAAACGCCGCTCTACAGGGCCTTCTCCAGGCTCGTATCCCATATAAACACGCACTTATAGCCTGAAGTGTCTTTTCAAGGTCATGTGCTTGAGACGCAGCACGATGTAACGCAGTGACTCTTAACCTGGCTGAGCAGGAAAATCTCTTTTTTCTTTTTCTTTTTTAAACAAATGCCAATTTCTGGATCCCGTCCTGAAAGATGGGATGAGAAGGTCCAGAGTGTGGCCCAGCACCCCGTGCTTTTGTTTGAAGTGATTCTCAAGTGCGGCCAGGACTGGCAGCCAATGCTACCTAGCAGCACAGGTCTCGGCCCCTTTTCTGTCAAGGTCAGAGAGGGGCTGTTCTAGGGTTTGCAGGCCATACTGTCTGACAACTACTCAGCTCTGCAGCTGGAAAGTGAAAGCAGCCAGGGAGGATGTGTAAACGAATGGGTGTGGCTCTGTTCCAATAAAACTTTATTTACAAAAACAAGCACGGGGCACATTTGTCCCATGTTGTGATTGGCCACAGCAGATACAGTACTGGACCAGCGGCCTGAAACCTCCAGTGCATTGTCTAACTGTCCCTCACTCGCTGGGGACTCAGCCATGTCCCCTCATGGCTCTGGGCCTCTGAGCTCACAAGTCCTTTCCAACACTGAATTACATCAATTCTGCAATCACAGAACTCATGGAGAATCCGTTACCGAGTGCTTAAGACAGGGCTACAGGGCTATTAAAAGATTCTTTCGTTCAACAGAGTAGGGTGTGCCTGTTCTAATGATTCGCTTTACCTCCTTCATAATTTTGACTTAGATCAGCCCTTTTCACAAGTCACAGGTGTAAAATACATTCCCTTTAGTAAGAGTTGAGAAGTTCATTTAGTTTGAACTTTTGAAACAGACGCTGCTGTAATTAATCACTTTTCAAAGTCAACCTGAAGGGCATGTCACACACTCCAGAGAGTAGCCCCCATTCCCCTCTTTTACAAATTATTATTTTGTAAATTAGAGAAGCAAAATAGGTTGAAGAAGAGAGCTGCTTGTGATTATAATAGGAGCATAAAAAGAGACATGTGGAACTCGCAAGACCCCTTTCCCTGTGGGATGTACTTTCAAGAATGTAAAATAAAAATGGGGTCAAGGGCTTATGGAAGAACCTCTCTTGTCGTTGTCCTGTCTTAATATGGGTGATTTATGGAAAGGAATTCAGGTCTTTTTCAGCCATGTTCTCTAAGAGAATTATAAAGGCACGATTAAATAGGAAGCATGGCAATTAACAAGCAAATGTGTCATGGCCAAAAACCAATTACCAATTAAGGAGAGACAGAAAAACGATTTCATGAACATTGGTTCTTTAGCATGGTCTATTTATCCTCAAAGCTCAATTTTTTTTTTTTTTTTTTTTTGTGGTACGCGGGCCTCTCACTGCTGTGGCCTCTCTCGCTGCGTAGCACAGGCTCCGGACGCGCAGGCCCAGCGGCCATGGCTCACGGGCCCAGCCGCTCCGCGGCATGTGGCATCTTCCCGGACCGGGGCACGAACCCGTGTCCCCAGCATCGGCAGGCGGACTCTCAACCACTGCGCCACCAGGGAAACCCCCAAAGCTCAATTTTTGATGATGGTCATTAAAGGTTGTTTAGTAAAATATTTCAGGTAATAAAGCTTATCTCACACCTTCCGCAGTCTATTCTCCCTTCAGCTTCTGCGCCCTCTCTCCCGCCTCTTTTCCGTCAAGCTTCGCAAAGGGCAGTTCAGATGTTCTGCTTCCGTTTCCTCGCTTCTCATCATACCTCCCCACTCACTCGCATCACGCATTCAGTGTCTTCCATCTACCAAACAGTGTTCAGTGATGTCAGCAATGTCATCTGCATCCACACATATTCCCATGAATGTCTGGCCTCATCTCGGCACACAGCAGCTTTTGAGATATTAACCCACTTCGGTTCTTTTTTAATCCCTCCCTAGACAACGCCATCCACACCGTCTCCTCCTTCGCCACTCTGGGCAGATGCCTCCCAAATCTCTATCTCCAGCTCTCATTTCCCTGCTGAGCTCAGCCCCATATATTGACCCGGTTACTTGGTCATCACTTCCGGACGCCTACGGGGCGCCTGAGATGCAATGTGTCCAAAAAGGCACTCGGGGTCTCTTCCCCCCAACCTTGCCGTCTCCAGCCAGTTTCACAAACCAAAAATGAAACGTTCATGTTTGATGTCTGCCTCACCCTCCGTGTCCAGTCTGTCACCAAGTCCTGTTGATTTTCTCTCTTAAAGAGCTCTAACTGACCTCCTCCCTACGCCTGCACAGAACCTCCGAGCTTTCACATCTCACTGACATAACCCGCTAACCGGTCTACCTGTAACCCACACTGCATCGTGTCTTTCAACTCATCCCCCAGGGCAGCCAAGGTAATGTCTAAGTGGGATCACATCACACACACCCCGACGTGCTGCTTCCATCATTCTTATCCCCGCTTCTGACCCACACACACTGACTGAAACTTTTTCAGAGTGTTCCGTGTCTTGATACTTTCCATGAAACTCCTCCACAGTGCCTGCGAGACCCTCCACGGCCTTCTCCCTGAATATTCCCCGAGCATCATCTTGGACCATTCTCGCCTTATTCCCTGCACTCCGGCTACACTGGCTGCTGTAGCAATGCTCTGCTCTGTCCCTCTCCTGGGACCACCCTTCCCTAACCTCCTTACCTACTGCTAATAGTTTTGATTATTTCTCGACCAGCATTTCCCGTGAAGTGTTCTCCTCATCTGCCTCAACCTAGTTCCCCTAGAACTGCTTCACAAAGCACTCTGTGCCTCTGTTCATAATTACAGCTCAGCATTTCTTTCTGTAAATTCTGTTTACTACTTCTGTTTCTCTGCCACCACTGGACTGTAACATTACTGAAGTCTGAGACCAGGATTGACTTGGCTCAACGTGTCCCACACGGTATGTGCAGAAGTATTTAGCGTAGAATTCCAACGTCTCACGAATGTGTTCTGCTTGCAACTTTCTCTTAACCCCCCCGCCCCGCGTGACTTCAACTCTTCTCTTTAAAAGACTTGTGTTAAAAAGAAATCAATGAATAAGTGCTTCATATTGGCAGAAACCACATATACCTACAGGATGAAAGATAATATCAAAATAAAAGCTAGAAAATCTACCTGCTAGCAAATTCCATCCTGTCTTCGTAGTGGCTTCAGGTCACCCAACAGAAAAGAAACCCTCCAAATTGGGCGAGTAGATCTGCCCGTCAGTGTCTTTTATCATCTCCCGCCTGGCTCCCACCCCTGAATTCGAAGTCTGAAGTTGTGCTTATATAATTCTTAATGGCTCAGCTCATCCCACACTCTAAGACGATCCACGTGCAAATAAGATGAGCTCTAGGGCATCACCTAGACAGGGTGCGCGAGCAGGCGACACAGCCTCAACAGTTCCTCCAGTACAGATGGTCAAAGATACAGCACACGAACACTCACCCAAAGAAAGCTGGGGTACCTGTATTAACAGCAGACCAAGGAGACTTCCAAGCAAGGAACATTTCCTAGGAGCCAACAATTCACCACCCCACCCCCAGAAGAATGAAAGTGGGAGTCAAGACAGGGTTAGCTGAGGAATACAGGATCTGGAATTGGCAAATTTGGGGCAAACCTGTCCAAAGGGAGTCGGCTATGCATTTTGCTTGGGCCTACTGCATTTTGGAGTCTGTTACTCCAATAGATAAGTTCCTGTAGATGAGGACAGAGATGACTATTTCTGGTTTAAATCCCTATGTCAGGCCTTGGGGCAAATCCCTCTGGACGAGGCCAGGTTCAGAAGCAGCAAGAGACGCAAACAAGAATAAATGTCTAGCCCTCATCATGGACCAATGAGCCCGCTCAAGGCCTCTGCCCTTCAGCCCCTGGGGACTTGGTATACACAGAGAAAGGAGGGCGGGGCGTCCCAATCGCAGCACCTGTTTATCGGTTGCCACTTGCTCTCTCCCCGCATTCCGGACCTGGCACTCAGGACATCCTGAAATGGAGAAGGTTGCTGGTAGGAGGACGTTTGCAACTTTCAAATGATTGACTGGAAGCAGAAGCGCCAGGGCGTGAACCCTCAACCCCAGAGTTCACGGGGCCAACCAGCCTGCAGAGCCCGGGCCCTTGATCCTGCTAGACGGGCAGTTCTCATTAAGCAATGCTGCTGGACTCGGTGCCAAAAACGTAAGGCCGGCTGCTCCCTCCTGGACTTCATTTCTAGGCTCCGAAATGCATGTATTTCTAAAATTTCCAAGTCAATCCATCTTTTCTTGGTGGAGGTGCTTGAACAACGCAAACATCTATTGAGCAACAGATGAGAGTCCAATCGTTCTCACAGATGGCTACGGGGAGATATCCCGGGCATGGAGGACAGCCCAGAGAAATGCCACAGGCTTCCCACTCCCTGCAGGGAACCAGGCCAGAGATACTCCTGGATCAGCACAGAAGCACTGCTCTGGGCTGCCGTCTGCACGATTTCAGAGTGACCGTACATGCTGGGGCAGCTGACCTTTAAAGGCAGCTCACCCTTCCTGAGGCTTTTGCGCTTAAAACCAGGAAGTCCTTGGGAACAGCTCTGACTGGAGGAAAATCAACACCGCTCAAGACAGCATCCGAGACACAAATGTGAACAATTTCCCTTCATGCTGTCAGACCCAGCCGTCAAAAACATCCCCAAAGTGCAAAGACCAGGCTCCGTGCTGCAGAAAAATTCCACTGCAGGGAGACTGAAATCACGACACCTTTACAGCTCTGGAAGGAAATGAGATGACTGAGTGTTACAATGCCCTGGTGAATTGGGTAAAAATGAGGAAGTTGTTCATTCTCGCTAATTACAGTCCGGGTGTCAAGTTTTCATTTTCAATTTACGCAGGATATTACGAACTCTGTGTGCTTACGTACTGAGGGTCTAATGAGATTGCCAAGTACAATCTTCCACCCTCATGGACACACAGGATGGGAAAGCAGGTATCTTTTGAGTATATTTCCGGATATACTCTCTCTTCCTCATCTCACTTGTTCCGTGGACAAAGTCGTCGTCTTCTTCTTTTTTGGGGGGCCGAGCACCATGTGGGATCTTAGTTCCCCAACTAGGGATTGAACCCATGTGCCCTGCAGTGGAAGCTTGAAGTCTTAACCCCTGGACCGCCAGGGAAGTCCCTGTGGACAAAGTCTTCTGATGCCCAGTTTCGACTGCGTTCAGTCCTTTCTCTAGCTGTCCCGTCTCTAAAGCAGGAGTTCTCTGCCTTGGCACCATGGACATCTGGGGTTGCAAAGTTCCTTGTTACGGGGCTCTCCCGTGCACTGCAGGATGTATAGCAACATCCCTGGCCTCTGACCACCCCCGACCCAGGTGTGCCAACCAACTATGTCTCCAGACAGCTGCCAGATGTGCCCTGCGGGGTGGGGGATGGGGGCACAGTCACTCCTCTTTGAGGACCAGTGACCTCACGAACACTTCAATGGTGACATCCATCCTATATCATGATGACATCCCTTCTGTCCACGGAACCTTCTCACATCACCTTCCTACCAATTTTCTATTCCTTCCTCCGCTCCCAGGCCGCTGGGTCACTTGTGAGGCGTCTGTTGATATGCAGGCATTGTCCAGCTCGCTGGCTCGACACCCCCGGGCCCGCCCAGTGCGCTGTCAGTTACATTGGCAGAGAGGGAGGCAGGAATGTCAGAAGAATAAACATCTCCCCCTTCTTCCTGGAACTGGAGCCCTCAAAAAATGCAAATACAGAAATTGGCCAAGATGGCGGAGTAGAAAGATCCAGAGCTCACCTCCTCTCATGGGCACACCACAATCAGAACGATTTGCAGAACAACCATCAACAAAACAGCCTGGAAACTACCAGAAAAGAACTTTTACAAAAAGAAGGAACCACAACAAGATGGCTAGGAGGGGCAGACTCACGATATAATCAAGTCCCATACACCCAGGTGGGTGACCCACAAACTGGAGAATAATTATAGTGCAGAGGTTCTCCCACAGGAGAGTTTGTTTGTTTGTTTGTTTATTGGCTGTGTTGGGTCTTCGCTGCTGTGCACGGGCTTTCTCTAGTTGCGGCAAGCGGGGGCTACTCTTCATTGCGGTGAGCGGGCTTCTCGTTGCGATGGCTTCTCTTGTTGTGGAGCACGGGTTCTACAGCACAGGCTCAGTAGTTGTGGCACACGGGCTTAGTTGCTCCACGGCATGTGGGATCTTCCTGGACCAGGGCTCGAACCCATGTCCCCTGCATTGGCAGGCAGATTCTTAACCATTGCACCACCAGGGAAGTCCCCAGGAGTGAGAGTTCTGAGCCCCATGTCAGGCTCCCCAGCCTGGGGGTCCTGCATCAGGAAGATGAGGCCCCAGAGCATTTGCCTCTGAAGGCCAGCAGGGCTTAATTTCAGGAGTCCCAAACGACTGGAGGAAATAGAGACTTCACTCTTAAAGGGGGAACACAAAATCTCAAATGCACCGGGACCCAGGGCAAAAGCACTATTTTGATAAGAGCCCGGGCCAGACCCACCTGCTGGTCTTAGAGAGTTTCCTGGAGAGGCAGGGGTGGGGGGTGCCTGTAGATAACCCTGGGGGCAGAGACCCTGGTATCAGCCGTTCTGGGGAGGTTCTACCACGTGGACACCGGTGCACGAGGGCACCATGGTGGGATCCTCCCTCTAGCTCATTAGTGCCAAGACCTGGTACCACCCAACAGCTGGTAGGCACCAGCGCTATGACACCTCAGGCCAAGCAACTAACTGAGTAGGGACACAGCCCCACTCATCAGGAGACAGGCTGCCTAAAGACTTTCTGAGCCCACAGCCGCCTCTAGACATAGCCCTTAAACACAGGACCCAGCAATCCCACTACTGGGCATATACCCTGAGAAAACCATAATTCAAGAAGAGTCATTTACCAAAATGTTCATTGCAGCTCTATTTACAATAGCCCGGAGATGGAAACAACCTAATTGCCCATCATTGGATGAATGGATAAAGAAGATGTGGCACATATATACAACGGAATATTACTCAGCCAGAAAAAGAAACGAAATTGAGCTATTTGTAATGAGGTGGATAGACCTAGAGTCTGTCATACAGAGTGAAGTAAGTCAGAAAGAGAGAGACAAATACCGTATGCTAACACATATATATGGAAGTTAAGAAATAAAAATGTCATGAAGAACCTAGGGGTAAGACAGGAATAAAGACACAGACCTACTAGAGAATGGACTTGAGGATATGGGGAGGGGGAAGGGTAAGCTGTGACAAACCGAGAGAGTGGCATAGACATATATACACTACCAAACGTAAGGTAGATAGCTAGTGGGAAGCAGCCGCATGGCACAGGGAGATCAGCTCAGTGCTTTGTGACCACCTCGAGGGGTGGGATAGGGAGGGTGGGAGGGAGGGAGACGCAAGAGGGAAGAGATATGGGAACATATGTATACGTATAACTGATTCACTTTGTTATAAAGCAGAAACTAACACACCATTGTAAAGCAATTAACTCCAATAAAGATGTTAAAAAACAAAAACAAAAAAACACAGCCCTGCCCACCAGAGGGCCAGGACCCAGCTCCACCCACCAACAGGCAGGCAGCAGCTCTGCCCTCTAGGAAGCTTGCATTAGCCTCCAGACCAGCCTCACCCGCCAGGGTGCACATACCAGACGCAGCAAGACTATAATGCTGCAGCCTACAGACCCAACCTGCCCACCGTAGGCCAGACCCTGCCCAGGGACCAGCTAAGACCTGTCCCTGCCTACCAGCAGGCCAACGTAAGCTTCAGGACACCCTGGACCCTGTACACAACTGTCTCAGCAACTGCCCCCTCGCCACCAGTGATCTGACACCAGCTCTGGGATCGCCTGGGCCCTGCAGCCAAACTCCAGGACACAGCTCTGCCTGCAAGTAGTCCAGCAATAACTCCAGGAGCTGGCTTTACCCACCAGTGAGCCAGCACTAGCCCTGGAATCCCCTGGGTTTCTACAGTCAGCTTCCTCATGACCCGGCAGCCTCCACACAAGGCAGGGTCTGGCAACCAACTGGATTAGGAGCTACCCAAGCCTACCAGGTCACCCACATAGCCCACCAGAACAGAAGGACTCATCAGCCCTCACAGGGGAAACCCCTAAAGCATATAGCTTGGGTGATGAGAGGGGAGTGCACTACTGGGAAGCACAGGACGTGTCCTAAAGAAGGCCACTTCTCCATTCATCCAAAAGGAGCAGAATACACATTTTTTCAAGTGCACAAGGAACATGCTCCAGGATAGATCACATGCAAGGCCACAAAACAAGCCTCGGTAAATTTAAGAAAACTGAAATCGTATCAACCATCTTTTCTGACCAACAGTGCTATGAGGCTAGAAATCAACTATAAGAAAAAAATGCAAAAAAACCACAAACACATCGAAGCTAAACAATATGCTACTGAACAACACATGTATCACTGAAGAAATCAAAGAAGACATTTAAAAATACCTAGAGACAAATGAAAATGAAAGCATGATGATCCAAAACCTATGGAACTCAGCAATAGCACTTCTAAGAAGGACGTTTATAGTGATACAAGCCTACCTCAGGAAACAAGGAAAATCTCAAATAAACAATCTAACCTTACATCTAAAGGAACTAGAGAAAGAAGAACGAACAAAACCCAAAGTTACTAGAAGGAAAGAAATCATAAAGATCAGAGCAGAAATAAATGGAATAGAGACTAAAAAAACAAGAGAAAAGATCAATAAAACTAAAAGCTGGTTCTTTGAAAAGATAAACAAAATTGATAAACCTTTAGCCAGAGTCATCAAGAGAAAAAGGGTGATGGACCACATCTATCACATCAGAAATGAAAAAGGACAAGTCACAACTGACCCCACTGAAATACAAAGGACCTTAAGAGACTACTACGAACAACTATATGCCAATAAAATGGACGACCTTGAAGAAATGGACAAATTCTTAGAAAGGTACAACCTCCCAAGACTGAACCAAGAAGAAACAGAAAATATGAACAGACCAACTAATGTGAATGAAACTGAATCAGTAATTTTAAAACTCCCAACAAACAAAAGTGCAGGACCAGATGGCTTCACAGGTGAGTTCCACCAAACATTTAGAGAAGGGTTAACACCTATCCTTCTCAGACTATTCCAAAAGAGTAAAGAGAAAGGAACACTTCTGAACTCATTCTATGAGGCCAGCATCACACTGATACCAAAACCAGACAAAGGTATCACAAAAAAGGTAATTACAGGCCAATATCACTGATAAACATAGATGTAAAAATCCTCAACAAAATATTAGCAAACCAAATTCAAGACATTAAAGGGATCATACACCATGATCAAATGGGATTTATCCCAGGGAGGCAAGAATTTTCAATATCCATAAATCAATCAATGTGATACACCACATTAACAAATTGAAGAATAAAAACCATATGGTCAGCAGAGAAATCAAGACGGCAGAGTAGTAGGAAGTGGGACTCACCTCTTTCCACAAATACATCAAGAATATGTCTACAAATGGAACAATTCTCACAGAACACCTACTGAACAAAAGCAGAAGACTTCAAACACCTGAAAGGACAAGAAAGATCTCCACATACCCGGGTGTGAGAAAGAAAAAAAAAAAAAGAGCAAGTGGGATGGAATCTGCACCCCCGGGAGGGAGCTAAAGGAGAGAAAAGGTTCCCGCACCCTGGGAAGCCCCCTCACCAGAGCGGAGATCAGCTGGGACAGAAAAGGAGCTTCTGGGGCTTAGAGGAGAGCACAACACCTGGCTGGCAGCAGGCAGGACAGAGAGAGAGACCTACACGGAAGGTCCGTGCCACCATCCTGCACGCCCCAGCCTGAGACGCGTGTCCTCTGGTATGGGTGGGGGCTGAGTGCTGGAACTTGGGGTTTAGAGGACAGACCTGGGAAGAGGACTGCTGTTGGCTGCACGGAGACAGCCTGAAGGGGCTGGAGTGTGGGGCACCACAGTGGGGAGTGTTCTCAGAAGCAGCCCAGGCCGCCATAGAAACGGAGCACCATTGTTAAGCGGCATGCAAAGGGAGGGGCGGGGCGACCATAGCAGCCTCTTTCGCCACGTGCCAATCCCTGCCTCTGCAGGCTCCAGGAGAGGCTCCCGCCTGGGCAGGCTCTCATGCCCCGGCCACCTCCTTGGCAGCCCCAGGAGCAGACACTGGTGGGTTGCCCACATGCAGTGGTGGGGCTGAAATTACAGCTGAGCCCCAGGGGCTGTGCAACTCAGGAAGCGGAGCTGAAATCTCTCCTGGGCTGTGTGAACCACTGATCCATACCTCCACTGACGGCTTTGCAAATTCATCACCTGTGGAGCATCCGAATGGACAACAGGTGCTCCTGTGGCTGGGACAGGTCTGACCTTAGCAGCTGGGGGCTTTGTGGGCGCGTACACTTGGGGGCTGGGCTGGGCCAGAGTCTGAGCTGCCTCCACAGCTCCCACAGCAGGTCCAGGTGCATGATAACTGCAGTCCTTGGACCTGACTTCAGTGGATCTGTCCTGGTGGCCTGGTGCAAACAGTGCATGAGAGACACCAGGGCCAACTGCCGGCACACCCACCATTGAGGTGGGGCCGAGGGCAATGGCAACCACAGTGGACTTTGTGAGCCCGCATGATGGGCGAACAGTGACACGACAGAGCACGCTCACAGGTGAACAGCTCCAGCGGAGGAACACTCAGTGGCTCCTCTCCCAGTGGGAGCCCTCCAATCCCACCTGCCTCACACGCAGATCAGAACTGTAGCTCAGAAACAGACCTGGGGGCTTCCACTCCAGCAACTAGGGAGCAGACCCTGCCCCTGACAGGGCAGTGACAACCACAGAGCAAAGAGGACGCCCCACCCAATATCCATAACACCAGTCACACCTCCTACCAAGAGGTCAATGGCCAGCACACACGGAGGAAAGCGGCGGCAGGAATCCGTACTGAAAACAGCCCTCGCGCCAAAAAATATCAAATCCACGCAGGCTACACAGGGACATTCCCACATAAAGATAGCCCTCCAAGACCACAGTATACAATTATTTCTAAACTCAAAGAGCAAGAGAAATACAAGTAAAATGAAGAAGCAGAGGAACCACATCCAAATAAAAGATCAAGAGAATTCCCCTCGAAGAACAAACAATGAAACAAACCTCTTCAGTCTAAAAGACACCGAATTCAAAAAGGAGATAATGAAAATACTGAAGGACTGAAGAAAGGCTATTGACATAAATGCAGACTACTGTAAAAAGAACTAGAAGCTATAAGGAGGAGCCAAGAAAAATTAGCGAATTCATTTGAAGAGAAGAAAGCTGAAATAAAGGCTAGGAATAGGGACCTCCCTGGTGGTCCAGCGGTTAAGACTCCGCGCTCCCAAGGCAGGGGGCCCGGGTTCGATCCCTGGTCAGGGAACTAGATCCCACATGCCGCAGCTAAAGATTCCACATGCCACAACTAAAGATTCCTCATGCTGCAACTAAAGCTTCTGCATGCCGCAACTGAAGATCCAGCACAGGGCAGTGAAGATCCCGCACGCTGCAACGCAGGTCCTGTGTGCCACAACGGAGACCCAGCACAGCCAAATAAATAAATATTTTTAAAATAAAAAATAAAGGCTATGAATAGCAGAATGAATAAGTGATCTGGAAGATAAAATAATGGAAATCACCCAATTAGAACAACAGCAGAAACCCAAATGAAAAAAAAAATGAAAGCAATATAAGAGACCTATGGGATAATAGAAAGTGTGCCAATGTATGCATAATAGGGGTTCCAAAAGGAAAAGAAAGAGAAAAGAGGATTGAAAATGTATTTGAAGAAATTATGGCTGAAAACTTCCCAAACCTAAAGAAGGAAACACATATCCAGATACAGGAAGCACAGAGGGTTCTGAACAAGATAAACCCTAACAGAGCTACACCAAGACATATTATAATAAAAATGGCAAAAGTTAAAGATAAAGAGAGGATTCTAAGGGCAGCAAGAGAAAAACAAAGAGTTAATTACAAGGGAACCCCCATAAGTCTATCAGCTGATTTCTCTACAGAAACGTTGCACGCCAGAAGGGAGTGGCAAGAGATATTCAAAGTCCCGAAAGGGAAAAAATCTGCAACCTAGGATACTCTACCCAGAAAGATTACCATTTAGAATGAAAGGAGAGACAAAGAATTTCTCACACAAGCAAAAACTAAAAGAATACAGCAGTACTAAACCTATCCTGAAGGAAATATTAAAAGATCTTCTCTAAATAGAAAAGAAGTAAGAATATGGAGAAAAGGGAAGATCACAATTGGAAAGTAAATCACTTAAATAAGCCAGTACACAGATTTTTTTTTAAAAAAATCAAAAAATTTCTGTGAAAGCAATGATAACCACAATGAATAGCAAAAGGATGAACATGAAGATGCAAAAGAGGACATCAAAATCATAAAATGTAAAAAAAAATCATAAAATGTCAGGGAGGAGAGTAAGAGAAGGTAGATATTTTTTTCTAGAATGTGTTTGAGCCTATATGACTACCAGTCTAAAGCAAGTAGATATAGAGGGGTTAACATACTTAAAAAATAGGGCAACCATAAATCAAAAACATACAATAGATTCACAAAAAACAAAAAGAAGAGAACAAAAGCATAATACAAAAAAAATCATCAAGCCACAAAAGGAAAAACAAAAAGAAAGGGACAAAGAAGAAATATAAGATCAATGGGAAAACAAGGTTTAAAATGTCAATAAATAGGTATCTATCAATAATTACCTTAAATGTCAAGGGACTAAAGGCTCCAATCAAAAGACACAGAGTGGCAGATTGAATAAAAAAAAAACAAGAGCCTACAATATGCTGCCTACAAGAGACCCACTTTAGGGCAAGGGACACACATAAAGTGAAGAGATGGAAAAAAGATATTTCATGCAAAGGGAAATGACAAGAAAGCAGGGGTCACAATACTCATATCAGACAGAATAGACTTCAAAACAAAGGTTATAAAGAAAGATAAAGAAGGACACTATATAATGATAAAAGGATCAATACAAGGAGAGGATATTATACTCATTAACATATATGCACCCAATATAGGAGCACCCACATACATAAAACAAATACTAACAGACATAAAAGGAGAAATTGACAGGAATACAATAATTGTAGGAGACTTTAACACCCCACTCACATCAATGGGCATATCTTTGAGACAGAAAATCAATAAGGCAACAGAGATTCTAAATAACACAATAGAACAGTTACACTTAATTGTTATCTTCAGGACATTACATCCAAAAAAAAGCAGAATACACATTTCAAGTGCACATGGAATATTCTCTAGGATTGATGACATACTAGGGTCCAAAACAAGCCTCACCGAATTTAAGAGTATAGAAATTACTTCAGGCATCTTTTCCGACCACAATGGCATGAAACTAGAAATCAACCACAGAAAAAGAAATGAGAAAAAAACCCAATTACATCTAAACAACATGCTACTAAAAAACCAATGGGTCAATGATGAAACCAAAGAAATTTAAAAATACCTAGATGCAAACGACAATAAAAACACAGCCATACAAAATCTATGAGATGCAGCAAGAGCAGTTCTTAGAGGGAAGTTCGTAGTGATACAGGCCTTCTTCTGGAAATAAGAAAAACCTCAAGCAAACAAAACCTAAAGTCAGCAGAAGGAAGGAGATGATAAAGATCAGAGGAAATAAATAAAACAGAGATTTAAACAACAATAGAAAAAAAGTCAGTAAAACCAAGAGCTCGTTCTTTGAAAGGGTAAACAAAATTGACAAACCGCTGACCGGCTCACCAAGAAGAAAAGAGAGAAGACCCAAATAAACAAAATAAGAAATGAAAGAGGAGAAATCACAACTGATACCACAGAAATATGTACTCAAATTGATGGGAAGAGGTAAAATTGTCATTATACACAGATGACATAATATTATATGTAGAAAACCCTAAAGACTCCACACAAAAACTACTAGAACTGATCAACGAATTCAGCAAGGTAGCAGGATACAAGACTAATGTACAGAAATCAGTTGCATTTCTTTACACTAACAATGAAATATCAGAAAGGGAATGTAAACAAACAATTCCTTTTAAAATGACACCAAGGGAGTTCCCTGGTGGTCTAGTGGTTAGGATTCAGCACTTTCAGTGCTGTGGCCTGGGTTCAACCCCTGGTGGGGGAACTGAGATCCTGCAAGCTGCGCAGTGCAGCCAAATAAATAAAAATAAAATCACATCAAAAACTAAAATAGTTAGGAATAAACCTCACCAAGGAGGTAAAAGGCTTATATGCTGAGAACTACAAAACATTAATGAAGGAAGTTAAAGATGATTCAAAGAAATGGAAAGATATCCCATGCTCTTGGATTGCAAGAATTAATATTGTTAAAATGGCCATACCACCCAAAGCAATCTATGGATTTAACGCAATCCCTATCAAATTACCCATGACATTTTTTTTTTTACATAACTAGAACAAATAATCCTAAAATTTATATGAAGCCATAAAAGACCCAGAATAGCCAAAGCAATCCTAAGGGAAAAGAACAAAGCAAGAGGCATAACCCTCCCAGACTTCAGACAATACAACAAAGTACAGTAACCAAAACAGTGTGGTATTGTCACAAAAACAGACATACGGATCAATGGATCAGAACAGAGTGCAGAAATAAACCCACACACCTACAGTCAATTAATGTTCGACAAAGGAGGCAAGAATATGCAATGGGAAAAAGTCTCTTCAGCAAGTGGTGCTGGGAAAGTTGGACAGCCACATGTAAATCAATGAAGTTAGAACACACCCTCACACCATGCGCAACAATAAACTCAAAATGCCTTAAAGACTTAAACATAAGATATGACACCATAAAACTCCTAGAAGAGATCACAGACAAAACATTCTCTGACATCAATTGTACCAATGTTTTCTTAGGTCAGTCTCTCAAGGCAGAAATAAAAACAAAAATAAACAAATGGGACCTAACCAAATTTTCAAGCTTTTGCACAGCAAAGGAAACCATAAACAAAATGAAAAGACAACCCGTGGAATGGGAGCAAATATTTGCAAATAACGTGACTTAAGGCATTCATTTCCAAATATCTGCAAATAATGCGACTTAAGGCATTAATTTCCAAAGTATACAAACAGCTCATACAACTCAACAACAAAAAAACAAACAACCCCCAAAATGGGCAAAAGACCTAAATAGACAATTCTCCAAAGGAGACATACAGGTGGCCAAGAGGCACATGAAAAGATGCTCAACATTGCTAATTATTAGAGAAATGCAAATCAAAACTACAAGGAGGAACCACCTCACACCAGTCAGAATGGCCATCCTTAAAAAGTCTACAAACAGTACTGGAGAGGGTGTGGAGAAGAGGAAACCCTTTTACACTGTTGGCAGGAATGTAAATTGGTGCAGCCACTGTGGAAAACAGTATGTAGGCTTCTCAAAAAACTAAAAATACAATTGCCATATGATCCAGCAATCCCACTCCTGGGCATATATTTGGACAAAACTATAATTCGAAAAGATACATGCACCCCTATGTTCACAGCAGCACTATTCACAATAGCCAAGACATGGAAACAACCTAAATGTCCATCGAAAGAAGAATGGCTAAAGAAGATGTGGTGTGTATACACACACACACACACACACACACACACACACACACACACACAATGGAATATGACTCAGCTATCAAAAACAATGAAATTTTGCCATTTGCAGCAACATGAATGGACCTAGAGATTATCATACTAAAGAGGAGTCAGAAAGAGAAGACAAATACCGTATGGTATCACTTATTTGCAGAATCTAAAATACAATACAAATCAACATATCTATGACACAAAAACAGACTCAGATATAGAGAACGGACTTGTGGTTGCCAAGGGGGCTGGGGGAGGAGAGGGGAGGAATGGGAGCTTGGGATTAGCAGAGGCAAACTATTATGCACAGGACGGATAAACAACAAGGTCCTACTGTATAGCACAGGGAACTACATTCAATATCCTGTGGCAAACCATAATGGAAAAGTATATGAAAAAGAATATATATATAACACTGAATTTCTGTGCTGTACAGAAGAAATTAACACAACACTGTAAATTAACTATACTTCAATAAAACCAAAAAATATATATGATCATCTCAATAGATGCAGAAGAAGCTTTTGACAATGTTCAACATTCATTTATGATAAAACCTCTCCAGAAAGGGGGCATAGAGGGAACATATCACAACATACGAAAGGCCGTCAATGACAAACCCACAGCTAACACCATACTGAACAGTGAAAAGCTGAAAGCATTTCCTCTAAGATTAGGAACGAGACTATGATGCCCACTCTCACTACTTTTATTCAACATAGTACTGGAAGTCCTAGCCATAGCAATCAGACAAGAAAAAGAAATAAAAAGAATACAAACTGAAAAGGAAGAAGTAAAACTGTCACTGTTTGCAGACGACATGATACTATACATAGAAAACCCTAAAGTTGCCACCAGAAAACCACTAGAGCTCATCAATGAATTTGGTAAAGTTGCAGGATAGAGAATTAATATACAGAAATCTGTTGCATTTCTATACACTAACAATGAACTATCAAGAAAGAGAAATTAAGGAAATGATCCCACTTACCATCACATCAAAAAGAATAACATACCTAAGAATAAACCTACCTAATGAGGCAAAAGACCCATACTCCAAAAGGTATGAGACACTGATGAAAGAAACTGAAGATGACACACACAGATGGAAAGATATACCGTGTTCTTGGATTGGAAGAATATTGTTAAAGCGACCATACTACCCAAGGCAATCTACAGATTCAATGCCATCCCTATCAAAATACCAATGGCATTTTTCACAGAACTAGAACAAGCATTTTTTTTAATTTGTATGGAAACATAAAAGACCCTAAATAGGGTCAAAGCAAAATAATAGGGTCAAAGCAAATAATAGGGTCCAAGCAAACTTGAGAAAGAAGAATAGAGCTGGAGGAATCACACGCCCTGTCTTCAGGCTATACTACAAAGCTACAGTCATCAAAACAGCATGGTACTGGCACAAAAACAGACTCATAGATCAATGGAACAGAATAGAGAGTCCAGAAGTAAACTCACTCACTTACGGTCAATTAATCTATGACAAAGGAGGCAAAGATATACAATGGAGAAAAGATAGTCTCTTCAATAAGTGGTGCTGGGAAAACTGGACAGCTACATGTAAAAGAATGAAACTAAAATATTCTCTAACACCATACACAAAAATAAACTCAGGGCTTCCCTGGTAGCGCAGTGGTTAAGAATCCACCTGCCAATGCAGAGGACACAGGTTCAAGCCCTGGTCCGGGAAGATCCCACATGCCACGGAGCAACTAAGCCCTTGAGCCACAACTACTGAGCCTGCACTCTAGAGCCCACGAGCCACAACTACTGAGCCTGTGTGCCACAACTACTGAAGCCTGTGCACCTAGAGCCTGTGGTCTGCAACAAGAGAAACCATCGCAATGAGAAGCCCGCGCACCGCAACGAAGAGTAGCCTCTGCTCGCCACAACGAGAGAAAGCCCACGTGCAGCAACAAAGATCCATGCAGCCAAAAATAAATAAATAAAATAAATTCATAAAAAATAAAAAATAAATAAACTCAAAATGGATCAAAGACCCAAACGTAAGACGAGAAACGATAAAACTCCCAGAAGAAAACATAAGCAGAACACTCTTTGACATAAATCATAGCAATATTTTTTGGGATCCATCTCCTAAAGCAAAGGAAATAAAAGCAAAAATAAACAAATGGGACATAAACCTGGAGACATATTCTGCATAGAACAGTAATTCTATGAGACTGCTTTTGGAAAGGATACGGCTGCTCCAAAGTATAGCTATTATATACTTTGGAAAAGAGGGAGGAGGGACAAATTAGGAGTTTGGGATTAACAGATACACACTACTATATATAAAATAGATAAACAACAAGGACCTACTGTATAGCACAGGGAGCTACACTCAATATTTTGTTAATAACCTATAAAGGAAAATAATCTGAAAAAGAATATACACAGACATGTAACAATCGCTTTGCTGTACACCTGAAACTAACACAACACTGTAAATCAACTGTACTTCAATTTTTAAAAAAGTATAGTTATCGTATCTTCTCTTTCTGTCCTTCCTTCCTTCCTTCCTTCCTTCCTTCCTTCCACAGCTCAGAAGAATCCACAAATTTCTGCTTTCCCCTGAGGGATTTTTTTCTCACCCCTCCCCCTCCCTTTTTTTTTCCCCCTCCAAAGGATTTTTTCCTCTGTTGGAGTGTAAGTTCCCTGAAGGGAGGGGTTGCGCTTAATCATTACTTTTTAATATCTCTGGTACCTAACACGGTTTAGGATATTTACTAAAAAAAAAAAAAAAAAAAAAAAAGGGAGGGAAGGAAGGAGGAAGGAAAGGACAGATTGAGGGAGGGACAGAAGGAGCAGGAAGAAGGGAAGGGAGACAAGAAAGGGAGAGAGAAGGAGATCAGGGGAGAAAAGGGGAGAGAGAGAGGGAGGAAGGGAAATAAGTGAAGGAAAAAAGAAAAGGAGGACATCAATGTTAGATTCATGCAGTACACAATTCAAATTTGTTACGAGTGCTAAAGAATTTATTCAAGTGATGGTTGGCCTAACTCACTCTCATTTGTTGCCATATAACACAGAGATGGGTGGTGCTTCCAGGATCCAGCATCTCACGCAGAACAAAAGGAAGTGATGCGCTGGTTTAGGTGATACAATAGATATAGCGGAATAAAAACTGACAGCAAGAGAAAATAACCAATGACGATGAGTCCATAGATGCTCACTTAATCCCTATTAACTTAATATTAGAAAAGGGAACAAACGTTTCTGCTTTGGAGCCATGAAGGAGAAACAGAATTAGAATAAAACAACAAGCATAAAGGTCCCCCAATCCATCACCCCGCCTTCAAGCAAAGCCAAAAAAACTTGTTTTTTCCCTTTCTACAGATGTTTGAAGGAAACTCCACTTCTTGAAAGGTCCTCTTTATATCACATCAAGTTGTCAACTCTCAAATTTAGTCTGTTTTCTCCGGTCTAGTAATATATATTTATTAACGAAATTTTTGAAAAATAAAGAAGGACACAAAAAAAGCAAAGCAAAATAAACATCTATATGCTTCTGGGAATCATATAATCAATGAAAATTTTCATTTCTGAAAAGCCTCATTTCTGCTACATATTATGATATGAATCATTCTGCCTTTACATCCTGATTCAAGACCTAATTCTTTATCGGCCATTAATGAGAAGTGTTGTATATTTTTGAAGTGTGTTTAAAAAGTCTTATTTTAGGACATGGGCCAACAGGCAAGGTTCGCCAACTCATTAACCTGCTCCATAAACTTTAAACCACTGTTTCCTACGGGAGAAAAACATACCTGGGAATAGTTACTATTTTAATTCCTTCCTTCTATTTCAAGACCGGTTTACCCCCATTTCATCTGAATGAAAATTACTTGAGAACGTTTCCTCCCTTGTGCAATAAGGGACTTAACGACTTAATTCTGGTTAAGAAATCCAATTGCTTCCATCAGTCAAAGAACCAGAAGCTAAACAAAAATTCAGAACCAAAGGAAATCTGTCATGATGGTGTAGGGAGCCCCATGGAGGGTGCTGCCACTCAGAGGGACCGGCAGACAGAACCTTCTGACCTTGTTAGCTCTGAGCGGAGTTTCCTCAAGCTTCTGCCAGAAGAAGGAAGGAAGGAGTGTGGCCCTGTGTACTGTTTGTCCACAACCATCTCCCAACTATTTCCTTTCCAACGGAGAAAGGGAACTGTTGGGCTCAGTTTGTATGAATGCCATTTGTTTTTCAACTTCAGGATTATGTTCTTTGGCTAGGAATTGGGGAATTCTGCTTCTGCGGGCCCCAGCCTGAAAGCCATCACTTCTCCAACTTCTACAGGCCGGCGCTGGCGTCTGGGCCACTCAGGAGGCTCCTCGGCTTCCAGGGGGCCCGAGGCCAGGGCTTCCTGCTCTGTCAGGGGCAGCCTGCTCCCGAGCCTGGAAGGGGGCTGCTTTCTGGGACCCGGGGCTGGGTCCGTGCCCACATTTTAATGACAGGCTGGAGCCAAGTGCCTCTGTGATTGGGAAAGCTATATGCTTGCTTGGGGCTTTTTAGTCATAAAAAGCTTTTGCAGGCATTGTTCCCAGGCTGTTTCCACCTTGGCCTTGGGGTTCTGAGCTAAATAGTCCGCACGCTGTTATCAATGGTCAACATACCCTGCCAACATATTAGGGCTCTCCAGTGTGGTCTGGCTTGTACAGAATCGGTAAAAGACATAACCTCTGTCTCGAAGACCTTGTGCCCCTAATGCCTGGGGAGCATATGTAGATATGAATGCTGACAATCAATGATTGACAAACATCTGAAACATTGTAAAACCTCGTTAATCCACTGTTGCTGGTCCCAAATAGCATGTAATTCAAAGCAACTGCTGTTCCTGTCCTCCATTGTTCTTTAATGAAAATATTCAATAACTCGAAACTGGCGGTGGGATGTTTATTTTTCCAGGTCCCTGGCACCTCTAATTTTCAAGACATTGCTTCTAATTTTATTTTCATGATTAAGTAATAGATATTATTTTCCTAGATCTGCCCGTCAAGCTCTCCGTAAGAAGTTTCACCGTTGCAGCTACAATGGCATCAGTGTTCTGATCAGAAAGCTAAGTCTCACATCGTCCAAAGGAACTGTTAACCTCAGCTAGAAATCTCAGCACGGATTAGTGACTTCATTTTTTAAAGGAATTTTTATCTGACTTTTGAAAAATGATACATGTTTATCGCAGGACGTTATGAAAATAAAGAATGGTACAAAGGAAAACAAAAAATATGCTCATGACCCCACAAGCAGAGAAAACACTGGTTTATCTACCTCAGGCTCAAGGTTATGAAGATGTCGATCCAGAAGAGATGGGGGGAGGGGGGGAGGGAAGAGAGAGTCACTCCTTTATATTCTGCTCTCTTCACTTGAAAACACGGATACCTTCTTCATACCAATTGGGAGCCAGAGATCGCGAGTAGAGAATTCAGCCACTGTTGCCAACATGGTAATAAACTCTATTTTCCATGAAACAGAATTCATGATAAATTAGACACAGCTCCCATTTCAATTCCTCAAGTAAAGAGAAACTCATTACAAGATGGTCTCATGCAGGAAGTGAAAACACAGGCTGGACCCCAAGGACAATTTTATATGCTTGATGCTACATCAGGGAGATTGAGTTAAACCAGTGGTTCTCATTTTGGAGTGATTTTATCCCCCAGAGGATAGAGGACATTCGCAGTGTCTGGAGACGTTTTTGGCTGTCGCATCCTGGGGAGGGGGTGATACTGGCATCTAGTGGGTAGAGACCAGAGATGCTGCTAAACATCCTACAATGCACAGAACAACAAAGAACGTCCCTACGGCAACAAAGAATGATCCGGCCCCAGGCGTCAATGGTACTGAGGCTGAGGAACTCCCAATTAAACTCATCCCATCCTTATCCACAGAGAATCACAATCTAAGAGGCCACAAGGATGCAGAGAGAAGAGACCAGATGGGCTGCCTTTCTGATGACTTGGGGGGTGGACAGATGTTCTGACAGCATAGCATAATGTTTAAAAGCAGTGGTGTGAGGGACTTCCCTGGCGGTCCAGTGGTTAAGACTCTGTCCTTCCACTGCAGGGGACACAGGTTCATCCTCTGGTGGGGGAACTAAGATCCCACATGCCATGCAGTGCAGCCAAAAAAAAAGCACTGGTGTGAAATATCACTAATTATTAGATCAGAACTACAATGCAGGGGGCCTCCGTTCAATCCCTGGTCAGGGAACTAGATGCCACATGTCGCAACTAAGAGTTCACCTGCCGCAACTAAAGATCCCACGTGCCGCAACAAAGATCCCACATGTGGCAAATGAAGAGCCTGCACGCCGCAACTAAGACCCGGCACAGCCAAATAAATAAATGTCTTAACAAATAAAATAAAAAATCAAAATTTAAGATAAAATAGTAACACACACACACACACACACACACCCCAAAAAAAACAACAACAAACAATAAATGCTGGAGAGTATGTGGAGAAAAGGGAACCCTCCTGCACTGTTGGTGGGAATGTAAACTGGTATAGCCACTATGAAGAACAGTATGGAGGTTCCTTAAAAAACTTAAAATAGAGTTACCACGTGATCCAGCAATCCCATTCCTGGACATATACCCAGAGAAAACGATAATTCGAAAAGATACATGCACCCTGATGTTCACTGTAGCACAATTTACAATAGCCGAGACATGGAAGCAACCTAAATGCCCATCGACAGGTGAATGGATAAAGAAGATGTGGTGCATATATACAGTGGAATATTACTCAGCCATAAAAAAGAATGAAATAATGCCATTTGCAGCAACATGGATGCAAATAGTGATTATCATACTAAGTGAAGTAAGTCAGAGAAAGACAAATATCATGATATCACTTATATGTGGAATCTAAAAAAAATGATACAAATGAACTTATGTACAAAATAGAAACAGACTTACAGACTTCAAAAACAAACTTATGGTGGGACTTCCCTGGTGGTGTAGTGGTTAAGAATCTGCCTGTCAATGCAGGGAACACGGGTTCGAGCTCTGGTCCGGGAAGGTTCCACATGACGCGGAGCAACTAAGCCCGTGAGCCACAACTACTGAGCCCACGTGCCACAACTACTGAAGCCCACATCCCTACAGCCCGTGCTCCACAACAAGAGAAGCCACTGCAATGAGAAGCCTGCACACCGCAACGGAGAGTAACCCCCGCTCGCCACAACTAGAGAAAGCCCGTGTGCAGCAATGAAGACCCAACGTAGCCAAAGATAAATTAAAGGGCTCCCCTGGTGGTGCAGTGGTTGAGAGTCCGCCTGCTGATGCAGGGGACACGGGTTCGTGTCCCAGTCCGGGAAGATCCCACATGCCACGGAGCGGCTGGGCCCGTGAGCTGTGGCCGCTGAGCCTGCGCGTCCGGAGCCTGTGCTCCGCAACGGGAGAGGCCACAACAGTGAGAGGCCCGCATACCGTAAAAAAAAATAAATTTAATTAATTAATTAATTTAAAAAAAGAAAAAACTTCTGGTTACCAAAGGGGAAAGGTGGGGGGGGGGGAATAAATTAGGAGTTTGGCATTAACATCTACACACTACTATATATAAAATAGATAATCAACAAGCACCTACTGTATAGCACAGGGAACTCTATTCAATATTCTGTGATAACCTATATGAGAAAAGAATCTGAAAAGGAATGAATACACGTATATATATAACTAAATCACTCTGCTGTATACCTGAAGCTAACACAACATTGCAAATCAACTCCAATATGAAATAAAAATTTTTTTAAGAAAGCACTGGTGTGAAGACAAAACAAGTGTAGAATAGTTTAATGCCTTGCATATTGTAAGTGGCTCTATAAATGGTCACCATTATCATCGTGGGCTAAGTCCAGTAACTTGTGATACTTGGCTTCCAAACTGAGACGCACGGTGGAGATGTCATCTATGAACAAGTCAATAAAGGGCTCTCAGAAAAACTGGAATCATTTCTTTAAGAATTCACTTGAGGGCTTCCCTGGTGGCGCAGTGGTTGGGAGTCCGCCTACCGACGCAGGGGACACGGGTTCGTGCCCCGGTCCGCGAAGATCCCACGTGCCGCGGAGCGGCTGGGCCCGTGAGCCATGGCCGCTGAGCCTGCGCGTCTGGAGCCTGTGCTCCGCAACGGGAGAGGCCACAACGGTGAGAGGCCTGCGTACCGCAAAAAAAAAAAAAAAAAAAAAGAAAGAAAAAAATAAAGAATTCACTTGAGTTCTAAACAAGAGCCACGCATCACGGGTTACCCTTGTTCTGTAATCATGGTATAATCCAATGGTCTCAGAAATCCTTCTGGCTATAGATTGCTTCCCTGATGCTAAGAACCTTCTAATGACAAATGCTAAATGAATTTGTGGTAAATGTTGTAACGATATTCTATTGAACAGTTTTCTAGCCAAGTAAATCTTTGGCTTTAGAATTCTAGACAGCTATCATCTGGCCGTCCTTCCCAGCATTAACTAATCACCAGTAAAAAATACAAATGTCATTCACAAATCATATCAAAGACGGGAACAGCTGGAATCAAATTCAAGAGACTGCATCATTTTATCATCTTGACATTAATCATTCTACATGGATAGCACAGGCAATCTGGAGCAGAGAATAATTTATGTTGCAATATAAATGTTAACCATTTAGGCCTGGGAGGCTCTTTTCCTTCTCCCTCCCCCCAACCCAGAGCGCCCCTAGAGACTCAAGTCCAAAGATGACATGAAAATGTTTTATGAAACATTATTTATAAAGTAGCCTTGAGAGCTGGAAAAAAATCCCAATATATACAAGGCTGAACTGTCTGACCATCTAGGTTAGGGGTCAGCAAACTACATCCCGCAAGACAAATCCAGCCCAGTGCCTGTATTTCTATGACCTGTGCACTCAGAATGATTTTTACATTTTTATTTTATTTATTTAAAAATTTTTTTTTGGCTGTGCCACATGGCTTGTGGGATTTTCGTTCCCCAACCAGGGATTGAACCTGAGCCCTCGGCAGTGAGAGCAGGGAGTCCTAACCACTGGACCTCCAGGGAATTCCCGACTTCTACATTTACATGGTTGGGGAAAATCTAAAGAATAGTATTTGGTGACATATGAAAATTAGACGAAATTCAAATTTCAGGGTCTATAAAGAAAGCTTTATTGCAACATGGCCACTTGCTTCCATATTATCTGTGGCTACTCTCGTGCTACAAGGACAGAGATGAGCAGTTTCGGCAGAGGCCGTATGGTTCACAAGTCCTAAAGTATAATCTAGCCTTTCATAGAAAAATGTTTGCCCATTCTGATCGAGGGATCTAGGGACTCAACACTGTATTTTTTCCTATGCAGTAATTACAAACTTCACTAAATATCTGTTGAGTTTACCTGCTTTACTGCAACCCCCCAATAGGATAGCACTCCAGTATCTTGATGGGTAACTACCTCTCCCCCATTGTGAGTGGTCTTGGTGGGAAAGCAATTCCCAACTCACTCAGTCAGGATGTCTGCTATTCTACTGAAGTTTTCCTAGCTTTACATCTATACTTCAAGGGGACCTCCTTATAATGAATTCTTCATGTATCTATTTGCCAAATACCTATGGAGCGCTGTGTTGGCTATTTCCCAGGCACTGTGCTAGGGTCTGCACAAGGTGAGCCAAGTCTTAGCACCTGTGGAGGGTCCACACCTAGGATAGATGCTAAAGAGCCTAACAAGCAAATGGACGAGTAGCTTCAGATAGTGATGTGTGACAAAAGACAAGGAGTGAGAGAGGTTGGCTAATGTCAATTAGTAGTCAGGAGTGGTATCAATGAGTCACGTGAAATGTGGACTGCCCGTTGACATGGACTTGGAAATGTCTAGTGGAAAGTTTGTAGCTCAGAGACATTAAAGCTACAGGTAGAAAATTGGAAGTCGTAAGCCTATAAGGAGAAATTCCCACTGCAGGTGGTCCAGAGGGACAGTGGACAAAAGAAATCCCCTCAATATACAGTGAAGCAGGATATCTCACTTCCCTCTTTGCCCAGGATGTGGGAAGACAGAAGCCCTCAATTAATTTCAATACCGAGTCATGGGCCGTAGCTGAAGATCTGGTTGGCTGGTTCATGGGTGGAAGAAGCAACAATGAAGGGACTGGTGATAAGGGTGGGAAGCAACAGGCCTTGTTGAAGAGGTCCAGAACGTTAAACCTTTCACGTCATATCTGAACGCTAACCTGCCTACCCCATTGCAAAGCGTGCCATTTCCTAGAAGCAGTAGAGCAGAAAACGTTGCTACCCACCAAAATTTCTTCTGCTCTCTGCTTAGTATAGAGTTGTCAGTAGGAAATGGCCGCTCAGCTAAAGGCGGCTGTTCCCAGATTCCCTTGCAGGGAGGTGTGACCGGGTGACTGAGATCCGGCCCATGAATCATGAGCAGAAGCATGCCCCAATCCCAGGCCTGCTTATACATCTCCTAACGTGGAATCCTTCCATATGCTCTTGCCCTCCTGGGGGCTAGAATCACGATGACCCCCATACCCAGAGCAACGTTGGAAGTTCTGTGTGAAAAGGGGTGGAGTTTCCACCACCCTGGGCCCCAGATGTGTGGGGGAGGGAGGGACAGTCTGCCAAACTCTTCACTTACCCAGTACTGTTTCATGGTCAAGAAATGGACTTCTAGGTCAGACAAATGGACTTCTAAGTCAGACAAAGACAAATATCATACAATAGCACTTATATGTGGAATCTAAACAAATGATACAAAGGAAATTATTTACAAAACAGAAACAGACTCACAGACTTAGAAAACAAACTAATGGTTACCAAAGGGGAAAGGTAGAGGGCGGGATAAATTAGGAGTCTGGGATTCGCATATACACACTACTGTATATAAAAGAGATAATCAACAAGGACCTGCTGTATAGCACAGGGAACTCTACTCAACACTCTGTAATAACCCATATGGGAAAGAATCTAAAAAAGAGTGGATATATGTATAGGTATAACTGATTCACTTTGCTGTACACCTGAAACTAACACAACATTGTAAATCAACTATACTCTAATATAAAGTAAAAATTAAATTAATAAAAGAGAAATGGACTTCTGTGGCATGAAAGCCAATACACATTTTGTCACCTTTTGTTAACAGCAGTTCGTCTACCTTAATACAAACCTGAACCCCTTATGAGATAAGGTACTCTAGGGTAACCTGGTGGGTCACAGCAACATTTATTGGCCACCCCTAGCTGGCTGGCAAGTTGCAGGTGACAATAGCAGAGACATGACTTCCCATCACCTTTGCCATATTTTATTGGTTAGAAGTAAGTCACTAGGGCAGCCCACACTCAAGAGAAAGGGATTGCACAGGGCATGAGTATAACAAAGTGAGGGTCATTGGGGGGTGTATTAGAGACAGCCTGCCACACTAAGTAACACAAAGTAGTTGCAATAATGAAATATAAATCCCTCTCTCCCCCTTTATGATATACTGATTGCCTTGAGGTAGAGGAATCAGCAGAGAGCAACCTTGAACAAGACATTGGGGGGCGGGGAGTACTACCAAAGGACAGGGTCCCAGCAAAAGGCTGGGACTGCCACAGTGCACAAGTTTCTTGTTCAGATCAACAAGATCCTCTTCGGTCGAAACTTGAGATTCAACGTGACCTTCCCGATGTTTCTCCCCTTTCCCTTCCCCAAATGGCCTTGTAAAACAAGCAAAATAGTGAGGCTCCCGATGGAACCATGTCACGGTCAACACGGGTCATTAAGTTGGGATGTCTATGTGTTTTTCACAATTAAACAACTAAATAATTTTCAGTAACTTAATAAAATGAATGCCCAAATCCTGAGAATCGTCTCCTTTGGAGCCAAAGGCAGGAGACGTGGAGGATCCGGCACCATTACTTTATTCGTGATTCCAACAACAACTGACCTCTTTTGGTCGTTTATTTTCGTTCTTGGTGTTAAAAAGGTCTATCTAGGCTAAACCATGAGTAGGAGATGGAAAACTGAAATGAGCTTTTTCTGCAAATTATTTAGAGATGCCCAGAAGCTATTCTGTAACACTGGTATTTTCGAGGACCAAGCGACGTGAATATCCACAGTGAAGTGCTATGCTGACTTACAAAAGGTCCCCAGATGAAAGCTTGCAAGGGAGGCTGATCTTCTATTGATATAAAACAGACAAACCCGGACACATCTGATTAAAATTTAGGTGGAGCACGGAGAACTCCATCTGCCACAGTGCCCTTTACTTCCCTCCAGTGGGCACTAAAGATGTCCCACAGAGCGGATTTGAAAACCACGGGGCTACCCAGCTGGACGGCACTGTTCCTTTATCTTTGGGGGCGTTTACTCTCCAAGGTAAATTTGGTCTGCTTCTTTACCCTGGAAATCCTGGCAGGCAGGAGCTTGTCGAGTAACACCTAGAGACTGCATTTGGAGAAGGGTATTTTAGAAGACGCTGGATGTTTTGGGGCTAAGAGGTT
The DNA here is from genome assembly GCF_949774975.1 of Lagenorhynchus albirostris. Lineage (NCBI taxonomy): Eukaryota > Metazoa > Chordata > Mammalia > Artiodactyla > Delphinidae > Lagenorhynchus > Lagenorhynchus albirostris. The sequence continues at coordinate 124,612,205 of NC_083116.1, forward strand.
GCCCCCTTCTGAGACCCAAACAAATGTGGAGCAGGGACTTCCTTAGCCTTGAAGAGGGCTGAGCTGGGAGAAGGATGACGTGGAGAAAGAAACACTTTAAGGGAGATTCTGGAAAACACCATTCAAAATCACTTCTGACCCAGCTTTGGAAGTACTTGTCTCTAGTTTCTTGAGAGTCACTCTCAGAATCTAAAAAAGCAAGTTAAATTTAAAAATTTAAGAAACTATAGGAGGCTACTCTGAATTTTTATAATGGTGTGTCAGCACGGCCTCCGTCAATCCAAATTTTTCCTTTTCTTTGAATTCACTAATTTAAATTTATATACATTTAAAAATTCGTGAAGACTTCACATAATCATTGTAGCTTATTCATGTGCCCCAACCTTAGAGCAAACCATTTGGACAACAAATTCATGGAATCTTTATATATAGTCTTTACTTATTTGTCATACATTTTTTGCTGCATTAATGGTAATGACTATAAATTCCTGACAATGTCAAATTAAGCATTATTCAACACAAGAACTTTTCCAAAGAAAAGAACTTTCAAAGCAGAGTTGAACTCAAACATTCATCTGCTTTTTTTCCAGTTAATGATATTGACATTTTACTATTAGTTCACTAGAGCATGAAACTTCCTGTCTTATTTTTGAAAAGCTATTTTAGTACTTCATATAAAAGTAACTCTATACCACTGGGACACAGCAAGTGCAATGAAACCATCAACCGCTCAGTGGGAAAGAAACCATTGCACGCCACTAATCATTATTTTAAATGGAGCACATTCTAGACCTCTCACCTCATAGAGGCAGTCTGTACTTTTTATCACAATAGGTTCCTCACAATGTCTGTAAACACTAGGGTGGTGAAAAGTAGATCTTTTTTAAACTCTTGCCCATGCCCTGCAAACTCACTATGTTACCTAGAACCTTTTATTTATTTATTTATTTATTTATTTGCAGTACGCGGGCCTCTCACTGTTGTGGCCTCTCCCGTTGCGGAGCACAGGCTCCGGACGCGCAGGCTCAGCGGCCACGGCTCACGGGCCCAGCCGCTCCGCGGCATGTGGGATCTTCCCGGACGGGGGCACGAACCCGCGTCCCCTGCGTCGGCAGGTGGACTCTCAACCACTGCGCCACCAGGGAAGCCCAAACCCATTCTTGAACTAGCTGGTTTTCAAGCAGTCTCCCTCTGCTCAACCGTCAACTTCTGGAATGCAAAAGCCACCTCTCCGATGATTCCACATCGCTGGTACCCACACAGTGGTTAAGGCATTTGGGGAGCCCGATAGATATTTGAGGACTGATAGAATGCCACCATCATGTCACTAAACTGACAACCAAATGGAAAGTCAGTGTCCCCGTCACTACTGCTGCACCACAAACCATCCCAAACCTACTGCCGAAAAATAACCATTTCATTACGTTCACAACTCTGTGGGCCAGGAATCTGGAAAGGGCAGAGGAATGGCTTATCCCTGCTCTACAATGTCTAGGGCCTGAGATGGGGGCAACCCAACAGCAGGGCCTGGAGTCATTTGCAGGCTCATTCACTCACACACCTGGTCTCTCTGTGGCCGCTTGGGCTTCCACACAGCATGGTGGCTGGGTTCCGAGAGTAAAAATCCCCAAAATAACCAGGCTTGGAAGTCACCACAGTCACAAGCTCAATGAGGTTCACACCATGAAGGGCCTCGGACACGTGACGGTAGACACCCCAGGGTACACACGCGAGGGCCATCTGGACATTCTGCAAACAGCAGCCCCTTGGCCAGCTTTCAGGCCTGGGTGTGTGCCCAGCAACACTGTCTGCCCTCAGACACAGGAGGGACATTGGGAAGAATCCATGCAGGCTTAGAAGCAGCCTTGGGCATTTGGGCAGGGAATTCCTAGGTCTTGGGTACAAGGCATGTGGTCCAGAAGGGGTCACCACATCCACTTAGCCCAGTGGAATCCTGGGCTTGAGGAGAAGTGTAGACAGAGGAGGACTCTTATGACATGAGGTCCAGGACTGGTGTCCAGGGGAAACGCACTGAGGAGTACAAAGTGGAAGTGTTATTCTGACTCAGCCACTTAGGAAAGGCATCAAGGACTAGAGGACATCTGTTCTGCCTTTTCAAAGATGCATTTGTGTCCGCAAGTATGGCTGTTGGCATCGATACAGATTTTGCTGTTGGTATTATTCAGGTTAAATGGTAGACAGAAAACCAGTTAGTGGACTAAATATCTTCCTTCTACGTTGGTTTTGGTGCAGTGTAGGAATCACAACTTCAAACACAAATGGTCATCACATGGGGCCTGGCTTTGAACTGCACACCTGAACTCTCTTCTGGGCTCCTACTACCATCCGCATGTGCAACTTTATGAAGGCAAATTGACCTCTCTGAGTCTGGAAAAAGAGCTTATGAGCCTTGTACCAGATGTGTAAATCTATAAGCAAACAGACTTAAAGCTCTTGAGCAGAAGGTATCACATAAATGGACCGAAAAACCGCCAATTGCTCGTTGCTCAAAAGGAAATGAGCACCATAAAATAAAGTGAAATGCAATGAAATACAGAATAAAAGCTTAGACTTTATTAACTGTCCTTAACGTTAAGGTGTGGCATCAGCAGACATTTTCTGTAGAGTGACAAAGAGAAATATTTTTGGTTTTGCCAGCCATATAGTCTCTGTCACAACTACTCAGTGCTGCCACTGTAGTGCGTAAATAGCCCTAGACAATATGTAAACAGATGAGCATGGTAGTGTTCCAATAAAACTTTAATGACAAATACAAGCAGAGGGCCAGATCCGGCCTAAAGGCTGTAGTTTGCCAACTCCTGCTCTATGTTCAGAAATAATATCTGAGGTCATTCCATTCTGTTAAGCAGTGTGAACACCTCAGTCATTATATTAAAAATAAAACTAAGCAGTATGACTCTAATCTTGACTACGACCTCCAGAATGTGCTGGAAGTCATCAGCGATGTTAATGGACACCTTTGCCTTTTTTTGTGAGCCGGTTTGCTTTTAACTGAAACACAGCTACCGTCATCAGCAGACACAGCCCGGGCTACTGGGATTCTGTGCTCATTGAGTTCGTCATACAGGATCAGTGTAAAAGAGCAACGTATTTTTCTAAAAATAAAAGGCTCTTTTTACTTACGAGATTATTTACTTTTCTTTGGAATGTTGTTTTTCCTAGATCCATTTCCAAAGTAAGAACTATTGAAACTGTTTTAGATTTTTTTTTAAATTAAAACTAGGTATGTGCAAGATACATAAAGACATTGATCTCAACCAATAAGAGAGATCAAATAAGAATGAAAAGTACCATGATACAAGACCAAGCAAAGCAAGCAAACGTAGAGCCATGGCTTTTCAAGGCAGGAAGCGCTCTTACAATCCATCTGGTGCAGCCCCTGCCCTACTGGATTGCATGACTGCATCCCTGAAGAGGAGAGTTCTCGGTTCTTTGCAGGAGTACCATGTCCCAGGGACCCTACTCAGGCAGGAAGATGCAGTTCCTGGCAGGGAAACCAGGCACTTCCCAGGCATGCGTGCTGTGCTACCAGAGCTGGGACACAGGAGTCACGATGTGTGAATGGCCCAGCCCTGGCAATGCAGAACCCAGGTCAAGGAAAGCAACATCAGTCCCAGATCACACCACCAGTGGACTTGAGATTGAGGAGAAAGACACTCTCAGTCCTGCTTAGGACTGACCCAGAAACCGCTCGGGAAAGAACATACAGTGGCAGGCCCAACAGCAGTCTCGGGGGCGGGGGGGGGGGGGCAGGCAGGGCTGACAGTGAGCGACAGTGACCTGCCGGTACTGGATCAGCCAGTTTAGTCAATGCTTAAGACCCCTAGAGTGGCTGCTGCCAATAGCATCTTCTGCCCTATCTAGTCGCATTTGCCTTGTGCTCTCCTGACTCGCTGTGTGCTTTTGAGCAGGTTATTTAATTCCTCTGTTCTTTAGTCTTCTCACCTTACAAAAATAGGGGGAAAGCAATTTCTACCCACTTCACAGGACTGTTGAGACAATGAACTCATGCCTACAAGGCGCTGCTGTGGGAAGCTATTGTTCTGCTGCCCAAACTTCACCTGCTTGTATGAATTCTGTGTTTATTTTCTGTATTTCGGGATGCTTTGACACTTGGGGGTGGTTCATCCTAGAAAGACCTGCCATCCCAAAGCTAATTCCTAGGGACAGCAAACCAATCAATCTACAGCCCATACCTGCCAGCTGCCTCCTTGATAGGCTCTCTCAGGCTGAGCCGCTATCCCTGGCATGATCTGCGTGTTTGTGCACTCCCTCCAAATGCATATGTTGAAATGAAATCCTAACCCCCAACACGATAGGAGGTGTGGCCCTTGGGAGGTGATTAGGTCATGAGGGTGGGGCCCTCATGGATGGGATTAGTGCCCTTATAAAAGACACCCTAAAGAGATCGCTAGTTCCTTCCACCATGGGAGTATGCAACCCAGAAGAGGGCCCTAACCAGAATCTGACTGTATTGGCAACTCTGATCTCAGACTTCCAGCTTCCAGAACTGTAAGAAATAAATTTCTGTTGTTTATAAGCCGCCCAGTCTACTGGATCCTGTTATGGCAGCCAAAATCAACTAAGACAACCCTCCTGCCCTAGTATCACCCCAGGACCAGCTACTGGGCAACTAGGGGCAGTCCCTACATCCTGAAATTATTCAAACTAGCCAATCCCAAGTATGTATATCCTTCCTTGCCCCTTCCTAGCTGTGAAAACCACAGTAAAGCCTTTTGCCCATGATTTTCCTCAACCCTCCACTTCCTAACCAGCTCTAGGTCCCTTCCTGGTGTGGCCCTGTGTAGTGTGTCATGACTCCTGTTTCTAGAGATCTGTATGAACTTTCTCCCTAGTGATAATCATTTCTGTGTCTGTGTATCTTACCACACCTGATTAGAACAAATCCCAAGCACATTTTAACACACTGCCCTTCTCCAGCATCTGTATCCCCAATCCCTCTGGTACAACGTATTGGTTATCTATTGCTGTACTACAAGTTACCACAAACCTGGCAGCATAAAACAAACATTGACTATTACAGTTTCTCTGAGTCAGGAGTTTGAGCACAGCTTAGCTGGGTCCTCTGCTTCATGGTCGTCACAAGTTGGCAATTGAGTGGCTGGCCAAGGCTGGGGTGTCATCTGAACACTTGACTGGGGAAGGATCTGCTTCCAAGTTCACACGGTTGAGGGCAGGATTCACTTCCTAGAGGGTGGGTAGACGAACGGCCTCTATTCTTCAATGGCTATTGGCTGGAGGTTGCCCTCAGTTCTTTGCCATATGGGCTCCTCCAACATGGCAGCTCGCTTTCATCAAAGTATGCAAGCTCAGAAGCCAATAGAGAGAGTCCGAGAGCAAGGAAGAAGTCACTATCTTATGTAAGATAATCACAGAAATGACATACCATCACTTTGCTGTATTCCACTGGTTAGAAGCAAGTGACCAGACCTAGCCTTGAGTCAAGGGGACGGGAATACACAAAAGCATAAGTAGCAGGAGGCAGGGATAGCTGGGAGCCATATTAGAAACCGCCTACTACAGCGATCACCCATCCTTATTTTTGGCCCGTAGGTTTCGGGTAGGACTCCCCTGATTCAGGAGTGGGGCATGTGATTAGGCCTTCGCCAGTCAGAATGCCACATTTCCCTAGGCTTTGTGATTCCCGATTAGTTTCACGATAGGCACATCACCCATTCAGCATCAGTAAGATTCTGAAAAGGAACCTCTCACCTCCGCGGGTTTGAACCTAAGAGGATGCAAAAGTCTAGACCTACTGCTGCCATCTTGTTATCACATGAAGTCTGAGGTTGAAACAATATGAAGTAGATGGAGTCAAGAGATAGAAGGTTAGAAAAAGAGGTGGCAAGAGAGACTGCTGGAAAGCTACCTAATTTCATGTGGCTAGAAACATTCATCTCACGTTGCTGAGGCCAAAGGGTGTATCTACAGACACGTGCCTTGCCATTCTCAGCCCTTTCGAAAAGCTGAGCTGAACACAAGAGGCCTCTGATTTTTGATGAAAAAAGCACCAAATCTCCTGTTTAACGAATAAAAAAGCAATGTGCGTTCCTTGGCCAAAGTAGACACAGAGTTTAAGACATTTTAATTTCTAAAAATAAAGTCACATACAATCCTCTGAGGTGTTCTCCGGTTAATATTTATGACTGAGGCTTTAAAAATAATCGGCACCCATGAAAAGCCATCTCTCCCCTTTTTTCTTAATGCTTTTTTGATGGAAAGTGTTTCATAGACTGAACTCTCTAATGAGGGAATATTTATATGACATACCAAAGCAGATGTGAGTCTCATTTTATGAAATCCAAACCCAGATGGTCTTTTCTTTCCATTGTCTTAGGTAATTTATATGAAAGCGGAACATGAAAAAAATTCAAATGTAATTTCTTTTCCACCATTTATACTTAATGGCCCTGTAATCACTTTCATGGCCTCAGTTTCTCTGCCGAGTCTCCAGAGTGTCTGTGGATTAGTTCATGTCACAGAGGTGCTCTCCAGCAATTGGAAATGCCCAGCAAGAGTGGAAATGTCTGTTATCATGAAACATGCATTTTCAATTTAGGTTATTCCACCATGTGTCCTCCGTAGAGAGTCCAAAATACTCTCCTAATTTGAATCAGCCCAGAGGGTATAAACTAAAAGAAAGACCCGTGGACAGAAAAAAATAAAATAAAATAAAACACTGACCCTGAACTCAACTTCTTTATATGAGTTTTCTTCGGGAACTTTCTGTTTCATTTGGTCATCTATGGGGAAATGGAAAAGACGGTTGAAGGATGAAAGGGAAGAGAATACAAAAGGGCTCCGAGAGGTGTCCAGGAATTTCTTTTTGCTTGAGAATTCCTGGAATATGACGGAGTCAGGGTTGAATTTTTCCACTTGTCTTAGTGACAGTTTCTGCCACCTTCCCAGACATTACCTTGACAACCCATTCAGGCTACGTTCTTGAGAATTCGTTAGCCGCCTCCAAACAGAATAATCACACCCATTTAGTTATCCTCTATTTAAAATTGTATTTGTAAATGTTGGCTTCAGACACTCTAAAGGGCGTTTGGAGCTCCACGGATTGCATGAAATTGGACTGTGTAACGCAGTATATTTTCCAGCACCTCATAAATTGTACCGTATTCATATATTCACAGCGTAGAGATATCTCGGATTCCCTTTGAAATTAAAAATTATTTTCGTCTCATTTCTCCTTGAATCCGATTCTCCACATTCCCAAGCATGTGAGTAATGGAGTGAACAGAGGACAGGGTTCCCCCGTCCAATGGTGATCAGATATCTGCGGAGCTTTGGGACCCTGAACGGACAGAGGCAGGTGCAGAGAGGGAGGTCTGAGCAGCCGAAAGAAAAGTAGTATCAGGGACCTGGACGCCTGGGGTCTAGAAATTTCCACAAGCCAAGGAGAGCCGGCATTTGGATGTTTTTTTTTCTGAGCACAAAATTCTCTGTGCGTTTAACTCAGGGCATTTAGTGCTGTTTATTTTCCTCTTTGTGCTTCTAAAACTAAATTTTTTTAAAAAAGAAAAAAGCTTTGCCACATTTGCAGGCAGCAGCTAAGAAGCAACAAGAGAGTTTTAAAAAAATTGACACACCATCACATTTCGGGTCCCTCCTAACACGGGGAGCTTTTATGGCCGATGCTGAAAAGATGAGGCTCGGGTCAGGCCCTCCGTCATTTCACTTTCTTTTAAGTTGTTTTTTTCAGGAGATGGGCCTTAAAACGTCTTGTATTTCCCCCTCACCAGCTCTGTCCTTCCGACAGCACCTTGATTCCCCAGAGAGCATCCTGTCAGCAGATATCAGTCAGTGGAAGCCAGTGTACCCTGCAGTCCTGCGACTGCCTCCAACTCCAAGCTTTCCCCGCCTCGGACACCCCTATGAACTCGGAGTCCCAAAGAAAACTGATGTGGGTGAAAATTACAAAATCCAAAGTGCTGAGCGTACCCAGCGTGTGGCTGCCTTTCCCGCGCGCTCGCGGGGCAACGGCCCGGGTCGCGGGGGCCTCGAGTCCACGGAAGGCGCACGAGGCAGCCAAGGTCACCGAGTGGACTCTTGCGCTCTGTCACCTCAGTGAATTCGAAGCAAAATCTTCATGTCGTCGGTGCAATGTCCATCCAGGGGGTCAGAAGCCCCTGCGCAACTGCGATTTAACCACGCACAACGACTAGCCCGCTTTTTCTATACACTGAGCTGCCAATGCGCGCTACTGTCTCCAACTGGATGTCCCGATGTCACCACGGTGCCACAGCCCACTCAACAGCCCACTGTTAGACAGAAACTTACCTCTCCTAATCAAAGAAGAAACGAGGACGTTTGGTGGTCGAATGATTTATATCTCAGAGGCAGCTTCACATATTTTTAGAGTTATATCAGCGACTAAAACCACACAGTAAATACCTCCAGATTCAGAGAACTCTTAATTTTTTTTTTTTAAACACAAACCTTCAAATCTAAGAAACATTTTGGTCATTTCCATAAAACACAATTGATTTTAAGAACTAAATTACCACAATGAGAGCCTTAAGTGGTACCACCCCTCCCCCTAAATGGAAATGGGTCTGACTTTTCAGATGTTATGAACAGAAAGGTATATTATTTGATGATTCTCTATGCAAATAATGTCTCATCTATTTCAGCAGCCTACCATTTCCTTAGCAAAGGCGTTTGGGGAGTGAAACCATATTTTCCCCATTAGAAATTGTGTTTTAAATGAAGCCTCGCCCATAAAAGAGAAGATAAGCATCTAATTTGAGAACCCTGGGAGTTGCAAGTTAGAATTTTGATCACGCTGCTTACTGCCGTCTCTGGCTGAAACCGTCTGGCTATCCGCACACAAAAGCACACTGCTCTCTGCTTGTCATGTCTTTAACTTTAATCTCTGCTATAAAAAAAAATGGCACTGTTGGGCCCTTGAAAAGCTTCAACTGTCAGTAGGAAATATAATAACCTTTCCTGCATAGAGGCCAGGTGTCCTGCAGTAACAAGCCTGGTGAAAGAGGGGAGAGTCGTCTCTGGCAGCTATGCATTGGTGATCTTGCTGGGCTGCAGTCAGATGCTGAGAACTCTGGGCTGAGGGACGGCTAGGCAAACCACACGGTCGCACACAATGGAGCCGTGCTTTGGGCGGGGGGCGGGGGGCGGGTTACTGCTGGGAGACTTGGGAAATACAATAAGCTTGATCTCTCATGTGGGAAAATCCATGGTGTTTAATAGCTTCATAAAATGGCGTGCCTTTGTCTCTGTATATAAAGTCCCCAGTAAATTCTTACATTACCACCATTATAAAGCACAGCAATGGAAACGCTAAGCTGTGCTATGTGATCCCTAATGGCAAAGGTTAGGAGGAACCAAAATTCATAATGACTTCCAAGAAAATACCACTAGGGTGTAATTTAAGCAGGCTTTGTGGCCGTAATTTTCAGCGCGACGCACAACGTGCTTTCGTGACATACACCACCCCACCATAATGGTAATGCTTCCCAAAGAAAATCGACAAGAATAAAAAAGATGAAAGGTCAGGAGGGAAATGAGGAGTGGAATCATGGCGACAACTGGCTCTGAGCGCGAGTCCAGAAGCGACCACACGTTGCTCGAGACGATTCCGTGACAGTGTGGAAGGGGCTACTCTGCGTTCTGCAGAGACCCCGCTTTCTGCAGAACTGTAATTTCAGTGTATACCTCGAGCCTGTGATTTGAGGCTGAGATGGGCATTTCCACTGAATCCTCATGGCTTTCGCTCACACACTGGACATTTATCTTCACAGGGAGCCCTGCTTGTCGCTCAGGCTTAGGTCAAAGTGGTCATCTGCATTTTCCCCAGAAACTGTCTTCAATTCCTGAGCGTGTATTAACTTCACTGTGTGGTGGGGATCTTTAGGGAGTAAGGGAGCACGAACTCTAAGGATACTGGCATGAGAAACTCATGGAGAAAATCCTCTGCTACCCACTAATTTGGGTCGTGCGGTGTCATGATTACTTAACTACCCAACCTAATACAGGATTAGCCTAAATGCATCCATTTTCTGTGAAGTGAAAGACTATGATGTATATTTAATATGAAATTAACAATTCAATAAATTCCACAAATTTACAAAACGCATTTTATTTGGTAGTCTAGAACAGGGAGCCGACAAACTTTGTCTACGAAAGGGCAAGTCATAAATATTTTAGCCTTTGAAGGCCATATGATCTGTCTCACCTACTTAACTCTGCTGTTGTACAACAGGGAAGCAAATGGCATGGCTGTGTTCCAATAAAACTTTATTTACACCAACAGGCAGTGAGCTGAATTTCGTCAGTGGGCCATGGTTTGCAGACACTACGTCTAGAACAGCCCTGCCCAATAGAAATATAACACTACATAGGTACTGTTAAATTTTTAGTAGCTACCTTTAGAAACATTAAAAAGAAATGGGGGCTCCCTGGTGGCGCAGTGGTTGAGAGTCCGCCTGCCGATGCAGGGGACGCGGGTTCGTGTCCCGGTCCGGGAAGATCCCACATGCCGCGGAGCGGCTGGGCCCGTGAGCCATGGCCGCTGAGACTGCGCGTCCAGAGCCTGTGCTCCGCAACGGGAGAGGCCACAACAGTGAGAGGCCTGCGTACCGCAAAAAAAAGAGAAATGGGTAGGGCTTCCCTGGTGGTGCAGTGGTTAAGAATCCACCCGCCTAATGCAGGGGACATGGGTTCGAGCCCTGGTACGGGAAGATCCCACATGCCGCAGAGCAACTAAGCCCGTGTGCCACAACTACTGAGCCTGCGCTCTAGAGCCTGCGCGCCACAATGACTGAAGCCTGTGTGCCTAGAGCCCGTGCTCCACAACAAGAGAAGCCACCATAATGAGAAGCCCGCGAACCACAACAAAGAGTAGTCCCCGCTCGCTACAAGTAGAGGAAGCCCGCGCACAGCAACAAAGACCCAAGGCAGCCAAAGATAAACAAATAAATTAATTAAAAACAACAACAGCTGTCACTTGAAAACCTTCTTGTCAAAAAAAAAGAAATAGGTAAAATTAATTTCAATAATGTATTTTATTTACCCCATTATATCAAAAATATTATAACAATACTTGTCAGAGTGGCTATCATCAAAAAGAACACAAACAACAAGTGTTGGCGAGGATGCGGAGAAAAGGGAACCCTCGTACACTGTTGGTGGGAACATAAATTGGTGCAGCCACTGTGGAAAACAGTATGGAGGTTCCTCAGAAAACTAAAAAAACAGAGCTACCGTAAGACCCAGCAATTCCACTCCTGGGTATATACCTGAAAAAAACACAAACACTAATTTGGAAAGATACATGCACCCCAATGTTCACAGTAGAATTATTTACAATAGCCAAGATATGGAAGCAACCTAAGTGCAACAGATAAATAGATAAAGATGTGAGATATACATACACACACACACACACACACACACACACACACACACACACACACACATATATGATGGAATACTACTCAACCATAAAAAAGAATGGAATTTGCAGCAACATGGATGGACTTGGAGGGCATTATGCTAAGTGAAATAAGTCAGAGAAAGACAAATACCGTATGATATCACGTATATGTACAATCTAAAAAATACAAACTAGTGAATAAGAAGCAGACTCACAGATATGGAGAACAGACTAGTGGTTGCCAGTGGGGAGAGGGAAGGGGGGAGGGGCAATATAGAAAAAGGTACAAACTATTATGTAACAAATAAGCTACAAGGATATATTGTACAACATGAGGAAGATAGCCGATATTTTAAAATAACTATAAATGGAGTACAACCGTTAAAAATTGTCAATCACTATACCATACATCTGCATTTACATAGTACTGTACATCAACTAGACTTCAATAAAAAAATTATCAAAAAATATTATCACAAATGTAGTCAATATAGAAATTATTAATGAGATGTTTTATATTGTGGATTTTATTGTCTTCGGAATCCAGTGTGGTTTTTACCAACACAGCACATTTCAATGCAGACTAGTCACATGTCAAGGGCTCAAGAGCCGTAAGCACAAGGGGCTCCTGTTTTGGACAGGACAAATCGAGAAGCTCTGTCACAACTGTAACCACGTTCCCTAATATTAAGATTTTGCCCTCCACAATTGCTGACTGATGAAATTAGAATGACTGGTGTGAAGTACTGCATGGGATTCCTTCTCTGGAACTAGCAGTTAGAACTCGCGGCAGAGAAAAGGCACTGGATTTCGATATCCTAAGCTCAGGGGACCACCGATTTCTGGCAGCCACCTCTCCTCCCGCCCAGAGGATGCACTGAGACGGGCCCTGTCAGCACAACAAGCCCCACCTCAGATGTCGAAGAGGCCATGATGAGGGATGCAGGTTTAAAGATAAGATGAACTTGCCTCCAGGAAGCAGCAGAGCTCCTAGGCCCAATTCCTTCCCAAACAAGAGGAGAGAGCTCCCTGAAAACCCTCTCACAATCAGCTGCAGAAGAGAGCATCCCATTTCACAGCAGAGCACTTCCGAGCTACTGCACCTGCAGCCCTGCCCCACTACTCAGACGTGGAAAGAGGAGCCCTGGGGAGAGGTGGAATATTCGAGTGAACAGAAGGGAAGGGGCAGCTCCTGATGGGCTTGGAAGACACACCCCACCTGCGCCTGGCAGCCCAGAGCTGGTGCTGCTGGAAATTGGTTGACATTGGGATTGCAGGTGTACCCAGAGCAAAGGGCAAAGAAGTGTGCTTGTCAGAGGGCCAGATGCCTGTGGAGCTGCAGGATGGAGTCAGAAAGCACTGGGTCTTAATCCCACTGCTGGGCATAGAGCCAGAAAAAAACATAATTCGACAGGATGCATACACCCCGATGTTCACTGCAGCAGTATTTATTCAATACAATAGCCAGGACGTGGAAGCAACCTAAATGTCCATCAACAGTGGAACAGATAAAGAAGATTTCATATATACAATGGAATATTACTCAGCCATAAAAAGAAATGAAATAGTGCCAATTGCAGAGACATGGATGGACCTAGAGATTGTCCTACAGAGCGAAGTAAGTCAGAAAGAGAAAAACAAATATGATATAATATCGCTTAAATGTGGAATCTAGAAAAATGGTACAGATGAACTTATTGGCAAAGCAGAAATAGAGTCACAGATGTAGAGCACTTACAGTGGGCTTCCCTGGTGGCTCAGCGGTTAAGAATCCACCCGCCAATGCAGGGCACACGGGTTCAAACACTGGTCCGGGAAGATCGCACATGCCGCAGAGCAACTAAGCCCGTGCACCACAACTACTGAGCCTGTGCTCTAGAGCCCGCAAGCCATAGCTACTGAGGCCCGCACACCTAGAGCCCGTGCTCCGCAACAAGAGAAGACACCGTGATGAGAAGCCCACGCACTGCAACGAAGAGTAGACCCCACTCGCCGCAACTAGAGGAAGCCCGCACACAGCAACGAAAACCCAACACAGCCAACAATAAAATAAATAAAAATTAATTTAAAAAAATTTTTAATGGAGAGAAGACCTAAGTAGACATTAAAAGAAAGAACTTACAGTTACCAAGGGGGTAAGTGGGGGTCGGACAAATTGGAAGATTGGGATTGACATATATACACCTATAAAATAGATAACTAATGAGAACGAACTGTATAGCACAGAGAACTCTACTCAATGACCTGTGGTGACCTAAATGGGAAGGGAATTAGAGTGGACATATGTACACGTATAGGTGATTCACTTTGCTGTACACCTGAAACTAACACAACACTGTAAAGCAACTATGCTCCAATAATAATTTAAAAAAAAATAGTGCTGGGTCTTGCAAGTAGCTGCCTGCAGAGATGGCTAGAGCCACAGCTGTAGCCTTGGGCTTCAGGAAAAGGGAGCTGTGAATGGCCTTGGGCAGTGCTGCCTTAAAATGCACAGGACTGTATCCCCAACACAAGACTGTTGAAGTAAGTGCCAGTGACCAAAGTCATGAAATTAGATGTAGCAGCACGTCAGGAGAGCCTGCTGTCCCAGGGGAGGCAGTACGCTGGTGAGCAGTTATGACAAGGTGCAAGGTCATGTGATCTGCAGCCTATGGGTCGAGACTCTTCCAGGGTCGTGGTCAGTAGGATATTCGCTCAACGGACACCGGAAATTAGAGACCTGTTATAATTATCAAGGCCTAAAGCATTATGGAGACATTTTTCCGTATAAACGAAAGCTGTGGTCTCACAGACGAGACAATTTCAGATTGAACTACTGTTGAGAGAAAGAAAAGGAGCCCCTGTCATCGAGGAGCTGGCAGACACTCGCAGCCAGGCCTTGGTGTTCTTCTGTTGAACATGAACACTTTCACAAAACAGCAGCATCGGTCAAGACCACCCTGTGACCCGGATGCATCGAGACAGAAACAGCAGTCCTCTGCAGTCATGTCTGAACACAGACAAAACACCAACATCGCCCAAGCCACAAACGACAAAACGTCCCCCCTCCTGGCTCATTTTCCCTCCTCCTAAGTGAGGGTTATCGCGTTACCCAGTCCCAGAAGGACCCCTGCTTCCCGAGATCGTGCCAACCAGAGCGAAGTCCCGCTTCCTCACGCCCTCCCCAGAGTCACCTACCTTGAGTTCAAATCCCACAGTAAGTGTGCCAGGGATCCCCAAGAGGGAGTACAGTGAAAAGATACAAAGCAAAAGTCAGCCAAGGGAAAAGGTGCCTGAGTCAAGCCCAGAGAAGACCAGGCTCCAGCTTCCAGAGGCCTGTCCCGGTGGCTCTCGCAGGACATGCGTAATTCCTCCAGGACGGATCAAGCCGTGACTACGCCTGTGGGACGCCATCACCGGGGAACCTCATTCATTAGAGATTCAGTGGCCCATGTTTTTACTGGGGGCTGATTACACAGGCACTTCCTGCCTAGCACGTACCAACATTTCAGACTCTCCGAAAAAGAACAAATGCTCAGCGCCACCTCACTGCTTGCACAGACAGCTGAAACACAGGGAGCCGCTCTTGTCAGTTTGGAAATGGTGGGAACATTCCCGAAGTCTAGATTCCCAGATGAAGGCCAAGGGCCAGGCTTGCAAACGGCCCTTTGAAAGAACAGCAGCCTCATGCGTGCTTCGTTACCTGTTCTCTGCACAAGTCTTTTCTCTGACTCAGACGTCCCGCTTGGCCCCCAGGTGTGCGTTCTCGCTCTCTGTGAGTAAGGAACCTAATTTGTTCACCTCCAAGTATCTTCCTAGGGGTCTGTGGCTGGAGGCCATTAACACTGTCCAGTGCCGGTGTGCAAGGATTTTCAAGGGGAACCCTGACATCAGTCCTCGTCTGTCCAGTGTTACCCCTAGAAGCCCCTCCAGGAGAGAGGCTGCAAATCTGACCAGTCAGCAAGACCATGGAGGGCAGGCAGCACGACGCTAAAGAAGAAAGACGAGCCCACCCTGCGGCTGCAAATGTACCTCCCAAGCACTCACTCGCTCACAGCCCACCCTCCAGGGACTGGGGGAGGCCAGGCCTTTTCCCTGCAGCGCGGGAAACAAGGCATCGCTACCTAAAAGGCTAAAGGATTTAAAAGACAATATCCAAAACAGACATGGCAATGACTCAATTATTGCACCTAGAGTAGGGGAGACAGGGGAGGTGGGTGACCAGTACTGAGCTGTATGCCTAGTATATATTCTCTGTCTTGGTCCTCATAGCAATTTCCCGAGGTAGACTCTGTGTCCGATTCATTGTGGGTAACTGGGTGTCAGGAAGGAGAAATCACTCGCCCAAGATCCAACGGTAGGTGGCAGAGCTAACATTCGAACCCAGGGTCAACTGGCTGGCAATCCCTTGCTCTGGGAGTTTTGATCGGCTCTGAGATTATGTGACTCCCGTTATCAGCCCACATCACACAAGAAGTATGGTGATGGGGGCAAAGGCGTGAAGGGGACAAAAAGCCACATACCTGTGGAACAAAGTCCCAGGCTGGGTGCTTGCTTTTAAAACTGTGGGTAATCATGAGTCAAATCCATTTCACCCGCCTTCAGTAATCAAGGTCGTTTTAAGACTTGCACGTCCTCCAAGCTGCAAGTAGGCTAAACAAAAATGTTTGCCTGAATTATTTTCCAGGGACTTGGAGTCACCTGTGTCTACTTTGACCCGAGCTGCTTAACACTGGATAGGACCACCGACTCTCCAACTGGGCACGTGCGAGTGTCCATCCCTTGATATCAGAGGGCCGAAACTCCACCCTTAAATCACGCTAAGCACCTCCGTCTTTTAACGTGCAGAGGCCTGTGGCTTAGACACGCCTGCGCAGAATGACAATTACGCCACCTATTTCCTAACCACCCTTCCCCGCACTCCCCCGCCCCCTCAGACCGCCCTGCTTCTTTATTCATTACCCCATAAATATCCCTCGCCCCTAGAGTTCAGGGTAAAGCCTCTCTCTGCTGCAAACCTCAGCGTCTCGGCGTTTTGGCTTGCTGCGCGCCAGGCAAAATGAATGTGGCTCGGTAACAGTTTCAAGCAAGGGAAACTCAACTCTGCGGATCTTAGAGTGAAGAGGAATTTATTTGCAAGTTGAAAGCGCAGCTGATAGACTCAGTGGGACAGCCGTAGAAATGGGCCCAGAAGACCTGGGGCCAGGGGGTTAGGGGACAAGAAGGGCCTGGGAACAGAGCCAAGCCTGGTACTCACACTCTGTTCTTTCCCATAACCCTCGTGGTATGCTCATCCTTTTGTCAGTGAAGGCCCCTCAGCTCAGGAAGCAGGGTTCTAGGGCCTCTGTGGGCAACTGAGTGCAGTCACTACCCTTGAGGGCATTAGAAACTAACAGGGGAGCAACAGTCAGGTAAAAATGTTAATGGAAGTAGCCAAAAGGGAGCAATTAGTCCCATGAGGCGGGGCACAGGAAAGCTTTATAGGAGTGTCTCTATTGCCTGAGAAATGTTCTATTTCCTCACCTTTTTGTGTCTCAATTCCCAAACCAGATTGGAAGCTATTCAAATATAGGGAGTGTAACTTCTCACCACTTCACAGCAAAGAACCCTTAGCATGGTGTGGGAATTTGAGCTGGTGGCTAGGGCAGACATCCTTCATTTGGTTATAGCCCTCTCTCCCTGGACAAGGGTGCATCTCACCATCCTTCCCAATGCAGTTACAGCCATCAACTGCATTTGATCCAAAAGTGTATTCTTCATGGCTAGTTTAGGCACAGTGCAGAAAAAATAATTTTGCTTTGAATTACTGGCGTTTCATCCACTTTTTTTTAAATTCCCCAATTAATAAAACACAAAATACCTCTCTTCAAGTTAACTCTTTCCATTGACAGTACTAATCTCTTTCAGTAGTTCATCTCAATTTGGTGGAATTGTTTTATCTACACCCGGAAACTAGGGACTTGGTGTGTAGCTTGTAAGATGATTTAATTTTCCACTTTCATCACTTAAATCACAATGTCTCATTTTAGATCCTTTAAGTTTGTATGAAAAGTTCCAAAGTTCTGGTTCTGGAAACCAGATACTCTGTGCCGTTTCACGGAGTATTATTTCCACTGTTGCAAAAGCTGATACCCTTGCAATTAATTTGGTGAGAAGTGTCATTCTTGACAGGGATAATTATAGTCAGCTCCTCCCACGTAGGAGGGGGGCTGAATCACTGGGTGCGGATTTCAGCTGGTACATATGTCCCCAGAAAGTTCTAATTTCCCTGCTTCCAACGGGGTCCCTCGCCCGAGTAAATTCTATATAAACATCAATTCTTTATGGTATATGGCTATTCCCCCAAAGAAAGGTGGGAGCCCTCGGTTTAGGGAGAGAGGCCAGCTTCCAGCTTAGACCGAATACCCAGGTGTGCAAACCTTGATGCCGTGCCTGCAACAAGGTCCAGTTCATGACCTTGCCTGCAGCAAGATCTCTGATGGATGGGGAAAAGAAAACATTACCTCCCCCTAGCTGCACTGACGTACAGCCCAAATCCTTACATTTTAAAACAGACAGTCTCCACGTAGCCCATCCTTCTGTTCTGGCAACATCAACCTGGCTTGGCCACCATACAATCTTTTTTTTTTTTTTTTTGACTTGAAACATACGGGATTTTTTTTTTTTTAACGTCTTCAATGGAGTATAATTGCTTTACAATGGTGTGTTAGTTTCTGCTGTATAACAAAGTGAATCAGCTATACCGTAAAATCTTTTAATTTCAGCTTTCTTGATGAGGGTAGGGGGACCCCCAAGCATTTCGGGAGCTAATTTACCAACACCCTTGAAAGTCAATACTCCCTTTAGGGAATAAAATATAGAACATTTGCCATGCTTGTCATCTTTCATTTTTATTATGATTTCCTTTTGGGGTACTTTATATTAATTTTTCTCCTTTTCAGTATTCATCATGGACTCAGCCCTCCACAAACTCACCTTTTTGGTAAAGTATTTCATACCCACCTTGTTTATCCCTCCAGCAAAATATAAAATCCAATAATCACAAAATGCTCTTTTACTGGAAAGCAGAATGAAGAGCCCAAATCTGGGCAGACAGGGTGCATAGTAAGGACTTCTACCTATGTGCTAGCAGTTTGTTTCCAGGTCACTGTAGTAACAGAGCTAGAATGATTTTTCTATTTAAGGTCATGACTTCACATGGTTCTTTCTATTATAATGCTAATACTAGTAAAGCCCTTTTAAAACTTTTGCTTGCATCTAAGTGTTTAATCCTTATACTCTGTACAACGTAACTTACACTTTTAACTCCTTTCCCAAGTTGTAATCATATCCCTTCTCTCTCGAATTCTCCACATGTCTTTTTGACCACTATTTTGTAATCACTTTTGGCCCGTATGTGTCTACTGGGAATTATAATATCTACCTCACTGGGTTGTTTTAAACACTCAATGAGATGAGTGAAACTTTTTTGGTAAATGGGCTTTTTCTGATTAGCATACAAATGTACACCAATAAAATAGCTTTCACAAAAGTAAAACTGGGAAAAAGACATATTTCTAATTGAAGTGGAATAGTTTTGAATCTACTCACAGCTAGTTCCACATATATAATCACTTTTCTGTTTTTATGTATGTACCAAGCCTTAAACACATAATGAAATAAGAAACCTGAACTGTTGAAATATACTTCAGTAACATTTTTTAAAAAGCAAGCTCTGTGTCCTTGTGACAAAATAAACTCTGAAGTCATTTTAAGCTTTAACCATCTATGCCTCTAGGGTTGTATTTTTCTTAAGAAGTAAGTATTTCTGTACTTGAGGACACTTTCAGGAGGAGACCACAAGGAAAGTGAGGAGCAAAAGATCGAAGCCTAGGAAATCAAGGGGACGTCTCAGAAGGAAAAGTGGAGAGGCCTTGTCTATGTGCACAGATAGCAACGAGACAACACATCAATGCTTCCTTTAGCCTGGACTTTATTTGAAAATATTTTTAACGCTACATTTTAAAAAGATATGGAGAAAACTACTAGAGCTAATCAATGAATTTGGTAAGGCAGCAGGATACAAAATTAACGCACAGAAATCTCTTGCATTCCTATACACTAATGATGAAAAATCTGAAAGAGAAATTAAGGAAACACTCCCATTTACCACTGCAACAAAAAGAATAAGATACCTAGGAACAAACCTACCTAAGGAGACAAAAGTCCTGTATGCAGAAAACTGTAAGACACTGATGAAAGAAATTCAAGATGATACAAAAAGATGGAGAGATATACCATGTTCTTGGATTGGAAGAATCAACATTGTGAAAATGGCTATACTACCCAAAGTAATCTACAGATTCACTGCAATCCTGATCAAACTACCAATGGCATTTTTCACAGAACTAGAACAAAAAATTGCACCATTTGTATGGAAACACAAAAGACCCTGAATAGCCAAAGCAATCTTGAGAACGAAAAACGGAGCTGGAGGAATCAGGCTCCCTGACTTCAGACTATACTACAAAGCTACAGTAATCAAGGCAGTATGGTACTGGCACCAAAACAGAAAGATAGATCACTGGAACAGGAACGAAAGCCCAGAGATAAACCCACACACATATGGCCACCTTATTTTTGATAAAGGAGGCAAAAATATACAATGGAGAAAAGACAGCCTCTTCAATAAGTGGTGCTGGGAAAACTGGACAGCTACATGTAGAAGAATGAAATTAGAACACTCCCTAACACCATACACAAAAATAAACTCAAAATGGATTAAAGACCTAAACGTAAGGCCAGACACTATCAAACTCTTAGAGGAAGACATAGGCAGAACACTCTATGACACAAATCATAGCAAGATCCTTTTTGACCCACCTCCTAGAGAAATGGAAATATAAATAAAAATAAACAAACGGGACCTAATGAAACTTCAAAGCTTTTGCACAGCAAAAGAAACCATAAACAAGACAAAAAGACAACCCTCAGAATGGGAGAAAATATTTGCAAACGAAGCAACTAACAAAGGATTAATCTCCAAAATATACAAGCAGCACATGCAGCTAAATATCAAAAAAACAAGCAACCCAATCCAAAACTGGGGGGAAGGTCGAAATAGACATTTCTCCAAAGAAGACATACACATGGTTTAAAAGCACATGAAAAGATGCTCAACATCACTAATTATTAGAGAAATGCAAATCAAAACTACAATGAGGTATCACCTCACACCAGTTAGAATGGGCATCATCAGAAAATCTACAAACAACAAATACTGGAGAGGGTGTGGAGAAAAGGGAACCCTCTTGCACTGTTGGTGGGAATGTAAATTGACACAGCTACCACGGAGAACAGTATGGAGGTTCCTTAGAAAACTAAAAATAGAACTACCATACGACCCAGCAATCCCACTGCTGGGCATATACCCTGAGAAAACCATAATTCAAAAAGAGTCAGGTACCACAATGTGCATTGCAGCTGTATTTACAATAGCCAGGACACGGAAGCAACCTAAGTGCCCATCAACAGATGAATGGATAAAGAAGCTGTGGCACATATATACAATGGAATATTACTCAGCCATAAAAAGAAACGAAGTTGAGTTATTTGTAGTGAGGGGAATGGACCTAGAGACTGTCATACAGAGTGAAGTAAGTCAGAAAGAGAAAAACAAATACCATATGCTAACACATATATATGGAATCTAAAAAAAAAAAAAAAGGGTTCTGAAGAACCTAGGGGCAGGACAGGAATAAAGATGCAGACGTAGAGAATGGACTTGAGGACATGGGGAGTGGGAAGGGTAAGCTGGGACGAAGTAGAGAGTGGCATGGACTTATATATATTACCAAATGTAAAACAGATAGCTAGTGGGAAGCAGCCACATGGCACAGGGAGATCAGCTCGGTGCTTTGTGACCACCTAGAGGGGTGGGATAGGGAGGGTGGGAGGGAGGCTCAAGAGGGAGGAGATATGGGGATATATGTATATGTGTAGCTGATTCACTTTGTTATACAGCAGCAACTAACACACCATTGTAAAGCAATTATACTCCAATAAAGATGTTAAAACAAAAAGATAGGGAATCAATGTAGTACACCACATTAAAGAATGAAAAAAATCACATCATCATCTCAATTGATGCAGAATGAGCATCTGAAAAACTTCACACTTTTGTGATCAAAATGCTAAAAAAGAAAAAAACTAGGAATAGAAGGAAAAATTTCAACATAATAAAGGCCATATATTAAAAACTCACAGCAAACGTTATAGACAATGGTGAAAGGTGGGAAAGATTTCCTCTAAGATCAGAAACAAGGTAAGGATGCCCACTTTTACCACTTCAATTCTATTCATAGTACTGAAACTTCTAGCCAAAGCAATTAGGCAAGAAAAAGAAACACAGGACACCCAAGTTGAAAAGGAAGAACATTACCTCTGTTCACATATGACACGATCTCATATATGGAAAATCCTAAACATTCCCCCCAAATCATTTAGACTACTAAACAAATTCAGCAAAGTTGTCCAACATGAGATCAGCATCCAAAAATGAGTTTTTTCTATACACAATGAACAATCCAAAGAGGAAAGTGAAAAAATAATTCCGTTTCTAATACAAAAACAATTAAATACTTAGGATTAAACTTAAGCAAGAAGGTTAAAGACTTATACTGAAAACTATAGAACAATGAAGAAATTAAAGAACACACAAATAAAGATATCCTGTGTTCATGGAATGGAAGACTTAGTATTGTTAAGAGGTCCATACTACCCATAGCTATCTACAGATTCAACGCAATCCCTATCAAAATCCTACCGATTTTTTGTAGCAATTACAAAATTTCCTTTGTAGAAAGGAAAATCTATTCTAAAATTAATATAAAATCTCAAGGGACCTCAACAGACAAAATAATCTTCAAAAAGGACAAATTTGCAAGTCCCACACCTCCTGATTTCAAAATTTATTAAAGTTACAGTCATCAAAACAGTGTGGCACTGGCATAAAGACAAATGTATACACTAATGGATAGAATAGACAGCCCAGAAATAAACCCTTCAATATGCTGCCAAGTGAATTTCGAAGAGTGCCAAGGCCATTCAATGGGGAAAGGACAGGTTTTTCAACAAATGGTGTTAGAAAAACTGGATATCCATACGCAAGAGAATGAAGTCGAACGCTTATCTTACATCATATACAAAAGTTAACTCAGAATGGATCAGAGACTTAAATATAAGAGCTAAAACCATAAAGCTCTTGGAAGAAAACATGGGCGGAAAGCTTCCTGACTTTAGATTTGGAAATCATTTCTTGGATATTACACCAAAAAAAGAAAAGAAATTTGACTACATCAAAATTCAAAACTGTGCAAAGGACACTATCACAGTGAAAAGGCAACCCAGGGGAGAGAATATTCGAAAATCATTTATCTGCTAAAGTGTTAATATCCAGAATATATGAAGAACTCCTACAACTCAACAATGAAAAACCCAATTTAAAAAATGAGCAAAGGACTCGAGCAGACATTTCTGCAAAGATATATAAATGGCCAATAACCACAGGCAATGACACTCAACATCACTAAGCATTAAGGGAAAGCAAATCAAAACCACGATGAGATACCACGTCACGCCCATTAGGATGGCTATTGTCCAAAAACAGAAAGTAACTGTTGACAGGCACATGGAGAAACCCTCGTACCCTGCTGGGGGGAAAGTGAAATGGTGCGGCTGCTATGGAAAGCAGTGTGGCAGTTCCTCAGAAAATTTAAAAATAGAATTACCACATGTTCCATCAAGTCCACTTCCGGATATATACTGAAAAGAATTGAAAGCAAGTGCTTGGATATTTGCACACCCATGTTCACAGCAGCATTATTCACAACAGGTAGAAGGTGGAAGCAACTGAAGTGTCCATCAACGGAGGTACGGGTAAACAAAATGTGGTCTATATACTCAATGGAATATTATTCAGCCTTAGAAAGGAAGTTCTGACACAGGCTACAACATGGATGGACCTTGAAGGCATTAATAAGTCAGTCACAACAGGACAAATACCGTATGATTCCACATGATTCCGTATGTTTTCTATTTTCTACCTACATAAAAAAAAAAAGATGGAATTAAAGAATTCTACCATTTGAGATGCTCTTGAAATATTAACCAATATGAAAAACTATTAAATATAGTGTCCCTATTTCACACACATCTCAACCCAATAAAGAAATACACACGTCTTCAAGAGGCCAAATTCATTCTGGATATATTTGGAGAACTATTTGACCAGGATTTCTTAAGCTGAGGTTCAGGTAGGCCTTAAAACTCCTGCAATTTGATGTACATAGGAAGTGTGTAGATGTGATTTTTTTCCTGGAGTCCATGGTTTAATTCAGATTTTCAAAGGACTAGGACACCCTAACATTTGAGGATGCTTGAAAGCATTGTGACCTTTAGCTTGGACTAAAAGATCATGCTGATGGAGATGAGGAATCAGGTGAGCTGGAGAAGATGAAAGCAGACCCAGGGCAGGACGAGCTACTGTAGTATCTCCCGGTTCCCGTACTACTATTCAGTCCTGTTCTCAAAGTTCTGCTGCATATGGAAACGCAAGCACACAACCCTGCCTTCATACTGAACCCGCAGGTATGTGATTACGGTAACATTCACTGGGCAAAGACCTCCGTTGCTTTAGTCTGTATTTCATTTGCGTGATTATAATTAGTTTCAGCTTAGTATTTAGTGTTTATGGAGTGGACTTTTCCCCACTGCCACTGGATAAAAAGAAAGCCTAAAACTCTTGTCGCGAAAACTTCTCGATATTACTTTGGGAGCCTTCAGTAATGGTTTTCAAACTGTCTTCTGATAAGATTGTGAGAAGGTGTTTCAGGAGTACACAGGGAAGGAAGGAGGGGCCAAGCTGGGTCACCAGACTCCCAACCCAGGTTCAAACAAAGCAGTTTTGTTTGTATCTAACACACACACACACAGACACGTTTCACTGGAAGATATTATGAACACTTCTGAATTATACAAACTCCATCAACTGTCAAGTTTCTATCAAACTCCATCAAGTATCAAGTTTATATCAGTCAGTAGAGACTAGATTATACTACAGTAACAAACAGCTCCCAAGTCTTAGTGCTTCACTCAACAAAAACCTCATTCTTTCTTGTATTATATGCACTACAGCAGTTGGCACAGGTTTACGTTCAATGCAATCACTTGGGGAGCAAGGTTGGTGGAAACTCCATCTGGATATTCTTCCATAACAAACAAGCTAGGCAGAAAGTAAATGCTAAGTTAAATACTGACTCTTAAAGCATCTCCTCCCTTTTTTTTTTTTTAAAACCAATCCAAGTCATCTGGTCACGCCTACCTTCAGAACAATCAGAGGACGGACATCCTATGGCATGCCAGCAAAGAGAAGACAATTAGAGTATTTGTGATAGCACTAAAAACCTCTATATTGTTTGTATTACTTAAGCTACGATCAAGTGAGAAGTGTTTTATAAAATGATTAATAGTTTCAAGTTCTGTTTGGGATTATCTAATCTTAGAGGAGGAAAGTGTGCATCAGGAATTTTCCCACAAAATGTTATTCTGTTTATTTTTGGAAGAATAAAGGTTAAGAAGTCAAACTACTCATATATATGATTCAGGCAGTGGCTATATATTGGCATCGAGTGTATTCCATACCAGTGGTAACTTTCGTACCAGGTGGTATTACTCTAATTTAGGGAGACAAATTCAGCAAGTCATAGCAGTCTTCTGACTAGGTACCAGTTGGTATAACCTCGTCAGAAGACTGCTGTGACTTGCTGAATCTGTCCCCCTAAAGTAGATATAACAGCTGAGCCCCAGTAAATAGACTCACCCTTCCACCCCGACTCCTCTGACTGGGCCTGAGGAGAAAGTAAACCAGAGAGGACAGAATCCGGAGCTCTGGAAGGGAAGAGCCAGGAACCACCGTGCCTTTCCTATAATTGACAAGAGTGGGGGTAGGGCATGGAGAGCAGGCTAAGGCCTAAAGCTAAGGCCACTGGAATCGATGCATTCCAGCCACCATGTTCACACTTCCCAGAGACTCAATTCTCCTTCTCTCCTCTTCTCACACAGGAAAGATGAGGACAGATTCTCATGACCCAAACATGGCACATGAGGGGATTAATACCACACCTCTAGGTGTGAGCAAGTCGTCCTCAAGGAATACTGTCACGGAGCCAAGTACGTAGCAGGCTTCTTCCCCACGTCCACCTCCCTTTTAAGCGCTTTGTGTACCCACGGCATAATTTGGTGGAAACATGCTCTTTTGGTTGGTCTTTGGAGTACTGAAACAGGCCAACTTTAAATGCACCTATTAGCCACTGCTCCTTCCTGCAGTTCTCGTAAGACAGCTCCCTACCTGTGCCCCCTCCCAAAAAATTATAGATAACATTTCTACAACTTGAAAATGGTTGATTCAGCTTCCCATTAACACACACTTGTACCTCTTCCCCTTCCTCAAATCCTTTCCTTTACTCTCATGACTGTTAAACACGTTCACGAAAGGCAGAAACCTGGGACAATGAAGAAAAAGAGATAATAGGACCAAAACTTCAGCAGCTGGTGATGTTAATTGATTTATTAGGCCCAAGAAAATGGGACCCTAAATCAGCAGTGGGGAAAGCCAAGGGAAAACCAGTATTAAGGAACCTCCAAAGGCTCAGGAATTGATTGGCCCAGACACTCCGGCAAGAAAGTACAAATGTAGAGCTAATGATAGAAGGGTTAGTAGAATGTTCATTTAAGAAACAGTTCAACTCAGAGATCCTCTCAACAGCTAAGGCTGTAATGTCCACTAAACCCAGAACAAAAATGAGTGTTTATTCTTAGAAAAGAGACAAACAGGGAGTCTCTGCCTGGGAAACTGCTTCTCAACTTGGGGCGATTTGGCAACGTGTGGAGACATCTCTGTACCAGCTGGGGGGATGGATGCTACTGGCATGTAGTGGGTACAGACCAGGATGCTGTTACACCACACAGAGCGGCCCCCACCACAGAGTCATCCCACCCAAAATGGCAATACCGCCAAGGCTGAGAAACTCGAGGTTAGGGCAAGGATTCCACATTGGAGAGAATGGAATTAATCAACATATATATTCTAAATACTGAGACACCAACACTACAGCTTCTCCCAGCTTCCCATACTCAGCTCCCACACTGCTGATAGCTCTGTCCCCTCAGAGCAATCTTACCAGCTTCTTATCAGAAGCTTATCAGAAAGACTTGTCTGAAGAAACTGACATCAGAAGCTTCCCGATCCAACAGGCCAGTTGCCTTAGAACTAAGCCTGTAGTAAACAGCTTCCCCCATGTGCTCAGAGCTTCCTGTCAGTCTTAGCGCCCCACTCTTACACATCAATGGTCAAGGATTGCCCAACAGTTGGGGGAAGTGGCGTATAAGGCAAAAGGAAGAAATTTGGAGAAGGAGAAGGAAGGAGAAGGAAAGGAGGAGAAGGAACATTCAAGGAGAAGGAAAATCTCAGGAAATTAATATCCTTGGAGAAGAACAGAAAATGTCACATGCATGAAACAAGGACAAATGTCATGAAAAAAGGAACCCTGAGAATAAAAATGACAGCAATTAGAATTTTAGAGTCTAATAGCAGAAATCAAATACTTTAAGGATTGGAAGGAAAGGTGAGAAAATTGGCCACAAAATCACCTTAAAAGACAAAGAAAAATGGGAGAAGAAAAAATAAGGAGGGGGAGGTGACATAAAATGTCCAGAAACACAAAATTCAAAAAAAATTGGGGTTACAAAGTAGAGAACGATGAAAACAGGGAGTTGGAAATTATCACGTAATCCAAGAAAATTTCCCAGAAACAAGAGGCTTGATTGTGCAGTTTGCAAAGTTTACCCACAGTGCATCCAGGGCAATGCTTAACAACAGACTCGCACCAGGTTGTCTCATCATGAAACCTAAGACCACTAAGCACCAAGAGAAGATGGTCAAAGTGTCTACAGAGAGGGAGGAAAAAGCAAAGTTTTGACACAAAGGACCAGGAATCAGAGCAGCATCGAAATTCTCGACAGCAACACCGGATCGAAGCTGAAAGAAACTAAAGCAATGCCTTCCAACTGCTGAGGGAAAACGACATTTGGCGTGGAATTCCATAGCCAGATAAAGCTATCAATAAAGGGTCAAGACATTTTCAGCCATGCAATGTCTCAAATGTATGTGCCACGCACCCACCCTCAGGAATCAAGCAAGGGGTGCGCTCCACCACAGAAGGGAGTGTGTGAAGGCACAGAGGACACACATAAAGCCAAGGTAAGGCTTGAGAATGCATCCGATACGTGCCTAGAAAACTAAGCCAACCAGAAAAACTAAAAGCCTATTTCTACTTCCAGAGGGAGCCCACAGGAGCAGCTGGGACGGCTCCGTTGTCAACAGCAATACGTTGTCATGATCACGCCAACTCTGAATGTTGAATGTTGAATATAGAATGACCATTTCCAGGACGGGAGGATAGGAGCTGTGCATGTGGTTGTGGGGGGCAAAGAGGTGGTGACAAACAAACAAAAAAGAAACTCAGTCCTCAACCTCCAAAATGGGAAGCCAGTGGATTATGCGAAAGGGAAAAATTAAGAAGCGGTGATATAAGCTTGTAACCTACAGGCATCAAGAGCAGCTTCCAGACAGTCAGCTGAGGTTGTGGGAAGAATGGAGTAAGAACTTACTGGAGGGGGCAAGCCTATGGAACTATGTCCCTTTTGGGCCTGCGTGCATGCATAACTTGCAGAACAATAATGACGAGACTGCAAGGGAAAGGCTACCGAGTGTGTACTCTGTGCTAAGCTGCTTGGGGGATCCGACGATAAATAACACATAGTCT
Organism: Lagenorhynchus albirostris; assembly: GCF_949774975.1. Taxonomy (NCBI): domain Eukaryota; kingdom Metazoa; phylum Chordata; class Mammalia; order Artiodactyla; family Delphinidae; genus Lagenorhynchus; species Lagenorhynchus albirostris. The sequence goes on from NC_083116.1 coordinate 124,640,489, forward strand.
TAAAACTCAAGGAGTTTACATCCCAGGGAAAGGAAGACACGCAAGTGAACAGCCCCACGTCCAGGTGTCAAGAACCATAAAGGAAGAAAGAACTACTTCCTCCACTTCCTCCTTGGGGTGGAAGGTTGAAAGGAGGGCTATCAGTGGCAACTTTGTGGAGGAGCTGGAAGGATAAGGTGGATTTTCTCCAGCTGCGATGAGGATACAGTGAAAGGCACTTGGGACTGGGGAGGACATGTGAGAAAGGCACTCGGATTTGGTCATGAGACGCATGTCCTCACCCCTCAATATTACACGGACCCACCCATCTCAAGGTTATGATGACCAACTTGCCTTGTTATCTAAATGCTTTCAGTACGGCAACAGGAACTGAGTTTGTGGTTTGGGGTCTGAGTTCATGATTGTCAAACCGGACACCAGGAAACCAAGAAAGAAATCAACAAACTTCCCAGTTGAAACCTTGACCTCTGCCGATCAAAGGTGAAGGCAGATCAGGCTCCTGGCGGCTGCGTTATATACACACAGAAGATTCCAATCCCGAGGCCCTGCCAATCACAGAACCAACACCAACACGACGTTCACCCAAACACACTCAGGGCTTTTTCTCCCGAAACAATTTGGTTTAGATAAATCATCTTCCCCAAGAGTTATATTTTATCGAACTCACCGTTGTCTTTTTCACATGCTAGAGATGATGGATCCCAGGTAAGAAAAGTTGCCCGAATTCCAAGGGCTGGTTACTGCTCTCGTTCTCCCGGCTGAGCTGAAATCAGAATGGAAAGATCATAGTAACCAAAGCTAAAACCAAACATCCCTATTTTCTGTATTTGGTCAAAATGTGCCTGATTCCTTTTTATGAAAGTAAACTTTCAGACTTCCCTGGTAGTGCTCTGGTTAAGAATCCGCCTGTCAATGCAGGGGACACAGGTTCGAGCCCTGGTCCGGGAAGATCCCACATGCCACGGAGCAACTAAGCCCGTGCACCACAACTACTGAGCCTGTGCTCTAGAGCCTGCGAGCAACAACTACGGAGCCCGCGTGCCACGACTACTGAAGCTCACGTGCCACAACTACTGAAGCCCGCACATCTAGAGCCCGTGCTCCACAACAAGAGAAGCCACCACAATGAGAAGCCCTCTCACCAGAGCAAAGAGTAGCCCCCACTTGCCGCAACTAGAGAAAGCCTGCACGCAGCTACAAAGACCCAACGCAGCCAAAAAAATAAATTTAAAAGAAAGTAAACTTCCAACACTAAGAAGGGCATCATCAAGGTGGACACATAGGAGAGCTCCCAACCGACCCCCTGGAGACCGACAAGAACGGTAACACGTGACACCATTCCCAGTACTTTTACATGCATGTGAGTATGTTTTTAAAACAGAACTGCAATCACTTAATGTATTTTATTTAGAGACCTACTTTTTTCACAGAGTAAACATTTTCCCCTGTCAATTCACCCCCAGTTTCTCAAAGAACATGTGTAAAAAGCAGGATTTTCTTTATTGAATTTTTAAAGTCTCCCCTTATTTATCTGATGGCTGGATCTTCTGCTCCCCCCACAAAATGGTTCTTTGCTGGAAATCCAACAACTTCAGTTCTTTTTTTTTTTTTTTTTTTTTTGGCAGTACGCGGGCCTCTCACTGTTGTGGCCTCTCCCGTTGCGGAGCGCAGGCTCCGGACGCGCAGGCTCAGCGGCCATGGCTCACGGGCCCAGCCGCTCCGCGGCATGTGGGATCCTCCCGGACAGGGGCACGAACCCGTGTCCCCTGCATCACCGGCCGACTCTCAACCACTGCGCCACCAGGGAAGCCCCAACAACTTCACTTTTACCTCTGGGTTCATTTGCTTCCATGTAAAATGAGGGATTGGAAGAAAGGGTCTGTAAGATAAGCTTTGGGAGAAGGAGAGCCGGGCCTTGGCATCAGAGATGTGGATCGTCGGCTCTCCCTTAAATAGTTGAGGGACCCTGTGACAGTCACTTAGCATCTAAGTGCCACTACCCCGTTCTGTGTGAAGAGGCTGGAATTAACACGCTTAGACGGCCTACCGCGGGGGCACGTCCCTGCCTGTAGCCTGAAGCTAAAGACAATAGATGATGTAAGTCTGTCCATGAAGGATCTGCTAAATGGCTCCAGACTGTCCCTATGACCCTTACTCATTGCCCACCACCTGCCTGCACACGAGAGGAGCCCAGGCCCCAAGAGAAGGGAGCTGCGTGTGGAAAGGGGAGGGTCACAAGTCGGCTCTTGTGCCCTTTGGATAGAAGCCAGTCTCAGGGACAGTGATCTTCCCCGTGTCCCAGTGTTTGGGAGGTGGAGATTGGCACCTGACTCCACTCTTGCTGGGCAAGTTTAAAGATGAAGGGAGGGACTTCCCTGGTGGCACAGTGGTTAAGAATCCGCCTGCCAACGCAGGGGACATGGGTCTGAGCCCTGGTCTGGGAAGATCCCACATGCCGCGGAGCAACTAAGCCAGTGCGCCACAACTACTGAGCCTGCACTCTAGAGCCCGCGAGCCACAACTACTGAGCCTGCGAGCCGCAACTACTGAAGCCCGTGCACCTAGAGCCTGTGCTCTGCAACAAGAGAAGCCACTGCGATGAGAAGCCCGCGCACCACAACAAAGAGTAGCCCCCGCTTGCCGCAGCTACAGAAAGACCGTGTGTAGCAACGAAGACCCAACGCAGCCAAAAACAAATAAATAAATAATTTTTTTTAAAAAGTGAGGGGAGAAGTCAGAGGCTGTGGCTGACACAGCCTCCACGTCCAAAGCTGGGAGGGGCTGCGTCTTCCTAAGGCCCAGAGGGCGATGCTGAAGGTAGCTGGGCCAGAGTGACCTTCCCCAGGACACGACTGTCATAACACGGTGGAAACTAGGAAGAGTCCGAGGACCCGCAGGAGTAGGTACCCCCCCACCCCACGGCAGTACCACATGTGACAAAGAGCACGCTATGGGATGGCTGCCCAAACAGGACCCCAATACCCGACGGTGAGAGCGTCACCAGCGGAAGGCTTCACCCCCCCATCTCCCTCCCTCCTCCTGGACACGGCGGGGGAAGGAGGGCAAGGCTCAAGATGGGCGTGAGGAAGAGACCCTGTGCCTTTTCTTCACTAAGGTTTCCCAGCTAGCCAGGCTGCCTAAGGGGAAAGCCGAGAACCTTTGAATTGCTTTTGCTAAGAAAGTATCCATTTAGATTGGCCCAGAATTCTTAAAAGCTATACATGAGGCTGTTCTAATGCCCAGAAGATGCCAAAAACCTAGCCTGAGATATGATCTAGTGGGACAGGGGTGGGGAAAATGGATGTGCCCCAGTAGATTCCAGGAGCAATGAGGAGAGGAAAATCAAATCCTTCCTTTAAGGAACCTACACCATTCGGCTCACTGCTGCTCACCTGGGTCTTGTTAAAAGGCAGATTCTGACTCAGGAGGTCTGGGACCAGGATTCTGAACTGCTAAGAAACTCCCAGGCAGGCTGGTAATGCTGCCTACAGAGCACCCTTTAAATAGCAGGAGTCTAGTCCAAAGGCCTGCAAACTCCGGCCCACGGGCCAAATGTGGCCCGCTACCTATTTTTGTAAATAAAACTTTATTGGAACGTAGCCTCGCTCATTCTTTTACGCATGGTCAATGGCTGCTCTCACTCTACAATGCAGAGTTGAATAGTCACGATGGAGATTATAGTCCACGCAGCTGAAAACATTTACCATCTGGCCCTTTAGAGAAAAGGTTGATAGACTCAGTTATATGATCAGGCTAGTGTGTGGAGCATCTGTTGTGGTGAGAGTGTGGAAGTGTTTTGAAATCCATGAAGAGCCTCGCACACACTGCATGGTTAGGTTCTGCCGTCCCAAACACGTTTTTAAAAGGATTTGACAAAAGGAAAGGTGATAAGGCCAGAGGAGGAATATAAGGGAAAAAATGGTTAAATACAGATCAATCATCTGCTAAAACAGCCCCTTCACCTCTACTACAGAACAAGGGAATTTTTTGTTTTTTTGCCATAAATGATCTATTTCTTCTACAAGAACTCTTGAGTTCTTAGAGGCCCAACCAAGATGGTGACCCAACAGGGAAGTCCTCTGCCTGTCTTCTTATAAATACCCTCTCTTCCTAGTTTCCACTGTAACCTGACCATTTGGGGGAAAAAAGCTCCTTTAGCACCGTGGGGAGATTTGGATGTGTTGGGCTGCACTCCGCAGGCTTGCAGACCCCACACTTGCCCAGACTCAAAACGGAATAAAGAGCCCAGAACCAGTGACAGGGACATGAATGGTTTAAGAGGTGGGGGAATCTTACACACCTGAAGAGAGGTCCTGGAGAAACACCCCACCGTGTCCGACAGACGCGAGACGACACCACAGAACTCTTCACTGCCCAAGGGCTGAAGGAGACGACCGGCAGGAACTGACGTCAGAGGCTCATTAGTTACCAGCAGCTGAGGCACGTCCCGCACAGCCCCTCAGGTTAACGAGCATCAGGAGGGCAGGTGTTTCCCTTTAATAAACCGCCAGGTGGCGCTGTTCCGTCCTGAGGGGCAGGGGGCAAGCGCGATGGTGTGAGGAGGTGTAGACGAAGCAGGGGATGTGCCAAGAGCAAGAGAACAGCCACCTTGAGTGGCCTGACCGTACCGATGGGTCTCGTCTTTTCCACTGAGCTCAGCGTGACACACAGCAGGCACCCGTGCCATCGGCTCCTGCACCCAGGGTCACTCCGAGAGCTGCTCACGTTCTGGAGGAAACGCCCTTTATCCCTCGATTTCAGGATGCAAGTCTCCTCACAAACATCACACCCCTAACCTGGAAGTCCCGCAGGGGTCTGTCCACATCATTTCTCTGCCTTAGAGTCTCCCTTCCTCCACCCAAGGACCAGAGCAGAGACGGTGCTGAAGCTCCTGGCTTGTCTTCCTGGGTCCTTCTTCACTGATTCCGAAACAAGATCCTCTGAAGGTCACCCACCCTTCACATCACTACCTGCCGCCTAATAGCTACATCTGTGGCCCAACACTGCCTTCAAGTCACCATCCTTCCAACAAATATTCTTGGAGCAGTGCTGTGTTCTGGGCACTGTCCTAGGCGCTGGGATTTCTGCTGTGAACGGGACAAAATGCCCGGCCCTGCCTCCACTGACCTTCCATCTCTAGCTCTATTTAATACTCTCTGGGTGCCCTGGGGCTCCAACAGCTGTCTCCATAAGATCCTGAGACGGAAGCGTCTTTTATATTTACTCTGCAGCCCTCCACATCAGTTGATCCCTAAACCCACATACGATCTGGGGAGACATATGACTTTGAGAGTCTACGACAGAATGTGCTAAATTTGGGATGAATTATGACGCTAACAAAGGGAATTTAGGCCTAACCAAGAGCTAGGAGACAGGAATTCCAATATGAAGCCCAGAGAAGCCAAGTATTTGTCAACCATTGCTTTAGAAAGGCAACTCTCCCAAAATGGAAGGGGTCCCTCTCAGTGAAATGTGACCAGTTCTCTCTGCGGTTGACACCCTCTCATCATTATATCCAATAGACAGGCCCTTCCTGGTCATTGGAAAATCCTCCAGTGGCTCAACTTTTGATAGGGTGAATTTCAAAGACCTCTTGCAGGTGTCAACCACAGGCTCCACTGATTTTCAAGGCTTGAGTTTGATCAAAGCCAGGTGGGTATGATTTCAACAGGACTTTTCCAAATGATAGCCCAGTGTCCATATACCTGGATATGGGATATGGACTGCATGGCGTATATAGGCATATATATACCACACACCCACACACCCACACACACACCATATGTACCACTTGATTCTACAGATAAGAAGGTGGTTCCTTCTAGGCTCGGAACATTCCGGCATCAATAAGTAACAGGCTGGAAGGTCCTGCTCCTTCCGCCATCTGCCCCTGCTGAGACCCAGAGGGACTCCTGACTGTCCCGATGCTAATGGTATTACCATGCACACCTTCCGGCCATTCTGATAAGTATCCTCATTTTCAGGTCCTCCACCGCCCCTTTTATTTTGCAGGGTTTGAGGGTGCTCCGAGTGTGCTCATAATCCTGTTTTATAGCAGTTGCAAATAAGAGACAGAGCTCCATTGACTTGCTCTCAGACAGACATCAAAGCAGACCCTCGGTCAGACTGCAGGTCTACAGGGTGTTTTGTTAAGCTCTTCCCTTTATTAAATGTTACACATAATAAATTTCCAAGGCAGTGCCACTCCTGGAATGTACAGTATACATTACCCAGGGCCCAGCGGAGTTAACTTTGCCACAGATGCCTCAAGACTCATTTCTGTGTTTGTTTCTCTGTTGGTGGGTTTTTAGAAGAAACATTAAGCTTTTCACCCACATAGGACAGAGAACATCATTTCCCAAAAGCGACCTTTGAATGGGCCCAGTTCACCATCTTAGAGATGATTCTTTTCCAGAGAGTTGGGCAGCCCACTGGAAACAGCAGAATAAATTATCCAAATATAGAGACCATTTTTCTAAATAAGTAAACAGGTTACTTTTCCCCCAAAGCCTATGGCTTTCTATGGGCCATTTTAGTAAATAATGAAAACAGATGAAATTTATTTAGTGTGCACTCTTTGACAAGCTGCATGCTAGGTACGTTACACGAATTTATTTTCGCTTCAAAACTACCATTCAAAAATACTATCGTCATCATCCTCCACATTTTACATATAAGAAGCTGAGGTTTTGAGGGGGAAAGTAATTACCCAAGGTGATGGGGTCAGAATTTGAACCCAGGAGTCAACCCCACGCAACCTGGCAGCAAAACTGAGGCTCTCAGCCACCTCTGTATCTTATTCCTCTGGTTACCGCCAAATCTGCAAGGTGAAGTCGCTTTCAGGGTCTGCTCTAATTATTTATTCCTGCACAGCAAACCACCCAACTGGCTTTTAAAACATGTATTATTATCTCTGAGTCTGTGGGTAGATTAGGCTCAGCTGATGGTTCTTGCTAGAAGTCTCTCGTCAGGTGGTAGCTGTCAGACGGAGGTTGGAGCTGAGATCATGTGAAGGGTTTGCACTCACACGAATGGTGCCTGGGATGGCTGGAGCTGCTCAGTCATCTCTCTCTCCGTGCGGCCTCTCCACTCGGCTAGCTTGGACTTCCTCATAGTGTGGCGGCAGGCTTCCCCCAGAGCAAGCATCCCAAGAGAACTGGGCAAGCCTTCTTATGCCCTAGCCTTGGAAATTTCAGAATGTCAATCGTACCCTATTAATTAGAAATGTTCTTTTGACTATTGTTTCCTTCTATTTTGAGAAAAAAAAGTTTTTCTAATAATTTCTTTTCTTCTTAATAGAAATAAAATCGAATCCAATTCTGAAAAGAGATGAGTTAAGTTTTAAAAGATGATTGGTTTCACTTTTATTACTCTTTGTAGATTTCCATTCTCTCTTCTTAATCTTCCTAGTCTACTCTTAAGCAAGCTGAAGACACTTATCCAAACAGAGCTCTACGCTTCGTTTCATCCCCAGAAACACCACGGCCAACAATGAAACAAACAGAGGTCTAAATTGAGCCCAGCGCAAAAAGAATTTGACACCAACTTGGACTTCATTGTGTATAGAATCATCTGTTACTTATTCCTCAGCTGCAGCCCGGCCTCCAGCTCAGCACAGGGGTCTTGGCCATCTAAAGGCCGCTCTATCACCTCTCCGAGACAACGATCCTTCGCAACTGAACATTTCAAACAGCAATGGAAGTGGAAGAACCAGGGAACTTGGCTTCCCCCAGCTTTTCCCAAAAAAGTAGATGACGGACTCTCAGCCCAAAGTCAAATCCTTTGGTGACAATTAGGGTGACATCACATTTTTCTTACTCGAGACACTTCGTGGTAGTTGACATCTGCCTCTACCTTTGTTTTATCTTTGTTTCATGAAGCAGGTTTTCTCTAGAGGAACCCAGAGGGTACATCTGAGAACAAAGATGCTTTTAAACCAAAAAGCTTGTCTCTGTGGAAACACCTGTGACAAGAGACTTCGGGCTGTAATCCGTGGCCATGTCGTCGTCTAAGCAGTGTTCTTCTGTCTCTAGCTGAGAATGGTGGGCGAGGGGGGGGGTCCATCTGGTCTTGAAAAAGCACCTACTGAACCAAATGCATCTGAATGATATAATATCCTTTTTACAAAAAAAAAAACAAAACTTTCAGAGAGGTGAACTTGACTGAAAGACGGACTTCGTTTGTTTGCTTGTTTTAATGAGACTTCAAAATGTTGTTGACCTACCTGGGAACTAAGACTTGGCCCAACAATGAACATTACTAACCTCAGTGGATGTGTCGGCCACGCTCACCTTCTTCCAGTTGCTTGGGATCAAGTCCTTAGTGACTTATTTTCTCAAGAGTGCAAGAGCGGACATTCTCCTCCTGGTTTCTTGTCTTAATGTTGACTACACAAAAGTGGCAGTGGCTTATACCAAAACCGAGCTCTCCTGGCTCTGCTAGTAGAGTGGAAGCTACTAAGAAGCTGAAATGTAAGACTAGATTTCATTAAAGTAAATTGAATCACTGTGCTGAACTTAACTCTAATTGTTGAAACAGCTGCCATTAACGAGCCAATTCTGCCTCATCTAGGTTTCCCTGAAGCCCATATCATCTTCTCTCTCATCTTATCTGGGACTGATTTGAAAAAGTCATTTGTTTTTAAGAAATTGTTTTTTCAGTGAGCGTCAAACATTCCAACCCAGCCATCGAAATCTGTGTTTACGTGACAGGAGCATAACAGGCCTAGGGGCTGGAGGCCCGAGTCTCAGCCTTGGGATCTATTCACAATCTGCCTAAAGCTTCCATCACATTTTGCCTGGATTGCAGTCGCATCTTTGTCCCTTTGCACATGTGACTTCCTCCATCCAAATAATCCTTCCTTCTTCCTAGCCATCCTTCCAGGCTCAGCTCTACTTCAGAATCTTCCATGACGTCACGCTTGACAATTCCAGGCCCCACTCATCTCTTTTTAGTGTCAACTGCTGACTCATCGCCCATAAAAGACACATCAGTACCTTATATACATTTAATTTATTGTCGAAATGAAGAGGTTTTGGAGAGTCAGAGTGCTATTAATCGTTCCACTGGGACAACAGGCATAAATTGGGACACTATGGGACATATGGTCCTTCCTTCTAAGTGGCAAATGATCTGATGTTCTCCAACGGTACTTAAAATACAAAGAGATTGTGGAGAATAACTGAGAAATGCTAACTGCATTGATAAAAGCTTAGATTAAACATATATATGATTAGTTACAGCATTCCTGTAATTAGCTTTTCCCATTACCAGTCACTCTTTTGTTCAACAGATATTTACTGAGCTGCTAGGATGTGCCTGGCCCTCTTCTAGGCCCCGAAAATGTAGACAGAGACGAGTAAATAACCCCGTAAATATATAGTCAATAAAAAAGTAAGCACAAAAATATTGAATAGTATCAATGAATATAGTGAATAAATGGATAAAATAAATGGAATAGAAACACTGATGAATGCTATAACAAATTGAGCATGGTGACTGACAAGGGAATCATCTCCAAAATATACAAGCAGCTCACGCAGCTCAATATCAAAAAAAATACAAACCACCCAATCCAAAAATGGGCAGAAGATCTAAACAGGCATTTCTCCAAAGAAGACATACAGATGGCCAACAAACACATGAAAAGATGCTCAACAGCACTAATCATTAGAGAAATGCAAATCAAAACTACTGTGAGGTAGCACCTCACACCAGTCAGAATAGCCAACATCAAAAAGTCTACAAATACTAAATGCTGGAGAGGGTGTGGAGAAAAGGAAACCCTCCTACACTGTTGGTGGGAATGTAAATTGATACAGCCACTATGGAGAAAAGGATGGAGGTTCCTTAAAAAATTAAAAATAGAGCTATCATATGATCCAGCAATCCCACTCCTGGGAAGAGATATGGAGAAAACGATAATTCGAAGAGATACATGCACCCCTATGTTCATAGCAGCACTAGTTACAATAGCCAAGACATGGAAACAACCTAAGTGTCCATCAACAAATGAATGGATAAAGAAGATGTGGTCCATATATATAATGGAATATTACTCAGCCATAGAAAGAATGAAATAATGCCATTTGCAGCAACATGGATGGACCTAGAGATGATCATACTAAGTGAAGTAAGTCAGACAGAGAAAAACAAATACCATATGATATCACTCATAGGTGGAATCTAAAAGAAGATACAAATGAACTTATTTACAAAACAGGAATAGGCTCACAGACATAGAAAACAAACTTATGGTTACCAAAGGGGAGGGAGAAAGGATAAATTAGGAGTTTGGGATGAAATACACACACTACTATATATAAAATAGATAAACAACAAGGACCTACTGTATAGCACAGGGAACTCTACTCAAAATTCTGTAATAAGCTACGACGGAAGAGAATCTAAAAAAAGAATATCTATATATGAATCACTTCGCTGTACACCTGAAAGTAACACAACGTTGTAAATCAACTGTATTTCAATGAAAAGTTTAAAAAATTTAAGCACGGTAAGGGGCAACTGTGTAAGTTGTGCAAGAGACTGTTCATTGGTCAGGTAAAACTGGTGGCAAATTCAAGGAGGTCATATTTAAGCAGAGACCTTGTGGAGAGTATCCTCGGTAGGGGGAACAGCATGGACAAAGGCCCTGGGGTGGGACCAGCAAGCAGATGAGTATGGCTACAGGGTAGTGATCAAGGTGACCATCTGGGCAGCATGAAGGTGGGCAAGGAGAGGGGCCAGAACAGGTAGGTCCTGGCAAGTCATGGGAAGGAGGCGGGGTTTAGCCTGCGTGTAAGGGGAAGCCGCCGCCACCGAGGCTTACGAAGGGTGTCACGAGGTCCAATTTCTGACAGTTATGTGGAGAGGAGACTGCAGGGGGCGCAAGCGGAGGCAGGAAGATCAGTTAGAGGTGCAGTGGTTTATTTCTCCCAATGATAATAGTCCTCTCTTAAAGCTTCCCCCTGTGCCGTTGGAGATGCTCTGGGTTAGGCTTCCATTTCTCAGAGGCTCTGCAGGCCGTGAGGGTGGGCGGCAGGTGGACGGGGAGGGGGGTGCTTCCTGAGCGAATAACCCAATGCTGAACTTCTGCTATGATTCTGAGACTTTGTTCCCCCTGCTGCAGATCCTTGCCTGCCCCGTTTGTTTCTCAGGCACATTTTCCCATTCAGTTCCTGCTCTCCGTTCCTTGGCTTCTCTCTCCATAGGACAGAGACCCCATCTGATGTGATGTTGCCCACCAGGGGACATTTGGCAATGGCCGGGGACATTTTTGGCTGTCGAACAAGAGGAGGGGAGTGCTACTGGCATCTAGTGAGTACAGGCAGCAGGGACGCTGCGAAACATCCTACGGCGCACAGGACAGCCGCCCTCCCATGACAATTATCTGGTCAAACATGTCAATAGTGCCGAGGTTGCAAAAATCTGCCGTAGGGTACCCATCCGGTGCCCCCCATCCTCCCCCAGGCATCTCCCAGGGGAGGCCACTTCCTGCCACTTCCTGACTCTGGGCTCTGACCGTGGGGACTCATCCTCAGCTCACCCCATCCCTTCCGCGTGTTCCAGCCCCTTCAGCCTGGACGGGTGTCAGGGCTCTTCACCCCCCACTGGAAAATCATCCATTGGGTTGTAAAGAACTGGCCTCCGGACAGGGCCACCAACTAGACTGTCCCTTCTGGGAAACTACACAATCATTTCTTTCCATGGTGCTTCCTGATTCTTTATTTAACACCTTCCTTAGCCCAGGAGTGGACAGGATCACATCTGAGTTATACTTAACCCTCTGTTCCAGCTCACAACGTCTAAGATAAATGGGACTTTGGAAGCCCTATTTCTATACAGAAAGCCAATTATGAACACACTCAAAGGATTTCAAGAACGTTTCTTCACGTTTGCAGAGTGGCTTTTTTGTTAGAGTCACCAGATAAAATAGACTCCCACGTAAATTTGAATCTCAGATAAACAGCGAAGTTTTTTCATATAAGTATGTCCCAGGCAATGGTAGGATCTCAGCAACGTCGCAAGGCCATATTTGAGACATATTTATGCTAAGAACTTATTTGTTGTTTATTGAAATTCAAATTTAACTGGGTATCCTGTTTTTTGTTATTGTTGGGTTTTTTTAATTTTTGGTCTTTTCTGAGTGTTTCTTGCCCAAATCTGGCAACTCTATTTTCTGTATATTCAGGGTCGTGTCAAGGATGAGTCTCTGAGTTCTTTCTCCTTCTGGTGGTTTCTTCCCACTTTTCTCTTCCCTTCCTTTGACTTCCCAACTCCTCCTCCTAAGATGGGTGCCAACGCTCTCCCTGAAGCACTCTAAACCACGCTCCCGAGTAACTGTGACACATTTTTAATCCCCCTTTCCACCAAAAGTGGATCAAGTTGAGGAGTGGCTGAGGGGTAGGCATGAAAAACCTTATTCTGAAAAGCCCTACATTAGGAAAATGAAACGAACTGAAACTGAATGTAAACATGCTACTATTTTCATCAAACCTGGTTTTTTTAAAGTTCTCCTTTACCAAAAAAAAATATGAATAATTAAATGATTGCATTCCTCATACAATTCCTTTATGTAGAAAATTTCCCTTGGACATTCAACGTCTGATTTAATTTACTAATTCAATGATAGAATGTTTTTAAAAATATGGACTCAGAGAATGCTGGGTAAATAAGTATGGAAGAAAAGATGGGAAAAAGAAATCTGGGGTAAGTAAAATCTTTTGCAGCATAAAAGAAGACTTGAGCAGTAAATGCTTCAAAGAAAGCTCAGTACTTGAAAGGGATTATTTGTAAGTAGTAGAAAATGAATTTTGAGGAATCTGCAGTCTTTTTTTTCCCAGAGTAATTAAATAGATCATTGTGTCAATAAATGTTTGTTGAACTGAATTAAAGACTTAGTCTCCATCCTCAAGGAGCTCTCAAATATTGAAAAGAAGAAAAAAATGCAAGCGGAGAAATTAAAGTATAAGTCATGTGTGACCTCTGTAGTCAGATAATAAAGTCCTTACAAATGAACAGTAGAAGCTAGGATATGAGCAATTATATGGATACTGTGTTTATAGTGTCTAGAATTCCAGTGGCTTCTACTGCTGGCCCGGTCTCTGTGTTTTGCGCAAAGGGGATACACTACGCTTCATAAATTCATCAACATCCCTGTGATTCGTGCAAAGGAAAGGTGAGTCTCAGAAATGATATCAACATGCTAATGGTTCAGAAAATAGACTTAATAGACTTGTGAAAGCAGGAACCAGATCTGTCATATTTACCGCTCTTCCCCTAGTACCTAGAACAGCACTTAGGCAAAGACAGATGCTTGAAAGAATGATTCCATAAGCACGATCATCATATCAATATTTTGTAAACTTGTCTTTATTTACACGAGGAAGTGAATGATGACAAAGCATTTCTCGTGTAGTAAACAGAGTAGGTGACGGTGTTGAAGGATACGTGCTTGATTCCCCCCACCCCTTCAATCACCACCAACCCCATTCCATCCTCAAAGGCTACCGTGGGTGAAATTCTCCCATTCGTGATGCCATCTTTTCAGGGAGGGGCAATGTCTACCAAGATTTATTGAGCATCTTCCTGCTCTGGGCCAGGCACTGCAGTAGGCGCTAGAATACAAAGTTGCTCTCTTTAAGAAAGAAGAGCCAGCAGTGAGGTATTAGTTTCAACGCGTAACTGAAGAAACCGTGCACCGTTATAGCAAATGAAGGCGCCCTACGAGTCCATAGAAGGAAGATTCCATAGAGGGGATGATGATTGAGCTGAATCTTGAAGATCCTAAACGAGATCACTGCAAGAGTCAACACAGGCAAACTGCTGTGAGAAACAGCCCAAAATCTCAATGGCTTAACACAAGAGAAGTGTTTGTGCGGACACAAAGCCCAAGGCGGATGTCCCCCATCACACGGCTGTCCTGGGCAGCTCTCTTTCAACCAGACTCCTTGTATTTGGGGGTTCCACCAACCCCTAGAGCCTCAGAGACCTCCAGAGCCTTGAACGACACTGCCGAATTCTCTCTAACTGGCCAGTCCATCAAAGGAGGATGAAGGTGGAGGACACTGCAGGCCTTTCCAAAGACTGGTCCTGGACAGGGCAAACATCACCCCTGTCCCCAATCCAGCATGTAGACATCATCTCATGGCCCGCTCGATGCGAGGAGGAAGTGGAAACAATTTGTGAACCTTGCATTGATATACCACCAAGCACCAGAAATGGAAGAGGAAATTAACGAGTCCTGATAAAATGAAAGTAGGGTGAAACCAAGAGGAAAGTTTAAAGTAACAGGCACATTCAGAGAGACCGAGGGCTCTGATGGAAGTTGACAAGGAGTTCTGTGCAGTATAATACCAGGAGGGAAAGTAAGCCTTAAAAATAAAGGCAGAGGGGAAGAAGTGTGTAATGACCAGAGAGACAGTAATGACCCATGGATATTTTCCAGAAAGAACGATAGAGAAGGCTACTCTTGCCCAACTGCCTTCTAGAGTTCAGCTATGCATTTATTTATTAAATCTTCATAAGATTATAAGAACACAGCCCTGATTTATACAAATCTAAGACTTCTTTATAGTTCTGACCTTCTCCTTTCTGCAAGATATAACAAGAAGCAGCTTTGAAAGTGGCTAATAAATATACAGGCATGCAGTCCTTCTGGAAAAGCCACAGGGAAGGGACCGAGTGTACCTAACATTTATGTAAATGTTAACCACATAATGGGCAACTCGGGGAAATAATGATGTGACCTCTGGGACCAATCTCTTGAACTGCAAAAGCGGCTGATTCACGGGGAACGGGGGTGATTGCTGTCCCTTGCAGCCTTGCCGCTCTGTCAGCAGTGTGGATTTCACATTTAGATCCGTTTTGGTGGGAACTGAAAATAGGAAACCTAAATATTAATGAACTTAGTGATGTTTGGAAGAAACGTGCAATTTAAAAATGGATGTATAGCGTGAAGAACTGTTAGTCACACTGAGTTCTACAAAGCCAACATACTAAGAATACGTTATTGAAACATGAAAGCAGTTGACCTTTGCGATGCCAGATTCAATGTTTCCTTTTGCTATTGTGCCCTTATTGTCGCATCAAAGAGCTGAGGAAATGTACATGAAAATATAAAATTCCTCTCCTGACTGGATAGTTCTTTGAAAAATGAAAAATTCTGTGAGACAGTAAAATGAATGCTTTAATATGTTACACGAGCCTTGGAGGGAAGCAAGCAGAGGGTTCATTTCTTTCCCTCCATTTATGTTCCCATCATTTTCCCCCTCTCTCTCACACTTGTATTTATTTATACCGTTTATACAGTGGTTTTGCATCTGTTCTAACTATGCTTCTAGATTTCAATGTTTAAATAGTGCCCCTATGTTTTCCCCCATTCTGTCCAGAACTAAGAAATTATTTGCATCATTATCTCATACTCTTCAATTTTATTACCATCTTTGACTCTTTGCAAACGGCTTATAGACTGTAAGTTCCATTTAAAATGTAAATTTTCATAAGAATCCCTTGCATATTCCAAAGCACTCCTGGTCCATAATTTTCTGTCTCCTCAAAGGAGGCACATGTATTATTTCAAGAGTAGAGACTGGGAGATACAAGAGTTCTCAGGAGCCCTGGCTCACAGTTTGGTTTGTGCCTCTCCCCAGTCAGCTCGATTCCTGCAACGGGAGACTAAACCGGAAATAGCAAGTAGCAAAGTACTCCTTGGTGTATTAGCCTGACAATTAGTCAGTCAGTCCCACTTGGTTTGCAAAGAGCAATGTGTGTTTCTGCAAATGAATGTGATCTAAGAGGAAAACCTAAAGTATTTTTTTAATGGTACATTTATGACCACTCCACTGCTCTGGTGACAAATATAAAAGGTCATTAAAATGTAGAAGACTTTTGTCAGATTATTCAGCTCTCAGGACAACAGTAAGTATTTCACAGCCGGTGGAAATTAACAACTTGATCCCTTACCAGGAAACACGTCAGTTCCTCTCTATAATTCCTCTTAAACATTACAACTAGTCAAAATCGATTTACACTTGAGAAGGTCACACATATTCCCCCGGGAAACGCTCTCCCGCTCAACTACATTCTGAGGCAGACATTACCAAGAACAGTGCCTAGCTGACAGCACATCCGACTTCCCTTTCTCGACCTGGGAACTCGAAGGCACGAGCAACAATGCGAGCTGTCTTTTTTAGTCATTTAAAGCAAAGACAGTTGAATTTGGTTTCGTTTAGAGTTAATTGTACATTTTCAGTGATTCGGTTTTGGCAAAATCCAAAGCATATTTTGCAAATCGCTTTTCCCATTAAATGCTAAAACCCTTTATTTTTAAAAGGAAATGTAATCCATATGCTTGGAGTTTGTTTACACTATAATTGTAAAATATATATATACATTTTTTATTCCTGTTCCAGAAGCTTTCTGCACCATTCTGTACCACTTTCAAAAATCAAGAAATCGTGTACTGCCAAAAACTAATGAGAGCAAATCCATAAACGTTAGAAATATTGATTTTATGATTCCTTATGGTCTGACCTTAGAAAAACATGTCTTTGGTTTTCAATCGCACGTTGCAGAGAAAAACTTCCTTTCTTTGGAGAAACCTGTATACCAAACAGACCTTTTAGGGGTTAGGGGGCTGAGTTTTCATTGCCTAGGAAGGTTTATTTTGCTTACACTTATCAAGCCGCTTGACCAAATTAAATTTTGAAAATGATTTAATTCAGTTAAAAAAAAACCCAAAATCAGAAATTGAGAATTTATGAAATGTTTGCGTATTAAAAACCATATCCAAAATTGTCAAGTTCAACTCTTGGGGTTCATGAAACATGAGGAGGTTTCACACAGTCAGAAATCTCCCACGTGAAAATAAGGGAGGCCTAGAGGAGATAAAGGGCCTAGATGTTCCTTCATAATAAGGCTGAACGCGAAGATGAATTTATATTTGCCTATAGCCGCATGAAACTGTCATTGGCTTAGAGCAGGCATCAGCGAACTGGTCCTGAAAAGGACCTGACAGTTCATATTTTAGGCTTTGCAAATCAGGTGGTTTCTGTCACAGCTACTCAGATTCTGCCACGGAAGTACAGTCACAGGCACAGGCAATACATAAATGAATGGATATGATTGTGTACCAGTAAAACTTTATTAACAAAAACAGATGGCAGGAGGAATTTGGCCCAAGGGCCATCGTTTGCTAAGGGCCCTGACTTACAGCTTCTTAACAAAATATACAACTCTATTTGATATATATCTAAGATCACGTTTGAAAAAATTGACTTTGGACGCTGAAAGACAAGAGTCAACTTTTCATCTCTTCTAGTTGCATTCCTGAGGCTCTCATTTTGAGACCCAGAGAATTAACTTGTGGAGAGACCAAAACCTTGTCCCCTGTACTCATAAACACTAATCAGACGCCTAAAGTTACCAATGCCAGCCTAACCCTCCTAGAGTTGGTGTATTTGTAGCCTACTGTGCACGTCTGGACCTTGTATCGTGGGCAGCGAATTCTTAATGAACATGAACAACACTGAAATGTTTGAGAAGAGCTAGTTTTTCACTAGCACGATCCTGGTCTGGTTACCCTATTTCCAATGTGCTTTTAATAGTCTATTTGCTTAATTAATACATTATGTTGACCTGTGGTCAAAGGTTGCAAACCCAAACCTTGGGCCATGCCTTCCGCATAGCTACTGAGAGCACAGGCTGTGGAGCCAGGCCACGCCAAATGAAATACCTGATCCGCCACTTCCTAGCTGTGTGACCTTGGAAAGATGTCAATGTCAATGTTGACGCTTCTCTTCTCTCTTATGGTAATAAACTCTTAAGTGTTTGTCAGGGCATATAGCTCTGAAGAAACAATGGAATAAAAACAACATTTTTCAGCTTCTCCTGCAGAGAGTTGTAGCTACATGACCAAGATCTGGACAGTGAGAACAAAAGTGATATGATTTATTAATTCTGTTTTCAGAACTTAGATGTGTTTATGCATGGATTTTTTAAAATCCACCTTGGGATTCAGTGGGCTTCTGTATATTGACGTCTTTCATCATTTCTCAAAGTTTCTGATCCTTCATCATTTCAAAATTCTCTCCCAGGGCTTCCCTGGTGGCGCAGTGGTTGGGAGTCCGCCTGCCGAGGCAGGGGACGCGGGTGCGTGCCCCGGTCCGGGAAGATCCCACATGCCGCGGAGCACCTGGTCCCGCGAGCCGTGGCCGCTGAGCCTGCGTGTCCGGAGCCTGTGCTCCGCAACGGGAGAGGCCACAACAGTGAGAGAGGTCTGCGCATCGCAAAAAAAGAAAAAAAAAAAAAAATTCTCTCCCAATTTCTCTCCCTCCCTTCTGTTTCTGAGATGCCAATTAAACATATATGAAGCTTTACCACTATCTTCTGTCTCTCTTCTCTTCTGAGTTTCATCCTTCGGCTTTCTGTGCTTCATTTTGGACTGTTGCTTTGAGCTTACTCTCAATCTGCTGTTAATCTTATTTTCTACTGTAGTCTTTCTCAGATCTAGAATTTCTATTTGGCTCTTTTACAAAATTGCTATATCCCTTTTTATATCTTCCAGTTCCCTGCCAATTAAAAAAAAAATTTTTTTTAACATTATCCAACAAATTGAAGATTTAGGTGACATTTTCTTAGTTCTATTCATCTCTGCTAGGGACCTGGGGCTAGTGCTCGCCGTTTAGTGTCACCTTGATCTAAGTTTCAGATTTGAGATTTTTCTGAGGGAAAATCGTATTTTCACAAAACTGTTTCAGATGAGGCAAGGGTTAGTTTACTTCCAGCTTACCTTTACTTCTAGGAGACGATCTTTTGGGGCTTTTTTGGGGCCCAGCCTAAAAAGGGTCCAGACCTTTGTCCTAGTCCCTTGGGCTCACCAAAAGGACAACTAAGTATCCCCAAAGACAAAGGCTTTGCTCATTTCTTTCTGAGGTCTCAGCCTCTCTGCGATGTCAGACCAATAATTGCTCAGTATCGTATTAGCGCTTGAATGCTTCCTAGGTTTTAAGAATAATCCACACAGCTTTTTTAGTTGTGACAAGATTGACCCCTATTACCTAGTTTATATTACCAGGAGTGGAAATCCTGAGATTTCTACTCATATTCTTAAGGGAGACGGGAGGCATACTTTTCTCCCCTCCCTGAGAACCGTCTTTACTTTGGTTGAAGTGATGGCCAGTCTTAGACCGTACACGTGAGTCCACCACTTGAGGGAAAGGCAGAGAAAGCAGAAAAAAAGATCGCAGGTGCCTGGAGACCTTGTTGAGCACACCCAACACACAAGCCTGGACTGCCTGTCTTTGCACTAGTAATAATCCACCCTTGTTTGGGACCTCTACTACACACAGACTTACCCACGTCCTCACTAAGAGAAAAGTTACTTAACCTCTGTGGTAGATGTTTGCGATGACGGTCCCAGTTCTTCCCGACTTCAAGACAGCAGAATGCAAGCAGGCTTCAAAAGTGCTCGTGCATTTCTTCTTGTCCCACCGCTCGCTCATGCACGCCTGCCTCTACCACGGGAAAAAGCCTGAGCTAGCCTGCGGGAGGGACCTGAGAGACGTGGAGGAGGCCAGCCAGGTGGTGAAGTCAACCCAGCTGAGGCCATCCTAGATCTACTGCCAGGGGACCTACGGCCGACTGTGGATGAATGAGTGAGCCCAGCCAAGCCCAGCAGAAACACCGGCTGCCCCACACCCTCAAAAGCCATAATAGATGGTGGCTGTTATAATCCACTGAGTTTGGGGGAGCTCTGTCACACAGCATTACGCATGACAAGAGCTAATAAGTACATGGAGATGACTATAATACTTCACGTCATAGGTTTATTTTTAGACAAATGAGTTATTTCAAGTATGCCCCCTTAGAAGAGTCACTGGTACCTAGTAAGCTCTCAAAAAGTATTATCTACTCATATCATAGCTACCGTTATTACTACTATAGCTAATACTGAGATCCACAATTCCTCCCAAGCCAGGAAATTCAGGGATCAGTGGCTATAACTAACTCTAGTGTCTAAATTATCAACATTTTCTAAGGCATCATTACTTCCTTTGTCCGTCTCCCTTTCTCCCTTCTTATAAAATCTCACCTCTCATACTTAGTACCTCAAAGATCATTTGGCTGGCTTCTTTTGAACATCACATAGATGAAACACACGAGTCCTGGGGTGAGTTATTTGCTGCTCATCTCTGACTTGGCGTAGGAAATTGTCTGGGTGGCAGACTGCTGAACCAGGAGTCATGAGGCAGGGGTGTTAGCCCTGTTTGCTCCACTGACTAGCTGTGGGACTCAGATCAGTCCCCTCAGATCTCCAGGTGAAGTTTCTCCACACAGGACTGAGATTTTTTTTTTTAATTTAATTTAATTTATTTATTTTTTATACAGCAGGTTCTTATTAGTTATGTATTTTATACATATTAGTGTATATATGTCAATCCCAATCTCCCGGTTCATCGCACCACCAACCCCCCCGCCACTTTCCCCCCTTGGTGTCCATAGGTTTGTTCTCTACATTTTTGTCTCTATTTCTGCCTTGCAAACCAGTTCATCTGTACCATTTTTCTAGATTCCACATATATGCATTAATATACGATATTTGTTTTTCTCTTTCTGACTTACTTCACTCTGTATGACAGTCTCTAGATCCATCCACGTCTCTACAGATGACTCAGTTTCGTTCAGGACTGAGATACTTGATGGCAGCCTGGATCTTACTTATTGCATCTCCGTGGCTGATACATTCCAGACACTCAGTGAATGTTTGTTGATTTAAATGAATAGAATTGAACCAAACTGAGTGAATGGAGCTAAGGAAATTGGCTAAACCTCAGAAAGTTCCTTTTCAGCTGAGTCTTTCTATCATTTTACCACATTTTTTCTTTTAACTCTCCTCTCTTAAACAATACCTCTCTATTACAAAGGAATGAAATAAAATCAAGCTGGCTTCCAGTAGAAATCACTTTCATCCTTCCTGCCCAATGGATGTTTTCAGGAAAAGATGCTAACATTAGCCGCTTTCTATGACTCCACAGACTTTGTCTCCCTGAAGTGACGGGCTAATTCTCTTCCCTTATCTCCTCAACCTTGCACCAGTGACCATGCTGTGGAGACGAGACGGGCAGGACCCCAGTATCAAGAAAAAGGTTTTACTTTTTCTGTTACAGTTGTAATGCAATAATAAACTGTAATAGTTACGGAGAAATCATGAAATGTGAAAGCATGAGGGCCATCAGTTCCCACCTTGAAACTTCACACCACAGGAAGCAAGCCTGCAACTTGAATCGTAAACTGGCTGCGTCTTCAAAATATTTCTCTTCAATATGTTGACTTAAGCTTTTCGGTATGTGTTTCCTATTCATTGTTTTGTCTGAATAAAAAATAAAAAACAGGGGCTTCCCTGGTGGCACAGTGGTTAAGAATCCGCCTGCCAATGCAGGGGACAGGGGTTCAAGCCCTGGTCCGGGAAGATCCCACATGCCGCGGAGCAACTAATCCCGTGCACCACAACTACCGAGCCTGCACTCTAGAGCCCGCGAGCCACAACTACTGAAGCCCGCGTGCCTAGAGCCTGTGCTCCACAACAAGAGAAGCCACCGCAATGAGAAGTCCGCCCACCGCAACGAAGAGTAGCTCCCGCTCGCCGCAGCTAGAGAAAACCCACGCGCAGCAACGAAGACGCAACGCAGCCAAAAATAAATAAATAAATTTATTTTAAAAAACCAGTTTATTGGAAATATGTCTGTATGTATGTTACTTTGGCAAATAAAATGGAATTTTCTCTTACTACAAAAACTAAGATATACTATCTTAAGGTTGTCGGGAAACAGGGCACAAAGTTAATGGGGTGACTTAACGGTATAATCACTATTAAGATGGCAGCTTTGGTTTTGAGCGGGGAGGAATTCGGTACAGCTCTGGTTCTGTTTGTATTTCCTGCTACCAACACTGGGAAGTGCCAGGTCTGAATTGTCAAAACGTCAGATCTGATTGTTTTGGAGAGTTTTCACGACTAACCCGATGAGGCTTTGAGGTTAATATAAGCAAGATACATCAGGCAAGAAATGAGATGGTGACTTCTCAGTGCTATAGCACCATGCCACTTACAGGAGGAGAACAAAGATTGTGTTCCATCCACCAGAGGGAAAACAGGAGGGGAAACTATAGATAGCCAGGGTGGACAACATGCTTTATCTTATTCCTGGGCATATAGGAAGATGACATTTCCCATCTTCCCTTCCAGTTAAATCAGGCCATATGACTAAGTTCCAGCCAACAGAATGTGATAGGAAGTGATGTAAGCCATTTTCTTCCCTAGACCTTGAAAACATCTCACAAAACACTTTAGCCTTCAGACGAGGATCAGATGTTCTTTAGAGACAAAAAAAAAAAAAGCTCAGGCTCAGTGTTAAATGATGCACAAAGACCACAAAGGTAGGATCAGCTGGGCTGATACTGAAGTCTGGGTCTTCTACCCTTATTTCAGCAGACTCATTCCCCTAGCATAGGAAAATCTTGGGTCATTCGCTGTGCTTGACGTAGGTCAGGCATCAACAGAGAAAGATATTACCCTAGGAACTAACATTCCTTGGAGAAGAAACAGTAGCTTAACTAGGGCTCCTCTGGGAAAAGACAAATAAGAATAAGACAGCACTGACCCCAAGGGAAATGGGATATATTGAGTGTCTGTCCGTCTGCCCTCAAGGCTGATAGATTCAAAACCTAAAAGCTGGCTGGGGTGTCACCAAAGAGAAAGGCCACGTCTAACACTAGCTAGGGAAGGTGATTCAGGCATGAAGAGCCCGTGAAGAGAAAGGAAGCTTCTGCAGGGTCAGTTCCAAAGCCTACAAGGCACAACGGAAGACATCTTAGAATAGATGTGGTCCCTCCTTCCAAGCTTGGAGAGCCAGAACCAGACCAGGACCCAAGACAGTACGTGGAGCTGCAGAGGTGAAATGAGGGGGACTGTCCAGAGTTGGACCACGTAGCTATGATGTCTGCTCACAGAGAAGACCTGGAAACAGTTTCCAGGCAGAGTTAGAGTCTATCATCTATCAAAGTGGGGTCTAAATGGGGTAGAGCAGGTCCTAGCAAAATATGGCCCTGGGGCCAAATCCAGCAGCTGCCTGGTTTGGTGGGGGGGGGGGGGCTTGTTTTTAACTTTTTTAAATTGAGTTATAATTGCAAATCCACATAACATAAAACGAACCATTTTAAAGTGAAAAATTCCATGGCATTTAGCATATTCACATTGTTGTACAGACACCACCTCTACTGTGTTCCAAAACATTTTTATCACTTCAGAAGAAAATCCTGTCCACATGAAGCTGTTACACCCCATTCCCCAGCCCCTGGCAACCAACCATCTGCTTCCTGTTTCTATAGATTTACCTATTCTAGATAGTTCATATGAATGGGATCATACAGAACATGACCTTCTGTGTCTGTTCCTTTCACTTAAGCATGACGATTCTGAGGTGCATTCACACTGAAGCATGGATTAGTACTTCATTCCTTTTCATGGCTAAATACTATCGCACTGTACGGATAGACCAGTTTGTTTATGCATTCATTCACTGATAAGCCTTTAGGTTGCTTCCACTTTTTGGTTATTGTGAAGAGTGCTGCCATGAGCATTCGTGTACAAGGATTTGAGTACCTGTTTCCAATTCTTTTTGGTATATACCCCCAAGTGGAAGAGCTGCCTGTTTTTGAAAATAAATTCTATTGGAGCATAGCCACGCCCATTCATTTATACATTGTCTATGGCTTCTTTCACGCTACAATGGCAGAGTTGAATAGTTACAACAGAGAAAATATGGCCACAAAGCCACAAATATTTACTATCTAGCCCCTGATAGAAAAAGCTTGCCGACCCCTGGGGTAGAGGAAGTGTCACCACCATCCTTCAGACCCTGATATGGCGCATAGCTTAAGCTACTTTTCTCCTGGTCGTCGGTGAAAGGAACTGGAGATTTCCTTGAATTTGTGACAGCTAAGGATCGATGGGCCAGTTTTGAGGTGAAATAAGAAATATGTGTTGGTGACCGTTCCTCTCATTCTCTCTGCCTCTCCCTCTTCCCTCTTCCCCTCCCTTTGAGAAATGCCAATATTTGCTCAGTAAACAAAGAGAGAAGAGACGTTCTGCACCTGTCGGGACACGTGAGGGAATCGCTGCCCTGCTCATTGCCAAGTGCAGAGGGGGCAGCAACATCCACTTTGCTTGGAAGTCCGGAAGTGGTCCGCACAGCTGGGGCCGATGCAAGATGGAAACCTGGTGTTGTCCCGTGTGACTTTTATCCACACTTGAATGTGCAAGCAAATCACCTGGGACCTTGTTAAAAAGTAGATTCTGATTCAATAGGTCTGGGGCTGCACAGGAGACTCTGCACTTCTAAAGAACTCCCGGGAAATGGCAATACTGAATAGCAAGGTGAGCAGGGGTTCCCCCACAAAGCTGCTCTTTGTAATCCCCCGGGGAACTGTCCAGAAGAAATCCTAATGCCTCACTGAGTCCTGCTACCAGACACTCTGATGAACCTGGTCTGGTGTGTGGCCTGGGCATCTGGACATACAAAGTTCCCCAGTAGCTTCTAGTGGTGAAATTTGAGAGACAGTGTTCTTGAGTTCAGGAGGTGAGGATTGGGGTTGGGTCAGCAAGAACTGTGTTCAAAAGAGATTATGAGTAAATATGAATAAGGATAAATTAATTCAACAATCAAATTGACCATCTACCCATCACTTATCAAGTGATTCCTATAAACTCTCTTCCATTATATAACTAATTTGGGCTATCAGGAGAATCTACGTAATTCAAAGCTGGATACGTTTTACAACTAAGTGATCTGATTTCATTACTCTTTTTCCTGGGAATTGTGCCTGGCCAAGCTGGGATCAGCTTCCTGCCTCTCGCTGTATCAATAAATACGTCAGCATCAGGCCACTGGGACCTCATCTACACCGAGAGCAGAACGTGCAAGACGATCCAACAGTTAATGTTTTAGACTTGTCTCTTCCCATTTCCAAATTACACACTTATTGTATTCAGGCAAAATCTACATGGGGCCTGCAGATGTTTGAAAACTTCCAGATGATTCCTAAAGTTGTTCGTTTTTCATCCTGATGTAAAGATGCCTACATTCATGGTCTTTATTGGATATTTTTTTAAGTGTTTCAAGAAACCCAAGTGTTCTAGTCTTATCTTCCAGGTCTCCAGACTGGGAGCGAAAACATAAACGTTTATTAACAAGATGAAAATGCAAGTTACTGTATCAGCACCCCCAATCTGGCCTCTTCATGCCTAGGTCTATCTGGGCTACTCCCCAGAGATTATTGTCTCTAGCGCCTTGTATGCCAGTCCTTTGGGGATCTAAATCCATTTTTAAGATGAGTCCCCCTGGCAACACCAATACTACTCGTATCCTCTTCCCTGCAGCCTATTTCCTCTGGGTCATAATCCTGTTCCCAGCTTCTATCACATCTGCCAAACACAGTTAACCCAGTTCACATTCACGGCTTTACATCAGTGGTTCTCAGAGTGGGTCCTGGTCCAGCAGCAGCAGCATCAAGAAGCTTGATACAAGTGCAAATCCTTGGGCCCCAACCCAGACCAAGTGCCTCAGGCTCTCTGGGGGTGGCCCTCGTCATCTGTGTTTCTCAAGCCCTCCGGGCGACTCTGGTGTGAGCTCGAGTCTGAGATGGGCCGGAGTAGAGGAACCGCAGTTATGCTGTAGCTTTTGTGCCCGGCTATCACCAGGTGTGTTAGATTAGCTATGAAATACAACCCCACCAAATCTCCAGGGCACCCGACTCCCATCAGTTCTTCCTCCCTGGTCGCTTGCTCCCCGCTCCTGCAGGCTGGCTGTGGAGCTGTGCTTCAGACGGCAGGTTGGGCCCAGATGTGCTCCATGCATCTTGTTCTGGGGCTCTGGTGGACGGGTGGTCACTACTTGGGCATCTAGTTCTCCTGGCAGAAGTCAGAAACTCCCAGAGAGTCGATCTTCTTAAGGCCTCGTCTCAGAACTGAGACATCACCTCTCCTGCCCTCGTTTCATTGACCCAAACTGGTCACATGGCGCAGCTCAGTGGGGGAGAGAAATATACACCCATGCAGGTGACCGCGTGGCTAGGTGAGCCAAGTGAATATTTGCTGAACAAAAATCTAACAGACCACACTGGGACAATGGGTAAATAAACCCACTGGTAGACCTTGCCAGCTATCAAATACCATTAAATTTTATGAGGTTAACAATGGTAATCCAATGAGAACAACGGATATTTCAAGAGAGTGGCAGTCAGCCTACAGACAGTTTTTTGTCATTCTTCCATGTTCATGTGATAAACCCTGGACAAAGAATTTCCATCCAGATTTCCTTTCTGGTTCTACTTCTAAAGAACCATTGCAGGATGAACTTACAAAAAAAAAAAAAAAAAATCAAGGGAAATACCTGCTGCAGCCTTTCCCCGCCGTGGTTATTTCCACTTTGAAAAGCTGACGGAATATTTCTACTGTGTTTTTCAAAAGAAAACTCTCTTAAATTCCCACCATTGACTCTACCACATTTAGCTGGCAGCAGCCAAAGAGAAACATATCTTCCCTGAAGATACAGTGAAGTCTGCCCCCACGAACAGAATTAATCACATGCCAGACGTGCAATCACTACAGGACTGGGGGCAACACCACTGTACCCTGGGGAAGATGAGAAGGCAACTTAAAAACCCCTTGATGACCAGACTGAGAGAGCCTTCATTTCCTGAGTTCAGTCACTGGGACACTGGGCTCAATAAATATTTGTTGAAGTGAAAAATGCATGGATTCTGCTCAAGATGCCAAGTAACTGGCGATGTCCTGCTGAAAGGGGAGCAAGGGACTTCCCTGGTGGTCCAGTGGTAAGACTCCGTGCTCCCAATGCAGGGGGCCCGGGTTCCATCCCTGGTCGGGCAACTAGACCTCACATGCATGCCGCAACTAAGATCCCGCATGCCGTGACTAAGACCCAGCACAGCCAAATAAATAAATAAATATTCAAAATAATAATAACAAAGTAAAAGAAAGAAATAAAAACAAAGGGGAGCAAAAAGAAGCCAGTTCCAGAAAGATCACTGTCCACCCAGCTGCCATGAGCCAGACACTCAAAGGGGAGTGCGTCACCATGTAATGGGCATGTAGAAGGGAGCAGGGGAACTCCATCCAAGGGGACAGTGCAGGTTCCCAAACATTTGTGTGTGTGTGTGTGTGTGTGTGTGTGGGTGGGTGGGTGTGTGTGGGTGTGGATTAGGGTCAGTTGAAGAATTTCTAACAGGGTGAGAGATTTTAACACCTACAGAGGGAACTCCCAGGGCAGGCTGCATGCGTGATCCTGATCTACCTGGAGAAGAGCTCTGGGAAGGGCAGATATAAAAAAAAAAAAAACAAGAAAGAAAAAAACAGCTCTAAAAAAAATAAAATAAGACTTTTGGGGAAAAGTGGGACATTGTGTTCAAATTCCTGGTCTTCGGTTGCAGCCCTGGCCCTGTTTCTTACACTGTTAGACACTAGGCAAGTTAAGTAAACATTTTCAGCCTTGGTTTCCTCATCTGTAGAGTCAGGATAATATGCCTGGGTGGCTCTGTAGCTCAGTTGCATTTGAACGTGAAATGGTCCACTGATATGTAGAACATTCTTTTGTTGTTGTTGTTGTTAATTTTTATTTATATTTTATTTATTTTTATCTTTGGCTGCATTGGGTCTTCGTTGCTGCGCGCGGGCTTCCTCTAGTTGCAGCGAGCGGGGGCTACTCTTCGTTGTGGTGCGAGGGCTTCTCATTGCGGTGGCTTCTCTTGTTGTGGAGCATGGGCTCTAGATGCACTGGCTTCAGTAGTTGTGGCTCGCGGGCTCAGTAGTTGTGGCCTTGTGGGCTCTAGAGCGTGGGCTCAGTAGTTGTGGCGCACGGGCTTAGTTGCTCCGCAGCATGTGGGATCTTCCCGGACCAGGGCTCGAACCCGTGTCCCCTGCATTGGCAGGCGGGTTCTTACCCACTGCACCACCAGGGAAGCCCCTGTAGAACATTCTTACCAGGAATAATACTGACACTGGGGAGAACTGGGTGATGGACGCTTTTCCCTCAGAGGGCCTGGCTGGAATAGACACTGTGGTCTATGTAAATGGCACCCCTAGGGTTGTACAGTGCACAACCTCTACAACTGTATGCTGAGCTGCCTCTCTTCCCAGACCTTGGCCGTGGTGGCATCTAAAGGCCACAATGATGAGATTTTCAAAGATGGTACAAATATACCAAGAGTCACCCCCATATTCTCTGAGTGAGTTCTTGATTGAGGTCAGTAGAAAAGGTGTCCTGTGTCACCTTTAATAATAATAATTTTTAAAAATTCTTCCGACACCAATAGAATGATTCCTCTAATCACTGAGGTGATGAAAGCTGTGGAGTTGGCATCTTCCCTGTGACTTTGAAGTTTTCTTATAATTTTTTAGATATTGTCATTTTCCAGGGTTTTATTTGGGGGGCAGCATGGAAAATGTCTTCCCTTTAACTCCCTTGGTGTTTGCCTCCAGCATACTTCTCAGAGAGGGGAGCAAAAGGGGGCCCATTCCAGAAGGATCACTGTCCCTCAGTTCATTCCACACCTGCTATGAGACAGGCACTCAGTGGTAAATGAGGTACCATGTGGAATGAAGCGGAAGTACTCAAACAAAAACAGTAATTCAGCGCCCCAGATTTTGCCCCATTTCTCACTATTTGTGGTAGACACACCCTAAGGTGACCCCAAAGGAGTCATTCTGTTGTATTATTCCCTCCTTCTGCATGTGAGTGGAAGCTGTGATTTGTTTCTAACCAGTAGAATATGGCAAAGGTGACAGGATGTCACTCTCATGGTTGCATTATAGAAGACTCCATCTTAGCAGACTGGAGAGAGAGACACTTTCCCACTGGCCTTGCAGAAACACACACTCATGTTGTGAACTACCTGTGAAAAGAGTCACACGGCAGAACACTGCTGGCAGCCTCTAGGACCTTACAGGAGCCTCCAGCCAACAGCCAGGAAGATGCCGGC
Source organism: Lagenorhynchus albirostris (assembly GCF_949774975.1). Taxonomy (NCBI): domain Eukaryota; kingdom Metazoa; phylum Chordata; class Mammalia; order Artiodactyla; family Delphinidae; genus Lagenorhynchus; species Lagenorhynchus albirostris. The sequence continues at coordinate 124,669,541 of NC_083116.1, forward strand.
ACCTCAGTCCTACAACCACAAGGAAGCAAAGTCTACCAATGACCTGAGACAGCATGGAAGCAGAACCTTCCCCAGTCAAGCCTCTGATGAGAAGGCAACCTGGTTGGCACCCCGACTGCAGCTTTGTGAAGCCTCTAAATTAGTGGTAAGTTGTTACACAGCAATAGGAAACTAATATATAGAATACTACATACATAAAATATTACATTGGATTCTATTATTACTATAATTAATCATCAGTTTAATTTTCTCTAATAGATCAGAATCTGGGGTATGCCCTATTCAGAGAGAGAAACCCACTGTGGGCTTTTAACATTGAGTGGAAAAGAGAAACTGGACTTTTCCACCCTACAGCTCTTTTCCTATAAATAACATGTACATTGCTCAGAGGTCACCTCAGCAGAGTGGGAAATCACAGAAGCCCACTGATTTTCTGGATAACATAAACCCACACAGACTCCTTTATGATGATGCAATTTAATTATTATTGCGCTAAAGTTACCCTCAAGCACACATTCACCTCTCAACTCTCGTGGCATTCAAGGAGTTTATACTTAGAAAATACTCTCCTTTTCCCAGGTGAGAGAGAGACTCTACAGGTATGAATTTTAAAGAATTGTAGCCTTCAGCATGTTTGGTGGCATCTGACTTGTTTTTCAACATAGATTCCAGCTTCCTTGGTTTGGTTTTTAATAGCTTACTGAAAACAGAAATGCTGCATATGGTTTTATAAGTTGGTCCTTTGGAATAAATTGCACATAGGCACAAAAGATTTATAGTAGCTCTGATATAAAATGATTCTTTTATTCCTAAACTCAAATCACGTTTTTATATCATGGGTAGCAACTTCTATGGTAAATCTCATGAGCTGATCTTAGTCAAATTTTAATCTGGCCTGGAAATTCTAAAACGGTAGTAAGATCAATTCTTTTGACCACATTGAGAACTGATCTGATCTATAAGTATCTTCAAATACCGTGTTCTCCCTCTCTGATCTACTATCACAGGGTCATGGATTCCTTAAATAAATGGCTGCAGAGTATTATCAAACTACAAGAAAGTCTTCTATGAAATGTCAAGCTGGGCCCTAAGACAAAATAATTCATTCTATTTCATGTTTCATCCTTAATGTGGTGTGTGACCATGGAGGATATTTTCAACTCTGACGTTCAACAAACCCATAAAAGTTTCCAGCACCTCCCAAGTCCCACGGTAAACTCTCCATCAATTCCAGTTTTCTTCCTCTCCGGGATCCTAAAGTCTGAACTTAACACATTATTGACTGGGGGATTTTTGCAGAAACTAACGCCTGTGGCCGTAATACGTCTCCAGTCAAAAATGTGTTATATGGTCATAATTAGTCGTCTAAATCTACTGTGTTTTTTGTAATATTTAACTGTTTTCAGAGACTGTCCATATGTGAGGAGAAATATACAAGCCTGTGATACAAATCCACATTACAAGAAAGACGGGGACACTCAGTCCCCACCCAAGACCTGCTGAGTCAGAATCTACATCTGAACAAGAGCCTCTTGTGTGTGAGAACGCTGGAGCAGCTGCATTTCGTGGTGGACTGTGACTCCAGGTGGATCGGACATCTAGCCTTTACTGCCAGCTCTCCTCGTTTCCCCAGTATCTGTAAACTAGAGGCTAAAATGCTGAGCTTACATTGGTAATGGGCCTACCTCCAACAAACTGTATCCTTGGGTGGCTCCTCGGGTCGTAGCTATGATCTTCACACACCACCCAAGGACACTGGTTTAATGAGAAACAGCAAGGCCAGAATGAGGCCTACACAGAGTAAAGTCCACTGGCAGCAGAGGCTTCCACATCAAAATATATAGCAAGATTGGATGCAAAGGATAAAGGAAGCCACTGTTGTTAAAAATCCAAATGCCAGGGTTTCCCTGGTGGCACAGTGGTCGAGAATCTGCCTGCTAACGCAGGGGACACGGGTTCGAGCCCTGGTCCGGGAAGATCCCACATGCCGCGGAGCAACTAAGCCCGTGTGCCACAACTACTGAGCCTGCGCTCTAGAGCCCACGAGCCACAACTACTGAGCCTGCGCGTCTGGAGCCTGTGCTCCGTGACAAGAGAGGCCGCGACAGTGAGAGGCCCGCGCACCACAACAAAGAGTGGCCCCCGCTCACAACTAGAGAAACCCCGCGCACAGAAACGAAGACCCAACACAGCCAAAAATAAAAATAAATTAATTAAAAGAAGGCTCAACATTTAAAAAAATAATAAAAAATCCATATGCCCTGTTTATTTATGAGAAGCTGCTCTCAGGGTACTGATGGTATGTGATATTTCAAGGTCCAACATTTCTTTATAATTTAGGTGTCACGGAAAATAAACAGCAATGCCGTGATTATGTAAGATATTAACATTAGGGGCAGCCAGGTGAAGGGTATACGGGAACTCTCTGTACTATCTTTGCATCTACTTTTCTATAAATAGGAAATTATTCCAAAATTAAAAGCTTATTTTTAAAAGTATAAAATTTGGCTTGCAATTTAGGAAAATGAGTCCCCTCCCAAGAAACTTTTCAAATGACATTATTTAAAGAGCTAAATACATTAGAAGTGGGGAAAAAATAGAGTAATGGGGATAAACAAACACCCCTCTTACATATTCACCATATTTTTCACCCTATGTTATAACAGCATATACCTATCGCTTAGCAAACCCAGTGGGGCACAAGGATATGAAAAAGCCAAAAAAAAGGAACAAAGGAGAATGAGTGATTATAACTATAGTGCCAGAGATTTGACAAATATACGTTAAGAATATGAAATGATGGCAGAATCTCCCTTAAGCCATTTGTTTCACCTCTCCCTTCAAATATCTACCAAAAACAATTTTTAGTGGAAAAAAAGCAGTGAAAAAATATATACTTAAAAAAGCGCTATATCCATCATCACATATATGAAGTACTCAAATTTTATTTTATTGGTCAGGATTCTGACTAGTAAACAATGGAATCTATTCTCTGGTGAGTTTAAGCAGGAAAAGGGCCTACTGAAAGATATTCAGTAGCTCCGGAATCATTGGGAGGGCTGAAGAAACAAATCCAAGGCGTAGCTTCCAGGAAAAATGCCAAAACCATGCTGCAAATTAGCCTGATTTGGGGGGAGACGCCGCTGCCGCTTTACTGTTGCCACCACCAAGCCCCTCGCGCCAGAACTTCAGCTTGATCGCAAATGATAGAGCTTCAAGCCTCTGGCCCTTGCGCATCAGGACCTCAGTCTTGCGGCCACTGCCCCCACCCCTGAAAGTCAGCCAGCGGGAAGCATCATCCCTGCTAGCAAGACGGAAGTTCGCTGCCAGTTCGTTTCCTTCCTGGCTCCGGTCTGAATCCAGGTCTTCGGTGTTTTCCAGTTCTAAACGGCACAGCCTTGGTTATATGCCACATCTTAGCCCCAAAAGAGCCTGGGGATTTGAGCTCTGATTCTAGATCTGGGAAATAAGACCCAGGGTGACCAACTAATCCCAACTCGGGCAGGAATTTTCTGGTTTTGCAACTAAAGGAACTGCATCCCAGGAAACCCCTCAGTCTCACTCAGGCGAACCAGCACAATTGGTTACTAGACTGAGAACCCATAAGCTGTGCATTTCCCCAAGTATAGAAAGGCTTTGAAAAAGATGATGGGGAGCTACAACGACGATGCATATCCCCTACAATCATCAATACACATCGATGAAAAGGTAAATTGTGGCAATTCATATGATCCAGCAATCCCACTCCTGGGCATATATCTGGACAAAACTCTAATTCAAAAAGATACATACACCCCTATGTTCATAGCAGCACTGTTCACAATAGCCAAGACATGGAAACAACCTAAATGCCCATCAACAGAGGAATGGATAAAGAAGATGTGGTACATGTATACAATGGAATATTACTCAGCCATAAAAAGAATGAAATAATGCCATTTGCCGCAATATGCATGGACCTAGAGATTATCATACTACATACTAAGTGAAGAAAGACAAATACCATATGATATCACTTATATGTGGAATCTAAAAAATGATACAAATGAACTTATTTATAAAGCAGAAACAGACTCACAGACATAGAAAACAAACTTATGGTTACCAAAGGGGAAGGGGGGGAGGGGCGATAATTTAGGAGGTTGGAATTAACATGTACACACCACTATATATAAAATAGATAATCGACAAGGACCTACTGTATAGCACAGGAACTCTACTCAGTACTTTGTAACAACCAAATGAGAAAAGAATCTGAAAAAGAATAGATATATGTATAACTAAATCACTTTGCTGTATACCTGAAGCTAACACAGCCTTGTAAATCAACTATACTCTAATATAAAATAAAAATTAAAAAACCAAATGTTTATAGCACCATTACTCATAATGGCCAAACAACAGGAAAAAACCCAAATGTCCATCACTGGATGAGAGGATTAATGAAATGTGGTACACCTGTATAGTGGAATATTATCAGCCATAAAAAAAAATGAAGTACTAACATATTCTACAACACGGATGAACCTGGAGGATGTTACACTAATTGAAAGAAGCCACACACTAAACTCCAGATACCAGATGATTACGTATATATGAAATATGCAGAAGAGGCAACTCCATAGAGACAGAAACTAGATTAGTGGTTCCCACGGGATGAGGGAGAAGGGAACCAGGAGCGACTGCTAAGAGGTACAGATTTTGTTTTGGAATGATAGAAATGCTCTGGAATTATGTAATGGTGATAGTTGCCCAACACTACAAATATACTTTAAAAACCCACACACTTTGTTTTGGGCTTCCCTGGTGGCGCAGTGGTTGAGAGTCCGCCTGCCGATGCAGGGGACACGGGTTCGTGTCCCGGTCTGGGAAGATCCCACATGCCGCGAAGCGGCTGGGCCCGTGAGCCATGGCCGCTGAGCCTGCGCGTCCGGAGCCTGTGCTCCGCAACGGGAGAGGCCACAACAGTGAAAGGCCCGCGTACCGCAAAAAACAAAACAAAACAACTCACACACTTTAAAATTGTCTACTTTAAAATAATGAATTTTATCTCAATACAAAAACATGTTTTGAAAAAGAAAGATGTGATATATAATGTATGTGTACACACACACACACACACACACACACACACACACACACACACAGAGTGGAATACTACTCAGCCATAAAAAGAATGAAGTAATGTCATTTGCAGCAACATGACGGGCCTAGAGATGATCATACTCAGTGAAGTAAGAGAGAGAAAGACAAGTACCATATGGTAACACTTACATGTGGAATCTAAAATGTGACACAAATGAACTAATCAAGAAACAGACTCACAGATATAGAGAACAGACTTGTGGTTGCCAAGGGGGAGGGGGGGTTCGGGGAGGGGGTGTTCAGGGAGGGATGGATTGGGAGTTTGGGGTTAGCAGATGAAAACTAGTATGTATAGAATGGATAAACAACAAGGTCCTACTGCAGAGCACAGGGAACTATACTCAACATCCTGTGATAAACCATAATGGAAAAGAATATATATGTATAACGGACTCACTTTGCTGTACAGCAGAAATAAACACAACATCGTAAATCAAGCAATTGCATCTGTAGCCCAATTGGTCGCTAGGCCAACTGACCCATATCTGTGCTGAACCGACTCATCTCCCGTTCTCCTCACTCCTCCCCAGCTCACACGTCATAGTTTGTTCCTGCTCACACATAGTTATTGGTATAAAGTGCCAACAGTTTTCCTGGTCACCGTTTGTACCTGACAATTACTAAATTGGATGTAAAGTAGCTTTTCCATTTTAAACAGAATAATAAAGGGGGACAAGCCCTATAACGTATTAAAACACATTATAAGGACTTCCCTGGTGGCGCAGTGGTTGAGAATCCGCCTGCCAATGCAGGGGACACGGGTTCGAGCCCTGGTCCGGGAAGATCCCACGTGCCGTGGAGCAACTAGGCCCGTGAGCCACAACTACTGAGCCTGCGCCTTAGAGCCCACAAGCCACAACTACTGAGCCCTTGTGCCACAACTACTGAAGCCCACGCGCCTAGAGCCCGTGCTCTACAACAGAGAAGCCACTGCAATAAGAAGCCCGCGCACCACAACGAAGAGTAGCCCCCGCTCTCTGCAACTAGAGAAAGCCCGTGCAGCAACAAAGACCCAATGCAGCCAAAAATAAGTCATAAATTAAAAAAATAAAAATAAAACCCATGATAAAACCATAACACCTTAAATAGGGCTTAGCATGGAAATACAAAAAGATCATTGAGTCAGAATAGAAAGCCTAGAAATAGACCCAAATACATCCAAGAATTTCAGTATCTGTTAAAATTGACAAGTCAATGAAAAAAAGATAGATTCGTCGATAAATTGGGCATGGTATCAGATTAAAAACTGGGGGAAAAAATACAAAAAGTTCTATAATTCACCCATCGTATAAAGATAAATAGCAGATAAATAAATGAAATACATATACCTTTATGTTTATGTATATATAATATACACAAACATATGTATACACATAAATACATATATACATACACGTGTGCATGTATATATATATATATATACACACACACACACACACACACTAGAAGAAACCACATGGCAATTGGTGATGTCTCAGAGTGTCAAAGACTTTTCAAAGCATCTATCGATATGATCATGTAATTGTTCTTCCTTAGTCTGTTGATGTGATGGATTACATTAGTTTGATTTTCAAATGTTGAACCAGCCTTGCATACCTGGGATAAATCCCACTTGGTTGTTGTGTGGTATATAATTCAATTTATATATTGTAAATTAGATTTACTAATATTTTGTTGAGGATTTTTGCATCTATGTTCATGAGAGTACTGGTCTATAGTTTTCTTCTAACGTCTTTGTCTGGGTTTGGTGTTAGGGTAGCCTCATATGTTTGATTTTTTTTAAATTTCCTTTTCTCTTCTACTAGCTTAGAAGTTAAAACCTTGAAATTTTATCACCTACACTTAACACAGTATAAAACTGATCAATATTTTAACTCTTTCCCAACAAATTGAAAGACCTTAGAACACTTAACTATAATAATTCCTTCCCACCAGAACCACTACTTTTCTGAAGAATCTTAGATAACGTTTTCATACTGTTATTTATAAAGATAACGTTCATTTACATTTCCATATGCTTTTATAAATGTACATGATCATCATTTGTTTTGCATCTCAAATGTTTATTCTGAATTTATTTTCCTTCATCCTAAAATAAATCCCTTAGAGACTCCTATAATTTACCCTTGTTCCTGAAGTATAGCTTTGCTAAGAATACAATGCTTGGTTGAGGGCTATTTTCTGCCCACATTTAAAAGATATTCCCCATTATTTGGCTCATCCCTTTGAAGATGAAAACGTTTTTTCTCCATGGCTGCAGTTTTATAACTACATGTTTAGGAGATTTCTTTTTATTTACCATTCTTGGTATACATGGTGTTTCTTCCATCTGTGAATTCATAATTTTCATCAGTTCCGGCAAATCTCTGTCATTATTTCTTTAAATATCTCCTCGCCTCACTGTAGCTGTTCTCTCTTTATGGAACTCCGATTGGATCTGTGTTAGCCCTTCTCTCTTCCATGTCTCTTCACTCTTGTATTTTCCAGTCCTTTATTACTCACTGCTTCATTCTGGGTAATTTCTTCAAATTTTTATTCAATTTCACTAAATCTTTCTTCATCTATGTCTAATCTGCTGTTTAAACATAGTTTAATCACTTTTATTGTGAAATACCACACATGTACAGAAAAGTGTGTGTCTTAGTCCATTTGGGTTGCTACAACAAAAATACCATAGACCAGGTGCCTCATACACAACAGAAATGTATTTCTCACAGTTCTGGAGGCTGGGAAGTCCAAGATCAAGGGGCTGGCAGATTCAGTGTCTGGTGAGACCCACTTCCTAGTTCACAGATGGCTGTCTTTGCTGTGTCCTCACATGGCAGAAGGGGCAAGGGGGCTCTCTGGAGTCTTTTTTTTTTTTTTATAAGGGCACTAATCCCATTCATGAGGGCTCTGCCCTCATGACCAAATCACCTCCCCAAAGGTCATACCCCTTAATACCTTCACATTGTGCATTAGATTTCAATACACGAATTTTGAGGGAACACTAACATTCAGTCTATAGCAGTGTGTAAAACACAAAATTCAGCAAATTATATAACCATAAGTCAACCATCTGTGTAACTCCCACCCAGGTCAAGAATTAAGACATTGTGAGCACTCCAGAAATCTCCACATATGACTACTCAATCACACTGCTGCTCCTTCCGCACTACAGGGTATACTTTCCTGCCATATCCTGCGATCTCTTCCCCACTTTTCTTTATAGTTTTCCTACCTATGCAGGCATATAACCAGAGTTTCTAATTACAATGATTGTTTTTTTCATTTCCAAAAGTTCAATTTGGCTCTTTTGAAAACCTGCCTGGATATTTGTTATTGTTTCCTGCTCCTCGCTCATTGTTATTCTGTCTGCAAACATTTCATAGACATAGCCATTGCATAGTCTTTATCTGATAATCCTAATGTCTTAAGTCCTGAGAGTCAACATCTTCTAGTTGTTTTTGCTGATTCACTTGTACTGGCTTGTTTCCTCATTGTTTTAGTAAGTTTTTTATGGTGAGCTCATATTTATTGTTGTTTCCTCTAGCAAAGATTTGTATTGACTTCTGATGGACTCCAGGAGCTACCTATCTGGAACTACTTTAATGTATCCACATTCAGGACTAGTATAAATCTGAACATCAGAACGTAAGTGATATCAGGTCTGTGGCTGCAGGTTAACAAAGGAAGACCTTGTTATAGCCATCATCATCATTATTCTTCTTAATATCTTCATGACGTTATTCTTCACCCAGAGCCCCCTCCCAGGGTCCTGGCTCAGTGCAGGAGTTTCAAGGCCAGCAGCCCCATTTTCCAGAAGCCCTAGATTAAGTAGCCAATTTTCTCCCCCCATTCAACCCTGCCTGCCGTAATAGTGGCATTTGTGCCCAGGGCAACTCTAAAATTTCTGTTTGCTTCCTGCCCACTTTCCTGGTCTGATCATGCTTGTTGTTTTTATTATTATTATCACCATTTTTCCTTTATAATTTTCCTTCCCTTTATTGGATACTCAGAAAAAAATACGTTGTTAATTTCTCCAGAATCTGGATGTGTTATACCATCAGAGCTTCGTAGAGCTTCTAGTACCCTAGAAAGCAAATTTCCCATGTTGAAAATGACTTTTCACAAGTGAAAAGGTAATAAAAGAGACGCAAATTAAACGCTCATTGAGATACCATTTCTCTTGTATTAATTCAGCAAATATAAGTTTAACAGACTGTTGGTGAGAATTTGGGGAAGTGAGTACTCCTGTACATTGCTGATGGGAGTAGAAAACTGATACCACTTTTAGAGAGAGCAATCTAGCCACTTCTGTCATAATTACAAATACCTATACCTTTTGACCCAGAAACTCTACTTTCAGGAATTTATTCTACACGTAATAGTGCATGTGAAGCTTATTCATTGCATCATTACTTGTAATAACCTAACATTTGAAAGAACTTATATGCCTATTAAGAGGGAACTATTTCGATAAATTATGTACATACATACAATAGAATATTATGTGTTAGTTTTACAAATGAAAATATTTTAATACACTTATATGAGGCAATATCCAAGATACATGTTCAGTGGAAAGTGTAAGGTGTAGAACTGTGTACATCTTACGTTTTTTAAAAAAGGTACATATTCAGGGCTTCCCTGGTGGCGCAGTGGTTGAGAGTCCGCCTGCTGATGCAGGGGACACGGGTTCGTGCCCCGGTCCGGGAAGAGCCCACATGCCGCGGAGCGGCTGGGCCCGTGAGCCATGGCCGCTGAGCCTGCGAGTCCGGAGCCTGTGCTCCGCAACGGGAGAGGCCACGGCAGTGAGAGGCCCGCGTACCGCAAAAAAAAAAAAAAAAAAAAAAAAAAAAAGGTACATATTCACATGTTTGTAGAGCCATAAAATATTATTGGAAGGGTACATAAAACATTCTGCCAGTGTTGGCTGCCTCCAGGTTGGGGACCCAGGTACCTGGAGAAGGAAGGTAAGAGGGAGACTTACCATTGTAAACCCTTTTGTACTTTTCGCATTTTAAACCGTGTGAACATATTATCAATTTTTAAAACGGTTTGTCTTCTCGTGGTTGGCCTTACACGGAAGTGCCGAAGAGAGACGGCCCAAGACAAACTTGGTTTGTTTTTTTTTTCTCGGTTTTGCCTAAGGCTGTTCTCAGCCCAGGCAGAGAGGGAGGGCGGAAAAATCTGGAAGCCAGGTTGTCCAAAAAAGACTGGGTGAGCCAGTGCTGATTCATCGTCCTTGCAATCTGCCTCCTGACCTCATCAGGTAACTAGTAACAACCCCCCCACCCCCGGCTCTTTCTTTTATTGCTTTTCACCCAGAAATTTGGAATGTCACAGATGGTTGTGTTTTGACAGGAATTTAATGCGCACTCAAATGTACAAAATTCCAGAATCTCAGTCTTTAAAAGCAGCAAGTCCTCCTCTGTCTCTTGCTTAGGACCCGTGTTTTATGTTCGGTGCTCCTGACGGAGAGCTTGGACTTGTGATGTACTACCAGATCATCTTTTCGGACATCTCACAGCAGGAGTTCCATTTCTTGGTCCCAAAACTTGGGAAGGGAAAGGGAATAATTAGGTTTCTTAAGTGAGTACCATCACACAGTAGGCCCGGCTTTGGAAATCAAAATTAGAACTAGAAAATTCAAAATTGAAACTATAAAGTTCAAACTGCAAACCAGAAGGTTCAAAATACAAACTGAAATTCCACCGTAGGACAAAATCCAAATTCCACCACTCTGTTGTACAATTTTGTTTCCCCCAAAATGGCAAAAATACAAATTCCGCAAGAAAAACTTCATCTTTTGTTTGTTTGTTTTTACCTTGTTTTCTGTCATAGTCTGAAATGTTTCAGGTATACAAAAAAAGAGAGAGGATATTCTAAAGAACATCCATGTACCTACTAGAAAACTTTGTTAAATCTTAAACGTTTGCCATATTTGCTTCAGATAATTCTTTAAAAACAAATAATTTTGGACGTGATTCAAGGCTCCTGTGTCCCTCTTCCCTTATCCCACCTGCTTCTCCCCCTCTCAAGAAGTAACTGCCAATGAATTTGGTGTTTCTCATTCCCATGCACGCCCTATGCTCTTCCAGCATGGGTAGGTGTTCATAAACAATATCAAAAGCTGTTTTTCAAGCTTGAAACAGTACATACATGACATTCTGGATCTGCCATTCAACAATTTCCTTTTTGCATTCAACTTTTCTGTTGAAGGACAGATGGGTTATTTCTGGGTTTTTCCCTTTACCAAAATTGCTGCAATCGAAATTTTGTACCTTTCTCTCTTTTCACATGCGAGGCTCTTTCTCTGAACTAGGAAACAATTGATGGGAAATAGGATACGCCTCTCATCATTTCTAGATAACAAACTACTCTCAAATGTGGTCATACCACTTCACGCCCTTTGAAATAGCCCTGAAGTTTTCTAGGTATGCTTCCTAGCCTCACAGAACCGCAGGAGAAAAGACATTTTGGATCCAAGTACTAATTTGGCAAATGAATCTGTAGCAGATGCCATCAGCACCCTACCCGTATCCCCTCACTCTTAGCACTTCGATGAATACCAGCCAACTCCCAAATGCCAGGACCTGCATTATTTTTTGCCTGAGAATGTTCTCTGGCTGCCAGACATAATATTGCTGTTGGGACAGCAATAGCGATTAGGACAAACTGGGGAATTTACCTCCCTCAGAGCTGCCTCAACCAATGACTGATGGGAGTTGGCGTATCAATACCTCAAGTGGAACAACTCTGAGGCGCGTGTTTTATCCAGATTTTCGGAGCGCCCAGCAGGACTAAGCCACAGTTGCCCACAGTGACGATCTGCTTGATATCAAACCCTATATTCAACAATTCTCTGTCTTACTTCCCTTCTCTCCCTCTCCCACCACAGTGTCGTCCTGAGACCACCTCCCAAATAAACTACTGATGCTCAAACCCTGGGCTCAGAGTCTGTTTCTGGGGGAACCCAACTGGATTCCAACTAGCTCTCACACGAGTGCATTCAGATGCTAGTAATGCTCATAGGTTTGGGGGAAAATGTCACTGGTTGTAGAATTTGCCCATAAGCCCACCACAAAAAAAGATGAAGAAAGAGTTTACTTGTTGGGCTTCCCTGGTGGCGCAGTGGTTGAGAGTCCGCCTGCCAATGCAGGGGACACGGGTTCGTGCCCCGGTCGGGGAGGATCCCACGTGCCGCGGAGCGGCTGGGCCCGTGAGCCATGGCCGCTGAGCCTGTGCGTCCGGGGCCTGTGCTCCGCAACGGGAGAGGCCACAGCAGTGAGAGGCCCGCGCACCGCAAAAAAAAAAAAAAAAAAAAGAGTTTACTTGTTATTCAGAGAGAAGATACAATAAAGACTCTGCAGCTTGGTTCTTGGAGAAGATTAGACAATTCCACAGATGAAGTGTTCAGAGCTGCTACACCCAGAGGCTTTCCTTTAAAAGTCACACGTTTCATTTCCATTCTAAATATCTTCCAGGGCAAAAGGGTAGGGATTTGTGTACAAAAATCAACTTATTTGCCTGAGTTTGAAGAAGAGGTCTTTTTAGAGCCCAGGTTTTGTGTAGCTTTTTGTGGCATTTTCCTCTTTGTTGTTCTATTCTCCAAAATTGCACAGCAGCTCTATGCATGAACATTCAGCAGCAGTTTTATAATGTCTTCAAACACTGCACCTTGATCTTCATTTGGGGGAATATCAGAACTGATGAGTTTTCTAAACCTTTATCTTTGGCAAATTTTAAATAAAAGCATTTGTTGCAATGGGCTGTGCAGAGATGATGCATAGTGTTGGGGTTTTGGTTTTTAGGTTTTTTTAGCTACAAATTGTGAAGTGAGGTAAATCATGTAGTCGTGTGAAGGCCAAGGCTATTGCTGTACACTGAATGTTTGTGTCCCCCCAAAATTCATATGCTGAAATCCTAATTCCCACTGTGATGGTATTTGGAGTCTTTGGGAGGTGATTAGGTAATGAGGGTGGAGCCCTCATGAATGGGATTAGTGCCTAAAAGAGACCCCCAGGGAGCTCTCTCACTCCTTCCAGCCACGTGAGGTGACAGCAAAAAGACAGCCATCTATGAACTAGGAAGTGGGCTCTCACCAGTCATGGAATCTGCCACCACCTTGATCTTGCACTTCTCAGTCTCCAGAACTTTGAGAGATATATTTCTGTTGTTTAAGCCACCCAGTCTTTGGTATTTTTATTATAGGAGCCCAAGCTATGATAGTTAAATTTTGCCAGCCTGGGAAGGTCAATAGGACCAAAACGTAAGACCTTTGATCCATCACTACTACTAACTGAACTGTATCTCCGCTCCTGCCCCAAATTCACATGTTGAAGCTCTCACGCCTGATGTGACTTTATTTGGACACGGAGCCTGTGAGGAGGTAATTGAAGTTAAATGAGGTCATAAGGGTGGGGCCCTAATCCACTAGGATTAGTGGCCTTAAAAGAAGAGGAAGAGATCTCTCTCTCTCTCCCCCCCCCACCCACATGCACAAAGAAGAGGTCATGTGAGCACACAGCGAGAAGATGGCTACCTACAAGCCAAGAGAAGGTCTCAGAATGAAAACTACCTGGCTGGCACCTTGCTATCAGACTTCCAGCCTCCAAAACTGTGAGAAATAAATGTCTGTTGTTGAAGCCCCCTGGTCTACAGTATTTTGTTATGGTAGTCCTTGCAAACTAAGACAATCCTGGAGTATGAACCACCCTATACTGAGTAGGAGACAACCAAAAGTTCATGTCCCACTTTTCATATTGATGGAAACAGCTTTAGGCTGCAGGCGAAACTGTGTGTCTCACTGCAGTTCTGGATTAACTGACTTGTGAAGACCTATCTTCAAATTCAAGGGCTTGTTTCCACGGTTAGTGTTCTTTCACTGCATTTATTAAGACACATCCACGTTGACAGGTATTAGAAAGTTCATACTTAAATGCTCACTTTCTAAAGTGAGTGTGAATTGAGTACTGTATACCTGGCTTTGTAGACCCGGCTCGGAGTTCCAACTTGGCCACTTTTTTTTTTTGGTGTGTGTGATAGGAAAGTTACTTCTCTAAATTTAGCACCCTCATGTGTAAAATAAGGATAATCATAGTACCTATGTCCTTGAGTTGTTGGGACAGTAAATGATGTTCCCATAGAATTCTGTACCTTACCCCTCTAGAAAGGGCAAGAGACTGCTGTAATTTGTGAATCTTATAACCAAAAGCAAAGAGGCAAAGTTGAGTCTCGAGAGAATTTTTTTTCTAACTCCCTTAACTCACATTAATGTTTAAAAAATAACTAAACTGTGGAATATACAAGTATAAAAAATAAAAATGAATCATTCTGGGGCTTCCCTGGTGGCGCAGTGGTTGAGAGTCTGCCTGTCGATGCAGGGGACACGGGTTCGTGCCCCGGTCCGGGAAGATCCCACATGCCACGGAGCGGCTGGGCCCGTGAGCCATGGCCGCTGAGCCTGCGTGTCCGGAGCCTGTGCTCCGTAACAGGAGAGGCCACAACAGTGAGAGGCCCACGTACCGCCAAAACAACAAAAACAAAAAAAAGGAATCATTCTCCTATCACCTAGAGGGAAGCACCAGTCATCACTTACCCAGGCATATGCTATGCTCCCCAAGTCTTACACAAAAATTGTCTTGGAAACGTGTTTGTTTACGTGACTAACTGCCAACACTTCTAAGGAAGGTACACGATTTATTTAACCAATTTAGCCAATTTCCTAGGCCTGTGGATTTGTCTTTTCCCAATGTTCAGTGCTTCAGTGGCATTCTTTGATGATATGCCTTTATGAATGTACATCTCTGTTTCCTCGGCCTGAATTCCTAGAGGAGTAATCACTCATTTAAACAAAACAATAAGAACACTTTTAAAACTCCTAATACCTGTCCCAAATGGTCCTCCTGAAAGCTTATTCCAGTTTGCACAGTGATTCATGGTGCAACGGGGTGTTTGAAGACATGAAATATTTTATCACATGACAAGAGTTACCACAGATGCCCTGAGAGAATGGAGGCCCGCAGGCCTGATCACACATCCCAGCCTTATTTTCAGTTTGGTTTAAATTTTCATTTCAGCAGCGTTATTGACAACAGGCAAGACATGGAAGCAACCTAAATGCCCATCAACAGATGAATGGATAAAGAAGATGTGATGTGTGTGTGTGTATATAATGGAATACTACTCAGCCATAAAAAAGAACGCAATAATGCCATTTACAGCAACATGGATGAACCTAGAGATTATCACACTAAGTGAAGTAAGTCAGACAAAGAAAGACAAATAGCATATGATATAGCTTATATATGGAATTGAAAAGAAAAAGATACAAATAAACTTATTTCCAAAACAGAAAGAGACTCACAGACATAGAAAACAAACTTACGGTTATCAAAGGGGAAAGTGGGGGAGGGGGAGGGACAAACTAGGAGACTGGGATTAACAGATACACACTACTATATATAAAATAGATAGGGAATCCTCTGGCAGTCCAGTGGTTAGGGCTCTGCGCTCTCACTGCCGAGGGCCTGGGTTCAGTCCCCGGTCAGGGAATGAAAAATCCCACAAGCCACACGGCGCAGTCAAAACGTAAAATAACTTTTGAAGAATAAAAGAAACTTTCAATTTAAAATAAAACAGACAAACAAGGACCTACTGTATAGACAGGGAACTATACTCGATAGTTTGTAACAACCTATAAGGGAAAAGTTATATATATAACTGAATTGCTGTGCTGTATACCTGAAACTAACACGATATTGTAAATCAACTATACTTCAATTTTTTAAATATTTAAAAAAATAAATTTGCACTTCAACACACTAAGAAATTCCAATATGTCTTGGTCCTGTGGAGGCTAACAGACAAAACGAGAAGGTTAAGTAACGAATACCAAGGTTTGCCCTCCAAGTGTTTTTAAAATCAGTGATGACTGCTAGGTTCTAGAGGGCACAAGCCACCCTGATTTGTCTCTTCCTCTTGAGGACCTGCCCCCCAGCCAGCTGGCGTGTCTTCTGTCCTGGCTTCGATGAATGAACCCCCCCATAGCACTCCTGGGTCGCGCTGGTTGTGAGATAGGGTCCAAGGTGCTGAATTAATCCTCAAGAACATGTTCCTGGATAACAAGGCACTTTCTTTCATTCAACACTTCATAGGCACCTATTCTGTGCAAAGAACTCTGCAAGGAACAAAGGTGCAAAGTGCAGAGACCTTCGCAATGAAGGTAACTGTTACATTGCTTGAAGATGAGGACTTGCAATGTTTAACTCAAAAACTGTCGTATCACAAAGGAAGAAATACGAATGGCAAAAAAAAAAAAAAAAAAGGGCAAAAGGCTGAGTGTTTCTGACACTAAAGCTCTGGCTGCTCGAGTGCGAACGTTTCACAGTATCTGACAAGATGGCCTGCCTGCAGCTGCCTGGACAGCAGAAGCCCTTCAGTTTCCTGCAAGATGATGGATGCGTCATCTGCTTTCCTGCTGCCATCTCCACGGCCCCTCCCCAGCACCCCAGTCTCCTGCTGCTCTCTTGCCCTCGGGGTCTCGGCCAGGACACTTCTGTCCTTTGCACAGTCTGGCTACCACATCCGTGTTTATTCCCATCCCTTCGCCAGCAAACATACTACTTCTGCTTGCCTGTGCTGAGCCACATTTTTCTCTTCTTCTAACCCATAAAAGTACCTACAGAAAAATCCAGGGAGAAGATATGAGTTGCTGTGTTGCAGGAAGACCTCAAATAGAGATTATAGTTGTTGCATATGTAAATCTTAAAGGGGCTTCAAAAAAAAAAAATCCCAGACATGTTATCCTACATAATGACCTTATTTTTCAGCTCAGGTGCATGTGATGTGAAGATTCTTGCCAGTGATTTTGAGGCCGTACTTGCTGGAGGCCATTCTCAGCTCCAGAGAGGCTAAAGGTCATGAGCCTGAGGCTTTGGCCGTGTTCTCTCCCTGTCCCTCCAGAAGCTGCTTCTTGGAGCAACTGACTACTTTCGTTTCCATGGAGGAGGGGGAATTGTCAGGTCCCTAATTCGATGATTTTTCTTTGTCTTCTACAAATGATAAAATGCCTCTCCACTCTGCTCCTTTCCATATTTCTCTTCTCGCCCCCTACCAGCACATATACTTGTATTTTCTACCGAATAAGTTGACTGAAAGAGTCCATTTATTCATGTTGTTAACGTCAGGAAAAGAAAATAACTGCTTCTACATTACGCTAGAGCCTACCAGCAAAATCGTGCGGTCTACGCTGGCGTTTGCCGGTCCCAGCACCGCTGACATTTTGAGCTGGACGATTCTCTGTTGGGGGAGATGGACCTGTACATTGAAAGATGTTTCTTAGCAGCATCCTTGGCCTCTATCCACTAGATGCCACTAGTACCTCCCCAACAGGCATGACAATTAAAAATTTCTCTAGAGGGCTTCCCTGGTGGCGCAGTGGTTGAGAGTCCGCCTGCCGATGCAGGGACCATGGGTTCGTGCCGCGGTCCGAGAAGATCCCACATGCCACGGAGCGGCTGGGCGCGTGAGCCATGGCCGCTGAGCCTGCGCGTCTATCCACAACAGGAGAGGCCACAACAGTGAGAGGCCCACGTATCGCAAAAAAAAAAAAAAAAAAAAAAAAAAAAAAAAAAAAATTTCTCTAGACTCTAAATATCCCCTGGGGGACAAAATCATACTAAGTTGGGAACTATTGGTCTACCCTACATGGAACCTGAATGTTCCCAAAGTGACACAAGCTTGGATAAAGCCACACTGCGTTTACTCTCCAGGAGCTGAGGGCCAGTTACCTCGACTCTAAAAATCAATACGGCTCACCAAGCTCAGATATCTACGTACGGTTTCTTATAAATATAAGGCCATTTATAACCCGATGAATAACTTGGGACTTTGAGGCAAACCAACTGATTATTTGAGAATGACTGACCTCACAATTAAATGGAATGACGGGACAAATTAGAAATAGTACACAGAGGTGGATATCATCGCCCATCTGGGTGTTTGAACTCATAGGACCTATGTAGGCCCAGAGGAAAAAAGGAAGATTGATCAGTGAATTGGGCCAGGATAGGCTACATAGGTTGGCCACAGAGGTCAGCATGGTGACACCAGGTAAAGACGTTCAAGGGAATTAACGTTGACATATCAGGCTCCCTCAGGCTCCTGTCCAAAAATGGACTGGGGACATTCTGGTACACATGGAGACAGCAGTTAGGAGGCCACTGGAGTAGTCTGGATAAGGGACGATGGTGCCCTGGGCCACAGTGCTCTCAGTATACAGCATCTCCTAACGGGAGTAGCTAAAGAAATCGGAACACACAGGAGAGGATGAGCTCTAGAATTACTTGGCTCTATAATCACTTGGGGTAAGCCACTTCATCTCTCTAAGGCGTGGGTCTAGGGCTTCATCAGATTAAGGGGCTAGCATCATATTGTCTGAGGGCCTTTCTAACCCTCCTCCCTCCCCTCCCCCTCCCCCAAACAGCTGTGGGTTCAAAAGTAGGCCAGTGCAGGTGACTGAAGGACTAATCACTGTTTCTCATCCACAGTGTCTCACAGCAGAATGAGAAGAACTGTGACTGCGAGGCAACCTCAGCACACACTGGCAAGTCACCCCAGGTCCGCACAGCAGGAGTAAAGCCAACAGAGCACCTTCCTGCCTGCTCTGGGACCACAGTGGGAGGCCAGTGTTTCTGAGGCTGATGAAGCTGTGAGAGAACGTTCGGATCCTCTCTAGCAGCCAAGTCCAGAGCACGTGGGCAAACACACTCCCGGACACACTGACAGCGCACTGACACCAGACAAATTCTCTCCCCGGATTATCAGCAGAACTCTTCAGGTTCATTCTGATGGGACAACGCCTGAACCCATCTCTGTGGTTAGGAATTGCCCTGATCTCACTGGCTGAGACATGAGTTCCCTAAACCAATGACAGAGGCCAGGGGGTTGACATTGGTTTCATCTAATTGGAGCTCCACCCTGAAGGAAGCTTGCAGTGGAATCACTGCTGCACAGATACCTCCTACCCCATGGAGTAAGGGGGAATGGATATTGGGGGCCCACCGCAATGCTCCCTATTCAGTGTACAGAAATGTCTAAAATACAGAGTAAAAGAGAAGACTGTCATAAGAGGTGGCATAGTAAAGTATTTAGGGCTGACCCACAGATATATTTTATTTCTTTTTCAATCCAATTTTTTAAGTTGAAGTGTAGTTGATTTACCGTGTTGTGTTCATTTCTGCTGTACAGCAAAGTGATTCAGTTATACATATATATACTTTTTAAAAATATCCTTTTCCATTATGGTCTGCGACAGAAGGTACATTTTAACTTTGAATCCACTGTACTAACTAGTGTGGCTCAAGCTGTGTACATGCAGTGAGTCTCCAAATGGAATCAATGTATGTACCATTAGCTCACAATACCCACCACTCTGATATCAACAAACACATGATTTATTTCACCTCCACAGATGGTGCAAACACCACTATAATGTTAGCACCAAACCCAAACAAATGCCTCTGAGTTGGTTTGAGGCCACGCATCTCAGGCACAACCTCACTGGATTACAATTTTTTTTACTTACATGCTGATCTCATCCATTACCTGTGAATGTCTCATACTTTTATTACCAGGGGGTGTTCTTATCGTTGAATAAATCACAGCGTTCCATGAAGCCAACAGCAATTTTGAGACTAGTTTATACTTCTATATTGTCTGTCCTATCAAAAATGGGATATCTGAAACCTTAAAAAAGCAATCTTCTAAAACCCCCAAGTCTCCTAATTATTGAACTACTTGACTATGTAAGAATAAAACATACACTAAATCTGCTTTTTCAGATAACTGCAGAACTGACAACGCTCACTGCAATGGCCTGACAACAGACTTTTCTCAGGTAAGTCTGTGTTTTCCAACCTTGCTTACTCACCATACTTGCTAGAGAACTTTAGAAAATACAGTTCCTCAGGTCCCATCCTGAAATTCTTAATAGATCTGAAGTCGATCAAGGAATTTGCAGCACTTAAACGTCCCTGTGAGAGATGGCATTATTATTCACAGAGATTCGCTGTGGCTCACTGGGGAGAACCATACTTCCCGAAGCCCACCTTTAACCTGGGCCACGTGACTCGCTCGCCCTGGCCAGTGAAACTGAGCATTGGTGGCAAGAGCAAGCTGACACTTTGCCAGGCTCTCTTTTCTCTCCGCCATGACAACCAGTAGTATTCCAGCTAGAGGCTACTCTGTCACCTTGATGTCACAGTGAACACAGGAGGGAGCAGAGCCGTGGGAGACCCACAATGAACACATGTTGCGAGTGAGAACTAAGTCTTCACTGTAGTGAGCCATGAGATTTGGGGACCATTTGTTACACCAGTACAGCCAGTTCTATTAGGACTCAATCATTCCCAGAAGTGATTCGGATACAGAACCATGATTGCGAATCACAGGTGTAAATGTACTCAAACACCACATACGTATAGATGTTTGTGTGGGCAACGTTCATAAGACAAAATATGTGAGTCCTGGGATGGGGATTTTCCTCCAGGCTTGGAGATTGCTGGGCGATACATGAAATTCTCACGAATGAACTTTTTCTATGAAAAACTACGCATCACGGCTAGTTACCTCTCCCTACCCCACCACTCCAAAAGATCTGTGAAAACACAATGGCTTTCTCTGAGGCTTTGTTCAGTTCTCTCTGAATATGAATTAATTCCTCATGGTTTTGAAAGGAATTTAAAAATGAATGGAACCAATTATTCCCTGCATTTTCTCCATCATAGCCCTGCAGAAATGGGCCTTTCTAGACTCCAAATTGCCCTGGAAGATGGAGATAGGAGAATCCAGCCTCATTTTGACCAATATGTTGGTTGTAGAACCAGGCTGAAAGGTATTTTTAAAGGCTAACCTCTTTCAGTTATTTAATAACTGTATTTCAATAAATGAATGATTCATTAAAGTCACTGAAGAGCTGAACTGGCCCGGGCACAATCAGAAATAGACTTGTATCTCTTTGGCAGAACAACAGCACTTTACCGTCACCACAGTTATGGACAGTGACAAATGTATTGATTAAAAATCATCAGCACGGGCTTCCCTGGTGGCGCAGTGGTTGGGAGCCCGCCTGCCGATGCAGGGGACGCGGGTTCGTGCCCTGGTCCAGGAAGATCCCACATGCCGCGGAGCGGCTGGGCCCGTGAGCCATGGCCGCTGAGCCTGCGCGTCCGGAGCCTGTGCTCCGCAACGGGAGAGGCCGCAACAGTGAGAGGCCCGCGTACCGCAAAAAAAAAAAAAAAAAAAAAATCATCAGCACGCTTGGAAACGCATGAACTTAGGTCCTCTCTCTCTGTACCAGAGGGCAAAGGAACAACGATGCTGCCAGCAAAAACACAACCTGGGTCAGCATGAGTCATGCTATCTCACCAGCTTCCTTCCTCCATCCTCCCTCCCCACCAGTGACCCTGACTCTGTTACTTCCCTATTTTGCTCGGTGAGAGCTCCCGGACACACTCAGCCTACAACCGATAGCCTTGGCCGTTGATGCTTACAGGTGTCCCTGGAATGATTCTGCTTCTTGACAGCTAAACGCAAGGGCAGGCTGAGGCTGCAGTGCGGTGAGAAGCCGGGAGGACCAGTGGCGCCCAAGAGCTGATTAATTCTGGGCTGCAGAGAAGGGTCCCCAGTGGAATACTTGATCCTGGCTAATCCTAAAAAAGGTACCAAATGACCGATCAGACATAGGTTTTATATAGCAAATAATGCAGCAGAGGATTTCTACAGCAAATGAAGCAACTTTTACCTTTTCTCATAGAACTAGTTCCCCTTAAATGTATAGATTTTCACCCTAAAAGACGGAGCCAGATGCCCCTATTCTTAGAACACAAACTTGGAAGTGGTCATTTGGGGGCACGATATACATAAAACCAGCCACATTCATCCGTCTCATCAATTCCAGAACCTTTTGCGCCGTGCGGTCCAAACTATATTTCGTGGCAACCTACTATGCCAAATTCTGAATCTCATTCATTTTACTGAAAACATCTGAGAATTCTTTATGGATTTTGCGTATCGTTCAGCCTGAAAACAACTCTTATTTGTTCCAATTTCGGCAACTCCCTGCCTCACTCTCACCCTAATCTGGGTTGGACGAATCAACCCTGACATGCTTGAGATAAAATCAAACATAAAATGGCTGACTGGGCCTCTGGCTTGCACTCCGTCTAACACAGCCAAAAACGATTCCACCCTTGCAAAGGTCAGAGATTCTCTGACCTCTTGAGCAGAGAGGATCATCATAAATTCATTATTTGGAGCCTCTATTGACAAATGCATGTTTCTAGGTTCATTTAAGCACAACTTGAGGACACGGGGAGGGGGAAGGGTAAGCTGGGACGAAGTGAGAGAGTGGCATGGACATATATACACTACCAAACGTAAGGTAGATAGCTAGTGGGAAGCAGCCGCATAGCACAGGGAGATCAGCTCGGTGCTCTGTGACCGCCTGAGGGGTGGGATAGGGAGGGTGGGAGGGAGGGAGACGCAAGAGGGAGGAGATATGGGAACGTATGTATATGTATAGCTGATTCACTTTGTTATAAAGCAGAACCTAACACACCATTGTAAAGCAATTATACCCCAATAAAGATGTAAATAAATAAATAAATAAATATTAAAGGGGGAAAAGGAAGTGGGAAAAGAAAAAGGCGTAATGTGTCACTTGTGTGAAAAGAAACAAGCAACTCTTAGAAATTCCAAAAGAAATTCTCAAAATAGCTAGAAAAGAATTAGTTTTATTCACATTTCCACCTATTATCTCTAAAATGGGATTTGATGCTGTATCGCTTTGCTGTGCTCTCTTAGATCAAACTCTGATGGTTTTAAATAAATGTCTGCTTTTATTCTTAAGATTCCACCCAAAGACTTTGTGAATTACTCGGACTTAAATATTCGTGGCAAAGGAAGGGGGCCTTTGTTTTTTTTTTTCTTCTCTGGAGCAAGTCGCAAAGCAGAGAGAATCCTACGGTTGTTCTTGGACATGTCTTATTTCCAGGCATGACGGATGCATGAAGAAGAAAGAAAAACATCAGTGTCTTTAAGTTTCAAGGAATTTCCATTAAATGAAATTTAAGCCAATATAAAAATGCAGGTTAGCAGGACTGGTATTTGTCTTTACCTTCCTTGCACTTGCATTAGATGCTAATTAGGTCAACTTTATCAGAGCTGGGGTGTGCTTCCATCATTAAATAATACGAGGTCAGTTTCTACCCGCAAACAACATTTGTATGTGCACATACATAGAAATTTATATCATCAAAGGTTTCACTGGACATGCAGGACACATAAAGGGAGGAAATACGTGCTGTAAATATTAGAGTTTCTAAACCTAAAACAAATTTGAGTTAGGGATTTCCGGCTCTGGGGCAGGAACGTGAGAGATGGGGGGTCTGAGTGATTTTCCTGCACGGCGCACCCGGCATTGTTTTGCGTCATTGTAACCCAGCGCCAGGAGGAGTGAGCAGAGTGAAAACTGAGGCGTTGGGCTTCTGCAAAGAAATTTAATCGTAAGAGACATTGTATGCTAAGCACATCATCCTTCAAGCTCTCCTAATATAATACATCAGACAAAATACATCAATTAAAATAATGTAACCAAACACGGAGGAAAGTAGGAAAGAGAAAATTGTTTGTGGTACTTCAAAGGTACCACACGGACCCCGAATTCCCTGGAGGATTTCCTGTATGGTAAAAATGCAGCGTGAGCAAACATGTTTTCCAGCTGCAAAGGCCAAATGCGGAGACTGATTTAAGAGGACTGGGTTCTAGCTCTTCCAATAAAACACCAGGTGTTGACCTCAAACATTGCCTGCAAGAGACAGGTATAATTGGATGCCTAGAAATGAGACTAAAGGAGCTTAAACGTGAAGTAGAAAGCATCCATCCAGAATTGAGTACCCAGCACAGGGGATGCGAGTTTGACGCGGTGTCCGGCTCAGATTCCCCAGCACCCTCCGGGCACGAGCAAGGTCCCTGCAGGATGCCGACCCCAGTTCATGACAAGGGAGAAACCCCTGCCATCTCACCCCATCCTGCACCTCTAAATCTGGCTCTCTGGAAATTCAGTTCTGCATACTTCAGAAAAGAAGGGAACTCTAAGTCGCATCTGATGGTGATAAAATTTTCTTCCACAGAAGAGACTCTTCTCAGTGTACTATTCATTTAAAGGTCATCAGGCCAAGCCATTTATAAAGGCGCAGCCTCCAATTAAAGGATGGAGAGGAGGGATTCACTTTTCTTGAACATTTTATTAAGGAAATGGTTTCTCTCTGCTTGCAAAGTTGGGGATTTGAGTCATTAAGCACACTGTTCTGCCTGCTTTTCAAGTGAACCCGAGAGAATGTGCTGAAAAGAATACGAATGTCGGACCTTGTTAAAGTTGTGGGGATGACAAGGTTCTGGAAATAAGAACTGCAAAAACTGTGACTTTCTGCACACTGGCCATGAATACTGCAGTAATTTCATCTAATGATGAAAGTCTATAGAGATACAACCAAAACAGCAAGGGAGAGACATGGGCATTTAGTTTCCTGAGTGGGATAATTAATCTGGGGCTGGGATCACTGCCGAGTCGGGCTGAGAGGTGGTGCAGAAATGATTCCTTGTTATTTTCACAAGCATATTAACGGACCAAGTCATTGTGAATCTAGTGGCTGCATTATAAACTGTGCAGTTCTAATAAATTCACTTTTGAGGCTACTACCTAGGGATGTTAACGATGGATATGCCAACAGAATTTTCAAAGAGAGCTAGAGCGACCATTAAGCCCAATCGTCTGTCTCGAGGAAGTAAATGTCTAACGGTTTTCAATGTCTTTCTTCCTTTTTTCTTTCTGTTTTTTGTCTACTTTATGTTTTTTTGTAGTTTCTATATATTTGGCTTTTTTGTGTGTGTCCACTCAAGCCTGATTTTTAAGATCGCTCTCATGATATTTAACAGACATTACTTGACCTCTTATTTGCTAGTCCCTGTCCTCAAGCTCCCTATGGTGCCAAACTGTATTTCTATTTCTGACTCCTCTGATATATAAGAAAGCTCTAAAGGACAGGGGTAGTATTACACTCGTCTCTGAACCCGAACGCTAGGTGTAATGCCTGCCCTCTATCAGAACCTCATCAAAGTTTTTCCAATAATTTTTCTAGTAAAAATTATCAAAGAACTTTTGCAGGAATGAACACAGGATGCACCAACGTGTAATTAAGTGAAACACTTTGGAAACTGATCTTTTCACAGTTTAGTTTCTCACAGTAAAAAATTCTAAAACATGTCAAAAATATCATCTACAAAAAGAAACATTCTCTGTATTTTAGTAAAAGAAAATGAGGTGGTATTAGCTGTTTGTAATCCACAGCAGCAGATACGAAAAGTGAAAAACTCAGCAACCCCCATATCCTGGGTGGGTGGAGACAGAAGAGGCGCTTATAGGGAATGATTTTAAAATATGTAAATGAAGTTGCTTGGCCAACCATTTTTCTCGCAGGTGACTACAGAAAAGGACAGGAAACCCAGATATCTGTCCCCAAGGGGAGCGGGACACAGAGAAGAGCAAGGGCCTGCCTGCCCTCTGTCTAGTGATGTTACTGAGAGGACTACACGGCCCTCCAAAGTTTTTTGGTGTGTCTCATGCCTTTGTTTTCTTTTATAGTCATTTTGAAATGTATGGAGGCGATACAAACAGATACTAGAAGAGTTACCTTAATGAATCTCCACTACCATTCCCTAACATGTATAGCTATGAAAACCCATCACTTCCTGGATGCATTTGGGAGGTTGATTGGTTTGGGCTGAAACGAACTCATTTCTACCACGCAGGTGTTTGATTGATTGTGGCTTCCCTTTCCATCAGTCTACCTTCATCCAATGGGTAAATTTGCATTTTGTTTTAGTTTGCTGAACCCATCTGTGATCTTAGCATTCTGTGGGCAAAACTATAAACACCCAGCTCAGAAAGACAAAATTAACCCTGTAAAATAAGAAGGTAAGAATATCAGAGAAGAAAGAAGAGGTAGAGGAAGAGGAAGAAATGGAAATGATTAAAGAAAATGCATTAAGTAATTGCTGTGATTTAGAAAGCCACAGAGTTTAGATGCTGATTTAAAACACATCTCTACTGTCAAAAGAATGTAAGATTCAGAAGATTATAGTACATATAAAAATTCACATTCTACTCTGCTTGGTCAGATAAAGGCACGGATCTCAACTTTGGTCTTACTGGAGTGGTCAGTCTTATTATGTGTGAGCAACGAGGGTGAAATGGCCCCAAGTTTCCACCTTTCCTTTCTCTATTTGCAGGAGGTGTGCGTAATGGGAAGAGGCTGAGACCACAGTAAAAAACCTAGTATTTATAGACTGGATGGACAAGGCTCTCTCTCTGGGTGATCTTTAAATAGCTGTGTTTGCAGCCATGATTGGAGGGGCAGTCAAACCCCCTTCCAGGTCTCCACCATTCACTATGTCTGCTTTTAGTAACTAGTGGAGACTTGAGTGGTGTAGAGCCTTACCTTTCTTTGATTCAGAAGCGGGTGCTTGCCAACAAGCATCACAGGTATCTAGTTGTATAACCTGACAACAATGACTCTGATCAAAATTGTACTTGATAAGAGCATTTCCCCCAGAGGAAACCATAATTCCAAAAGATACACGCACCCCAATGTTCACCGCAGCACTATTTGCAATAGCCAGGACATGGAAGCCACCTAAATGTCCACAGACAGATGAACAGATAAAGAAGATGTGGTACATATATACAATGGAATATTACTCAACCGTAAGAAGGGACGAACTCGTGCCATGTGCACCAGCATGGATGGACCTACAGAGTGAAGTCAGTAAGAGAAAAACAAATATATATTAACGCATATATGTGGAATCTAGAAAAATGGTACAGATGAACCTATTTGCAAAGCAGAAATAGAGACACAGACGTAGAGAACAAACGTATGGACACCAAGGGGGGAAAGAGGGGGTGGAGTGAATTGGGAGATTGGGACTGACACATACACACTACTATGTATAAAACAGATAACTGATGAGAACCTGCTGTATAGCACAAGGAGCTCAGCTCGGTGCTCTGTGGTGACCTAGATGGGTGGGATGGAAGGTGGCAGGGAGGTCCATATGGGAGGGGATATATGGATACGTAGAGCTGAATGACTTTGCTGTACAGCAGAAACTAACACAACATTGTAAAGCAAGTACACTCCAATTTTTTAAAAAGAGCATTTTCCTTTTGTTTTTCTTTAACCCTTTTTGAACCAGTTCCGGGCACCAGTTGAGACAGACAAGGTGTACCCCAGGAGTTTCCGCTTTCATAGTGGAGATGGGGAGCCTGCAATGCTGTCTCCTCAGCCCTTGGGCTAGGTTTTCGGTCTAAAGCAGTGGTCCTCAACCAGGGGCAGTTTTGCCCCCAGAGGACATCTGGCAATGTCTGGAGACATCTGTGTTTGTCACAACTGGGAGAGAGAGCTCCTGGAATCGAGTGCGAAGAGGCCAGGGACGCTGCTAAACATTTTACAAAGCTCTTTTGGGTTCCTGGACCCATTTCCAGCGTGTGTGTGTGTGGAGACTTCCCCATATCAACAAGAAACTCTCAGACACCAACAGCGTGTCCGAGAATTCACCTCAACTCTGATACTGTCTACCTGGAGAGTATCAGTTGCCACAGGTAAAGGGTTCAGTCCGACAAGACCACCCTCCACTTCAAACACCCATCACAAGCCCAGGTTGTTACCTGTGCTTCTGAACAACCAGCTACAATTGGAGGTCCCAATGACCCGCTCAACTCAGGACGCTAATCTCAAGTCCAGGGTGTCACGTGTACTTCTGACCGTCTGGCTATAAATCAGAGTTTCCCACGACCTCTCCTTGGGTTTGATCAACTTGCTAGAATGACTCACAGAACTCAGGAATCCTGTTTACTCACTAGATTATCAACTTATTCTTCAGAATATTAAAGGATACAAATCAACAATGAGATGAAGAGACACACAGGGCGAGTTCCTAAACAAAGGAGTTTCTGTCCTTGTGGAGTTTGGGGCCTGGCAGGGTGGCAATATGCAAGTGTACTGGTTCCCTAACCTGGAAGCTCTCTGAACCCCCTCCTTTTGGGTTTCTATGGTAGCGTCATTACCTAGGCATTGTAAAAATAATAATAATAATAATAAACAGAAACCTCAATTGAATAGAGTTGAGAGACCAGAAGAGGGAGCTCTCACGCCCTGAGAACTTTTGAAATCCCCAAACTTAATTTCCTTAAAACCGAATTAGGGGGCTTCCCTGGTGGCGCAGTGGTTAAGAATCCGCCTGCCAGTGCAGGGGACACGGGTTCGAGCCCTGGATATCCCGAGTCCGGGAATATCCCACATGCCACGGAGCAACTAAGCCCATGCGCCACAACTACTGAGCCCACGTGCCACAACTACTGAAGCCCGTGCGCCTAGAGCCCGTGCTCCGCAACAAGAGAAGCCACCGCAATGAGAAGCCCGCGCACCGCAATGAAGAGTGGCCCCCGCTCGCCGCTACTAGAGAGAGCCCGCGCGCAGCAACGAAGATCCAACGCAGCCAAAAGTAAATTAATTTTTTAAAAAAATCAAATTAGACTAAATAGCTCAAATTTCCAGAACTGAGAGGAATTCTTGTTTCAATTGTTTTTTTTGAGGCTTCCCAATATTATCAGGAATCTAAAATCGCCTCTCAGCATATATCCAGAAAAGACAAAAACTCTAATTCGAAAAGATACGTGAAACCCAATGTTCATAGTAGCACTATTTACAACAGCTAAGACAGGGAAGCAACCTAAATGCCCATCGACGGATGAATGGATGGGAATATATACAGAGAAGATGTGAGATATATAGCTATACACACACACACACACACACACACACACACACACACACACACATGAAATAATACTCAGCCATAAAAAAGAATGAAATAATACCAGTTGCAGCAACATGGTGGACCTAGAGATGATCATACTAAGTGAAGCAAGTCAGACAGAGAAAGACAAATACCATATGATATCACTTACATGTGGAATCTAAAAAAATGATAGAAATGAACTTATTTACAAACCAGAAATAGACTCAAAGACATAGAAAACAAGTTTATGGATACCAAAGGGAAAAGGGTGGGGAGGGATAAATTAGGAGTTTGGGATTAACAGACACACACTACTATATATAAAATAGATAACCAACAAGGTCCTACTGTGGAGCACAGGGAACTATATTCAGTATCTTGTAATAACCTATCACGGAAAGGAATACGAAAAAGAATATATATACGTACTGAATCACTTTGCCATACGCCTGAAACTAACACAGCATTGTAAATCTACTATACTTCAATTAAAAGGAATAACAACATTGTCCCTCTGCAAAATAAGATTGGAAGGTTAACTGAGGCAAACAAATGACTAGAGGAATGTAAAAGGGCGCCCACAGCCTCACTCTTCTTCTTGCCAAACTTCCCTTTTCCTCTGAAACTCACTCTCCCTTCCTCTGAACATGTCAGAACCTGTCCCTTTACAATTAAGCCTTCTGAAGATCTGGAAGCTAAACCCTTAATTTCTTATATTCCCTGGACTAAAACTGAATTGTGAGCCACAAAGATTTTCCCAAAGTAACTGAAGATCCTCACAGATGTGCTGAGGAATTTAATAGAGTCACGCAAACTTCTCAACCTGGTTTCTCTGACTTATATCAGCTGTTCATATACTTGTCAGTGAAGGCCGGGCCCAGCACTGGATGAAAACCTCTAAGTGGGAAAGTTCAGAAAGGTGTCTAGAATTACACCTGGGAGACAAGCCCGCTAACTTAGTATATGATCAGGGCAATCACTAGGCAACTTCATGGAGAAATTCCCAGGGCTTTTCCAAAGCCTATGGATTGGAACAAAATTCAGGCTTGCGCACAAAAATCTGGTGAATCTGCTCATGGCTATTACAATCAACTCCAGACTGTCTTTAAAGGAAATTCTGCTCTTCCTTCAGATGTTGATTCCACCTGAGTAGCTTTTAACTCTATGTTTACTGATGGGCTGAACCGCGACTCTCCCCTTCTAGTTATCAGGACCAGGGTGGAAAGGCAAACTATGACCACTCCGGATTTGGTTAATCTGACAAACCAGCTCTCTCGCACTGCAGATGAGTCACCTCCAAGGAAGACCACCAAAATTCTTAACTTTCAACTCCAGCAAATGAAGGCTCCTAAACAAGACCGAAAGCCTCCTAGTTTCTGCTATTATTGCAAAAAGCCAGGGCTTTGGCAAAGAGACTGTCACAAAGTTAAGTGCTCTAGACGCTTTCAGCTCTCTCACCAGCCTTTCCAACATCCCCCCAATTCTCAGTGATGGGGGTCTTCCCAATTCTCCCTCGTAATTGCCTTGGTGAAGCATTTCTCCAGATTGGGGATGAAATGCCCAGTCCTAGTTGACACCGGAGCTACACTCTTGGTGCTCGACCCCACTACTACAAAGCCCCTGCCTCGGAGTACTAAAACAGTTCAAACAGTGGGATCTCTAATGAACTTCAAGAGGGTCCTGTCTCTGACCTTCTTCCCTTATGTTTAGGCCCTTTGAGAGATCCATACCGTTTCTCCTTAGTTCCTCTTCCCCAATGCATTTACTAGGCTGAGAATTCTTAGACAAGTATCATGCTGTGATTTCTTTTTCCCAAAAGGGGGAAATAATCATAGAACTTGACAGTAGTCATCAAAATAACCCACCAGGTGAACTGAATGACCCTTTGACGTCTTTTATTTGTTCCATCTCTGATGGAACTAGAGCAGATTCTGGAAACACTGACCCTTTGTCTCTATTCAATCAGCTACCACTTTTCTGTGGGCAAAATCTCCAACTGATGTTGGGAAAAACCATGGCACAACTCCAATCCAAATTGAAATCGACCCCTCAAAACTTCTTCCCACAGGGATATCGGCTCGGTGCTTTGTGACAGCCCGGAGGGGTGGGATAGGGAGGGTGGGAGGGAGGGAGACGCAAGAGGGAAGACATATAGGAACATATGTATATGTATAAGTGATTCACTTTGTTATAAAGCAGAAACTAACACACCATTGTAAAGCAATTATACCCCAATAAAGATGTTTAAAAAAAGAAAAAACTTCTTCCCAGAATTAATCAATACCCTATAAGTAAAGAAACCCTCTAAGACATAAAGCCCATAATATGAAATTACAAGGCTCAAGAACTCATTACCCCTTTTACTAGCCCCTGTAAACTCCTTTTTACTCGCGAGAAAACACAAGGTACCAAGGGTGGAGGTTTGCTCAGGACCTCCAAGCAATAAACATTGTTAACCCTCGACACCGTGTTATTCCTAACCCTCACACATTACGTTACTAACATCCCTTCCCACCAGAAGTCAGTTCTTTACTGTAATTGATTCACGCAGTGTATTCTTTTGCGTTCCAGTTGATGAAGCTATAGCCAATACCTTTTTGCGTTCACTTGGGAAGAAGAACAATTCACCTGGACAGTACTGCCTCAGCGTCCTACTGAGAGTTCTGATTTCTTGCAAATCCTGAAGGCTGATCTGGATGACATGCAGTTCCCTAGAGGCTCTACTCTGTCGCAGTACGTGGGTGATTTGCTCCTTTGCTCTCCTTCTCAAGCCTCCTCACAGGAAGACAGCATCCACTTGCTAAAACTTTTCGCCTTAAAGGGACATAAGTTTGCCAGAGAAAAACTGCAGTTTGCCCAAAGCCAGGTTCGGTATTTAGGGCATCTGATATCAGAACAAGGGCTACACCTAGATCCAGATAGGCTTCATGGTATCCTAAGCTTCCCCAAGCCCAAAACCAAGCACCAACTGCAAGGTTTTTCTCTGGCTAGCTGGTTATTACGAAAACTGAATTCCAAATTCCTTTCTTATGATCAAACGTCTGTATGTTTTACTCAACAATAACAACCTGGACCTAATTTAATAGGATGAACTGGATGGCACGGCCTTCAAGGCCTTAAAGGAGAGTTTGAAGAACCCACCTGCCCTCGGGTATCCCAATCGGCAGATTCCCACTTTTCCTTTTTGTGTACGAGAAGGAAGGGAATGCCCTTGAAGTACTCACCCAAGAACACGGGGTCCACCATGGACCCATAAGATACCGTGGCCCACAACTGGACCCTGTGGCAGGGGGATACCCCTCTTACCCTAGAGCTATTATGGCCACTGCGCTTTTGGTTAAAGCCAGAAAATCACTGTTGGATCCCCTTTAACCATTTTTGTACCGCATGCAGAAGATCTCCTGAATCCTCATCACACTCCACATTTCTCAGTCAGGCGCCTCACCTCCTGGGAAGTCCTTTTGTTAACTGTTCCTCACGTAACTCTCTTACACTGTAATAACCTTAACCCAATTACTTTTCTCCCTCCTGTCACAGATGAAGTCCCTCGTGACTACTTAACCCTGATGTAGCACCTCCTGACTCAGGATGGATCTATAGGAAGTTCCACTGGGTCACACTGACTTCTCACGGTTTACCGATGGTTCTTATTTAAAAGGTGACAATGGCAAATATTGTGCTGGGTATATTACTACAAATCCTTTTGACGTTGGGGCGACATCTTTACCTATGGCTACTTTGGCCCAACGAGCTGGATCACACACGGGCTTGTACTTTAGCCCAGGACAAAACTGCCAATATTTAAACTAATAGTAGATACGCTTTCGGAGTAGCTCATGATTTTGGAATGTTATGGGAGCAATGTGGTTTCCTTACTTCTAAAGTAAGTAAAATTCAAAACGGTCTCCACGCTCAGGAATTAATGAATGCAGTACTTTTATCTGCTGTTTAGCTATTATTAAGATTCCAGGACATTCTAAACCTGACTCTCTGGAAGCTAAGGGAAATCACCTTGCTGATACTTCTGCAAGGAATGCCGCTCTTAACGGGATCAACGGCACCCAAACCGCTGGTATGGCCTTAAGGGATTTATCCCCAGATGATAATTTAGAAAAACTGGCTAGAAAGGCCAAACAACTGGCTTCAGAAAAGAAAAAACAAGATTGGAAGTTTAGCAATCATTGGTTTGATAAAAAGAGAAAGCTCTGGTTTGAACCAAATAACAACCCAGTCCTACCAGAGACTCTAAAATTCCCACTTCTCACCACCATACATGCATTAAACCATTGGTCTGCTAACAAAATGATAGCCTTCATGACTCAGCATGGGTGGGGAAACATGAACAAGGCCACAAAAACTGCCTACTGCACTTATCTTACTTGTTCGAAGCACAACCCAGGGAAGTCTGATCGTACTACTCCCAGACATTTTAAACTTCCTAATGGACCATTCGAAGCCTGGCAAATGGATTTCATACAACTTCCTCCATCTAATGGATATAAATATGTTTTAGTCATGGTCTGTATGTTTTCACACTAGACTGAAGTCTCCCTTGCAGAAAGGCTACTGCCTCTTCTGTGGGTAAAGTTCTTTTGGAAAAGATTATCCCTACCTGGGGAACTCCTCTCGAATTTCATAGTGATCAAGGAACCTGTTTTTACTGGCCAGGTACTTCAACAGCTGTGCTGTTTGGCTGGTTTTACAACACTTTCACTGGGCTTAGCATCCTCAGTCCTCTGGTTTAGTTGACCACATTAATGGCATTATTAAGACTCAAACTGGCAAAATTTGTAGAGGCCCTCCAAACACCTTGGCTGGAAGCACCGCCATTGGTCCTTCTAAATCTCAGATCCACCCCTTTTGGAACTCATAAACTCTCACCCTTTGAGACAGCTGCAGGATGCCCAATGCACTTGGCTTCTGCTTCTTGGGACCCACAACTGTTAAAAGAAGAGATACTCCAGTATTGAAAAGGCCTAATTGCTTCTATTAAAAGTAACGATGCTTTAACCTAAATGTCCATCGACAGATGAATGGATAAAGATGTGGTGTATATATATGTGTGTGTGTGTATATATATATATATATATATATATATACACACACACACACAATGGAATATTACTCAGCCATAAAAACGAAGGAAATAATGCCATTTACAGCATCACGGATGGACCTAGAGATTATCATACTAAGTGAGGTCAGTCAGACACAGACAGATATCATATGATTATCGCTTACATGTGGAATCTAAAAAAATGATACAAATGAACTTGTTTATAAAATTGGAATAGACCCACAGACATAGAAAACAAACTTATGGTTATCAAAGGGGAAAGGGGGGAGGGATAAATTAGGAGTTTGGGATGAACATATACGCACCACTATATATAAAATAAACAACAAAGACCTACTGTATAGCACACAGAACTATACTCAATATTTTGTAATAGCCTATAAGGGAAAAGAATCCGAAAAAGAATACAGATATAAAACTGAATCACTTTGCTGCACACCTGAAACTAACACAACATTGTAAATCAACTATACTTCGATTAAAAAATAAATAACGATACTTTCGTAAAGCAATCTTTCCACAGTGCGCCCTTGGGAGAAGACCTTAAGTATCATACATAGTTTGCAACCGGAAGATTTTGTCTATTGGAAAAGACACCATCAGAAGAAAACTCTCTTCAACCTCACTGGAAAGGCCCTTATCAGGTACTGCTCACAAAGTCTTGTGCCATCCAACTCCAGGCAGTAAGACTCTTGAAGCAGATGACATCTGATGATACAGCTTTCCCAAGATATCTGGACCAGGCCTTACAGAATTCTGTCACCAAATCTCTGACGATGACATAACGCTTCAGATGATCTCCAGTGTCCACGATCTTGATAACAGAGACTTTAGATTAAAAAATACCTGAGCGTTCTCCCTCCTACCCCTCCATGTAACTCAAATGTGAACTTAATAGGTTTCCACTCTGTACGCTTTCTCGCCAATAGGAGACTTTACATCCAATCCAAGAAAGGTCCTTCCTGACGTTGAGGAAAAATAGCCTCTGAATCTAGAAAACCTGACTTTGGGTCAGCAATGCTTCCAGAGATGGATCTTGATCAAAAGAGGGAAATCTAAAAACTCAATAAACAGAAATGTCACATAAATAGAATTGGGAGAGCAGAAGTGGGAGCTGTCGTGCCCTGTGACTACAGCAGAGCCCGACACAAAGAAGAAAGAATCCTCTTCTTCCCTGGCAAGGACTCAGCCAGTGAAAAGCCATGGATTCTTTGTTTACTACAGCCATCCCAAGTTCCTCTTCCTCCCTATAAAAACGTTCTCCTTCCCTTGCCTGCACACAGCTTGCTACGGTTGCAGACTCTGAGTTGCGATTCTCTGCTGATCCCGAATAAACCCATCTTTGCTAGAGAAATTTCTGGAAGTCTATTTGTTTCAGGTCAACAACACGATTGATTAACTCACTGGCCATTGGTGCTTGATTCAACCCCCAGCCTCTCTCCCCTCCCCAGAAATCAGAGGGTGGGACTGAAATTTCCCACCCTTTAATCGAGTTTGATTCCCCTGGCAACAAGCCCCCATCCTTAGGTGCTTTCCAAAAGTCACCTCATTAATATAAACCCTATTGTGGTGGAAAGGGGCTCGTTATGAATTACAAGACAACCATTTTTCCTCTACGGCTCTGAAATTCCAGTTTTCTGGAACTGAGGAGAAGTAGCCAAATATGGTGACAAAAGATACCCCCATTGTCCTTTTCACTCAAGAAATTCCAAGGATTTGGGGAGATGTGAGTCAAGAATTGTGGATGAAGACCAAATATACGAGAAATATAGTTTAGTCATCTGAATGAGCAAATACGCATATATTTCTTATAAATCACAAAATCACCAACGCACGGAACAGCTTCCACCACAAAGAATTAACTAGCCCCAAATGTCGTGCTAAAGTTGCAAAAACTTGGTCTAAAGAGTAAGAACTCATGCATGGGAGAAACCTAAATATGGTTTTAGAGCGATATGCAAAGTCAGGCAATCAATTTCTAGGCAGGTAATTGTCAGGGTTCAGGCAGAACACAGAAGGTCAACGGAAGTGCTGAAATTCAAGGAGGTTCTAATCGGGGTGATGCTATCACACACCCCCTGGGATTTCTGCGCCATGTTTTGTACATACCAGCTCCCCCAGTCTTTTTACTCACAAGTAGCTCCTACCTCTCTCGGTCGAAAAACTGCCCTGAGACTACTGGAACCTGCGTGGCCCACAGAAAGGAGCACGCGGAGCTCCTTTCTGGAGCTCCGGAAGCTTCTGGAATTCTGGAAGAATTCACATCACCTTGGAGCTGCTCTACACCAATGACTCACGGGTACAGGAATAGAAGGCCCCCAGGTCACCTTCCTGGTATCTGACTCCTCTGAGGTGTAGAGGCTCCAGAGCTGGCTCCACAATTCCCTTCCATGGGGCTTGGCTGGATACCACACGCTCACGGGCCCCCCTCAGCCCGGGCCCACATTCCCCTCTGCCCTTTGATGGGTTTTTCCTCAAAACCACCTTTACATGAATCCTTATCACTGGCTCCACCTCTTGGAAACCTAACCCAAGACAGAGATGACTTACAAGGATGGACTGGGTCTTGTGAAGTCTCAAAGGCCAGTGCCATGTCCCCAACTCCCCACCCTGATCACCACCCCAGCAGAGGTTCTGGAAAAGATGATGAGAAAGCAGCTGGATGCATGGGTACAACCACTAAGGGGAAGAGTACGGCGGTTCCTTCAAAAACTGAAAATAGAGCTACCATATGATCCAGCAATCCCACTCCTGGGCATATATCCAGAGAAAAGCATACTTTGAAAAGATACGTGCACCCCAATATTCATTGCATCACTATTTACAACAGCCAAGACACGGAAGCAATCTATCCAGGACAGAGGAAAGGACAAAGAAGATGTGGTACATATATACAATGGAATATTACTCAGCCGTGAAAAAGAAGGAAATGATGCCATCTGCAGCAACATGGATGGACCTAGAGTTGATCGTGCTAAGTGAAGCAAGCCAGACACAAATATCCTATGATATCACTCGTGTGGAATCTAATTTTTAAAAATTATACAAATGAGCTTATTTATAAAACAGATTCACAGATTTTTTAATACTTTATTTTTAATAAATTTATTTATTGTATTTATTTTTGGTTGCATTGGGTCTTTCTGCTGCGTGCAGGCTTTCTCTAGTTGCAGGGAGCGGGGGCTACTCTTCGTTGTGGTGTGCGGGCTTCTCATTGCGGTGGCTTCTCTTGTTGCGGACCACAGGCTCTAGGCGCGTGGGCTTCAGTAGTTGTGGCACACGGGCTCAGTAGTTGTGGCTCACGGGCTTAGTTGCTCCGTGGCACATGGGATCTTCCCGGACCAGGGCTCGAACCCGTGTCCCCTGCACTGGCAGGAGGATTCTTAACCACTGCGCCACCAGGGAAGCCCCAGACTTAACAGATTTTGAAAACAAACTACAGCTACCAAAGAGGAAACATGGGGAGAGGGATAAATTAGGAGCTTGGGATTAATGTATACACACTACTATATATAAAATAAATAATCAACGAGGACCTACCGTATAGCACAGGGAACTCTACTCAATATTCTGTAATAACCTATATGGGTAACGAATCTGAAAAAGAATGAACATATGTATATGTATAACTGAATCGCTTTGCTATACCTGAAACTAACACAACATTGTAAATCAGCTATACTCCAACAAAATATATATTAAAAAAAGAAAAAGAGGGCTTCCCTGGTGGCGCAGTGGTTGAGAGTCCGCCTGCCGATGCAGGGGACACGGGTTCGTGCCCTGGTCCAGGAAGATCCCACATGCCGCGGAGAGGCTGGGCCCGTGAGCCATGGCTGCCGAGCCTGCGCGTCCGGAGCCTGTGCTCCGCAACGGGAGAGGCCACAACAGTGAGAGGCCCGCGTACCGCAAAAAAAAAAAAAAAAAAAAAAAAAAAAAGAAAGAAAGAAAAGAAAAGAAAAGAAAAAGAAAGCAGCTGGATGGACTCTGGGGAGGGCTCTCTGGTTGGGGGAAGTGAGTCAGTGATGAACAGGAGCAGTTCCGCCACAGGTGGCGCTGCAAGTTTTGGAGGTCATCAGGAGACTGCACTCTAAAGGCCAACGGCCTCCCAGCCAGACCGGTGGCCTTGAGTGCAGGGGAGTGCGGAACACTGGCTCAGCCCCATGTGCCATGTGCTGGGGAGAACAGCCACGCCCAGGACAGCAGAACTGAACTGTGGGAAGAAGCGGGTGGCACCATCACCACCCCCCACCGACTTATCGGCTGCTCCCAGGGCAGAGACCATAGCCTCTTTTCTTTGTATGCTCTAGCATGCAGCACGGGGTCAAGCTATGATAAACGCCCAGTGGATGTGTGTCGGGTGAACTCATTAATTAACTATCAGGGGGCAAGCTGGGAGCAGCTGAGGTGGCGGCCCCCGTGATCCCCACCTCCTGCTGTCCACGCTTTGTGTAATCCCCTCCGGTTGAGTGTGGGCACGACCTATGACTTGCAGCTAACTAATAGAAAGGTGAGATTCAATGGGGTAAAGGTGACAGGAGGTACGTGCTTACGTGTACATGATTACATAATCGGAGCCCCATCTTACTGGAGTCTCCCTCTCTCTTCTTTCTGGCTTGGAAGAGGCAAACTGCCACGTTGAGAGCTGCTGGTGGAAAGGGTTGATTGGCTGGGTGTCCAACCCAGGGAGAAACCGGGGCCTCGGTCTGACACCCAGCCAGGAACTGACTGCTGTCAACAATTTGAGTGAGCTGGGAAGGGACCCCTGAACCTCAGATAAGACTGCCACCCTGTCCAACACCCTGATCTCAGCCTTGCAGAGGACCCAACTAAGCCGCGCCAGGAGATGAACAATGTGCATGGTTTTAGGTTGATAAGTTTGTGGTAATACTGTTGCATGGCAATAGATAGCTAACATAATTGAGCAATGATAAGTTCAGCTGTGCCTGCTTGACATGAACCATAAACACCCACGGAGGGGTTGTGCTGTCCTGAGCACAAAGTACATGCTCAGTCTTGTCTTTCCCGGAGAAGCAGAAAATGGGAAAGATTATCTTATTCATCCACCATTTTCCATGTACACTGACTGGTCCTCAAATACGAAAGAGGGACGAACTCTCCCCTTGTTTCTTCCGTCTTCATCACTGCTTCTCATCTTTGGGCCAATGACCACGCCAAAACGTGCCAAAACTCGTTTCAGCCATTTCACCCAGACTGGGCTAACTCAGCCCAATTTATAGGGGGTAAGATTTACAGATGCAATTTTTACAATTTCATATGGACTTTAAAATATAAAAGAAGTGGGAGAAAGAATATTCTGGCAGATGAAACTTCATTAGCTGTAAGAATCACAGAGTGCTAGAAATGAACTGGATTCCAGAGATTATGGGTCTAAAACTCTCACCTCACAAAACAGAAAACTAGATCAAGAGAGGAGAAAGATTCAGGATCACACAGGTAGCTACCTGGTAGGACACCAGTTTTTCACTCCACCAGTCTGTCATTCCATCACATTCCTGTCCTTCAACATTCAGGGTAGAGGCCTCTTCAATCCCTGTCATTTTATGACCTAAGAATTTTCCCAAGTATTACGCCAAATCTGAAAGTGAAACCATGTGTAATCACATTTCACCTGCCTTAAGTAATCAAGGTTGTTTTAATTGTTGCTACAAAAGACTTGCATGGCCTCCAAGCAGCAGGTAGCCCTAAATGTTTGCCCAAATTGTTTTCCGGGAACTTGGAGTCAGCTGTGTCTAGTTTGAGCTGAGCTGGTTAAGACTGGATAGGACCACCGACTCTCCAACTGGGCATGCGCGAGTGTCTGCTCAGTGATGTTTTGACATCAGAGGGCCAAAAACTCCACCCTCAGATCGTGCTAAGCACCTCCATTTTTGAAAGTGCAGAAGTCTGTACTTTAGTTACGCCTGAGCAGAAAAACAATCACTGTACCTTTCTCCAATCACCTTTCCCGGCGCTTCCCATACCTCAGACCGCCCTGCTTTTTTATTCATTATCCCATAAATACTCGGAGCCCCTCCCCTTCGGAAAGGTGGATACGAGACTTGTTTTCTCGTCTCCTCTCGTCTGCCTTGCGAATAAACCCTCTCTTTGTTGCAAACCCCAGCATCTCACCATTTTGGCTTGCTGTAAGTTATGCAAAATGAACCTGGTTCGATAACAAAAGGAATCCTTCCCTCTTTTTATAATCTCTTCAACATTTAGCAGTCCAAAACTCTGCCGAAATCCTGGAGAAGAATCACATGAGATGGCTATGGCTCTGCCCTTACCAGGAAAATTTACTCAGGTCAGGGTCCCACTTTAAAATATGCTTAAAGTAGCAGAAGTTAAAAACAGGCTTAATGCTGGGTAAGCTCCATCTTTTGTGGGGCTGGTTTTGCCTTGACCTTTGGACTCACAACATGTCATCCTTCTTTGTCCAAAGCTGTCACTGGGCAGTTTTTTTTCCCACGAAATGGGGGTTCTCTAAGATTGGATAGCATTTCAAATTTCCGTAATGGGGGTCATTACACACTTTTAAGACTCAAACAGCCCCACTGCCTCCTGGTTGGCTGTTTAAAAACAAAGGGTTGGCAGAGTTTAGGCGAATTGCTCCCATTTGGGGTTTTTATGTATAATTTTTAGACATATGAAAGACAAAATAAGGTGCAAAACCCCTTTCATAACAGGCCCCATCTGCTGCAAGGAAAAATATTGTTATCATGTGTGAAAATTCAACTACATGGTAAGGGGGAAATCAGAGAATAATCTAAAAGTATAAAAGATCACATGTTACCTCAAACTCCATCTCTTACTCTGTCTCCTCCAGTTCATTCCGGTATAAGATACACATAGCAGGCCTGCAGCTCTCTGCAACTGTGGCACCAAACATAGCATTTGTTTTTAATCACGGAAGACTTGATTTTCATCCATTTAAAGCCGAGGCTAACCACGAACTTATGTGCGAGTTCAGAGCGAGGCTAGAGATGCCCTAGACCCGCCCCCAAGAGAATGTGGTTGGTCTGGGCTTTGGGCTCAGGGTGAATTGCTTTCACCTGCCCAGTGTCCGCTGGTTGACGCTGACTCAGGCTGCCAGCAAGTTCTGCCAGGGCGCTGAAGCCAGCTAACCCAGCGTCTGAGCTGTGAGATCTCGGAGGCCTCTGCTTACCTGATGTTTCCAGTGCTACAAGGTCTCTGCTTCACTGCTGAATTTATTCTTTTGACCCTCCCTCAGAGGAGGTGGAACAATGACTTAAGGCCGGCAGGATTTGAAAAGGTAAACTGTGACTTACAAATAGCCAAGTTGAGAGTTTTATCAGAGTTCGCCTATGCACTCTGCGTCTAAGGTCATCTTCAAAATATTGATGTTGAAGAGCTGTTTTCCATCTCAGTAAAATGTTAAGTGTCTAGAGCGATGTTCTGGGCAGGCTTTTATCTTAGGGGAAAAAAATGTAGCATTAAATGGTACCACCATTTATCTAAGTGTTCAAAACAGGAAGCTCCCGAGCCTTCCAAGCCCAATGAGTCCAAAGTCCTGTTGTTTCAACAATTTTTCTTTTTTATTGTGCTTATTACTGAGTGAACACGAGGCAATATTTATGCTACGTGTTTTTTAAATCATTATAAAATAGATCCCTGTGTTTGCATCGCTGCATTAATTCAAGAAAAATGAACATTACTATTATTTTTTCCCCTACGTGCCCCACCTCAAACCCACTCCCTTTTCCAAGGTATCTCAACCTCAGCACTTGCTGCCGAAGGCTGTCCTGTGCATTGCAGAATGTTCATCAGCATCCCTGGCTTCTACCCATTAGAATGCCAATAGCATTCTTGTCTCCCCAGACAAGAAGAGCAAAAATGTTGCCAGATATTGCCAGATGTCCCCTGGAAGCCAACTGAAATGCTATCCAATCTTAGAATCACCCCTGTTTGAGAACCACTGCTCTAGAGGTAAAGCTCATCCTGAATTTTGGGTTTATTGTTTGTTGCTGATAGTTTTTATCACTTATATTTGTATAAATGTTACCTAGGTTTGCATTTTTTTAAGTCTTATAAATCTAAGTGTTTAGGAAAATATATCCAAAACTTACAATTAAGGACAAAGGATGCATTGAATCTACTGATGAACTGGTAGACAACTGGTATCTTTATAGTATTGAGGTTTCTGGCAGTTCAAAATATGTCCAAAAACTCTTTGACATTCCCTTCAAAAGATAAACTATTTCTCCCTCCCTTGAGTACGGGCTTGACTTAGTGACTTGTTTCAAATAAATAGAAAAAAGCAGAAGTGACTTCAGAGACTCTTTCTTTTTTGGATCTCTCTCTCCCGGGGAAGCCAGCTGTCAGGTTGCCACTGGGAAAGACCCGTGTGGTGAGCAACTGATGCCTCCAGCCAACAGCCAGTTAGGGACTGATGCCTCCTGCAAACAGCCATGTAAGTGAACTTAGAAGTGGATCCTCTACCCCAGTCAAGCTCCCAGATCACACCACATTCCCCCAATTGACACCTTGATTGCAACCTCACAAAAGACCCGAGCCAGAACCACACAGCTAATCTGCTCCTGAGTACCTGAACTACAGGAACTGTGAGATAATAAATGTTTGTTTTTATACCTCTTATTTTTATACCACTTAGTATAAGTGTGGGATAATTTGTTATGCGCCAAGAGATAACTGATACACGTGTTCATTTCTATGAATATGACTCTCCATTTTTTAATCCTCTTTAATGACTTTCAACAACTCTTTATTATTTCCATAAAGCTCTGTGAAAATTATCCCTAAATACTTAAAAATTTTGACGTAATTTTTTTCCTTTTCTGTTTGTTACTGGTGAAATGAAATAGCATTAATTTTGTGTGTTTATCTCGTATTCAGCGTTTCCAAACACTTGTCTGCAAATGACCTGGAGTTTTCTATGTAGATAATCATATTATCTGTGAATAATGAGAGTTCTTTTTTCAATTCCTATAGTAATTTTCCTGGCCAGTATCTCTAATACAATGGTGAATAGAACTATTGACAGCAAGAAATTTTCTTACACATGATTTTAAAAGGAATACATTTAACAAGTCATCATTATGTGTGAAATTTGCTATAATCTCTTTGTAATTATTCTTTACAAAATGTAAAGGAAGTTTTGTTCTAATCCTTGTTTACCAAGATTTTTATCATGAATATTGCATTTTATTAAAAGCCTTATATACATCTATTGATGTGATTATATATTTCTCCATCTCCTTAATTAATAACATTAGTTGATTTTTTTCTCTTATTAAAAAAAATCTTACATTCCTGAACTAGACATTAATTTCTAAACCAACTGTGTCTTACTTTTGAAAGCAGAAATGAGTGTTTAAGACTTAACCACCACTCCACCCTGACCCGGGAGGGATGGATTGGGAGTTTGGGGTTAACAGATGCAGACTACTTACGTATAGAATAAACAACAAGGTCCTACTGTGTAGG
Organism: Lagenorhynchus albirostris; assembly: GCF_949774975.1. Classification (NCBI taxonomy): domain Eukaryota; kingdom Metazoa; phylum Chordata; class Mammalia; order Artiodactyla; family Delphinidae; genus Lagenorhynchus; species Lagenorhynchus albirostris. The sequence continues at coordinate 124,713,132 of NC_083116.1, forward strand.
GAACTACATTCAATATCCTGTGATAAACCATAATGGAAAAGAATATGAAAAAGAATGTATATATATGTATAACTGAAACACTTTGCTGTACAGCAGACATGAACACAACATTGTAAATCAACTATATTTTAATCAAATAAATTTTTAAAAAGACTTAACCCCCCCCCCGCCCAAAGTGGTTAACCTATGCAATATGATTGTAACCTTCAGCAAGCAGAGAAATATAAGTGACTTGGGGGTTTACATATACCTGTCAAACAACTGTATTCATTATTGTGATCCTGAGCAATACTTGAAAAGGGAATTAGCTATAAGGCATTCTGGAGAAGGCAAAACTATGAAGACAGTAAAAAGATCAGTGGTTTCCACTAGTAGGGAAGGGAGCGATGAACAGGCAGGACACAGAGGACTTTTAGGGCAGGGAAAACAGTCTGTATGATATTATAAAGGTAGATACGTGTCATTATATATATTTGTCAAAACCATAGACTATACCACACCGAGAGTGGACCCTAAAGTAAACTATGGAGTTTGGGTGACGATGATGTGTCGATATAGGTTCATCAGTTGTAACAAATATACCACTCTGGTGGGAATGTCAAGGAGGCTGTCCACGTATGGAAGCAGGGGGTATGTGCGAACTTTCTATAATTTCCAATCAGTTTTTCTGTGAACCTAAAACTGCTATTAAAAATAGTTGTGTGTGTGTGTGTGTGTGTGTGTGTGTGTGTGTGTGTGTGTGTGTGTTAAAGGAAGGGGTGGGTTTGGTTGTTTCACGTTGGAACTGCATATTGGAGTGATTCATGGGCCCTGGGTTTATCTTTAGAATTGACAAATACTGAAACATGCTTAAAACATGCTTTTACACTTTTTTTTTTTTACTTTGCAAAGGATGGAAGGGGTAGAGGGGAAGGGGAGGGAAAGAGGGATGTAAACAGTTTTGAATATTACATTTCCATGGTTTGAAACTTTCATACTACATTATTACTGGAAAATATTCATGTTTGCAAAAGCCTTGTTCGGCTTAAATTTGTACTGCTTTGTTTTTTCAAGAAAACAAAACCAGCTGAAAACAACCCACTCAATGCCACAGATGGGCTAATGTTGCCAGATCTTGTGATACTGTGTCCCTGAAATTATTTCTTGAGATTACAATCAAAGTCTTTTTTTAAGTTGTAGGTATTTTTTTTAATATATATGTATTTAAAATTTTTTTAATTTATGTAATTTTTGGCTGTGCCAGGTCTTAGTTGCGGCACGCAGTCCAGTGGGTAAGACTCCTTGTTCCCAATGTGGGGGGCCCAGGTTCGATCCCTGGTCAGGGAACTAGATCCCGCAGGCATGCCACAACTAAGAGTCCATGTGCCGCAAATAAAGTAAGTCTTTCTGATGATCTCTTTGTTTACTCACTTTTTCTCTATCCTGCTTCTTGCTCTTAGTGAAAGTGAGATATCCCAACCCACAACTTACTGGATTCTGGTTGTTCATTTATTGAGTGTGTAATACACGTAAGGCACCACGCTAAATGCTGTGTTCAGCCCTTCAAGAATGAACTAGAGGACCTCCTCAGAAGTTTAACAACCTGCACTGCCATTTGAACAACATTTTACTCACAGTCTCAAGCCAAAGAAACTATCTGGCAATGCTGACAACAATGCCAGATTCTGTTCTCTGTATAGATGTCACTTACGAAAACAAAGAGAATATTTCTTGTAAAGTAACAAATATGAATAGTTTTCTTCTAGAGGAAAACTATGAAAAGACTTTTAAAAAACATCTTGGCTCAAAAGAGAATGAATTAGATACCCATCTTTTTAGAAACCCAGCTAGATTAAAAATAAGTAACTTCTTTCTGATTTAAGATTGGGAACATCATTTGGTATCCAATTGTGAAATTTATCGTGCCTTGAGGATTTAAGGGATTTCGTGAGAGTCTCAAAATGGTTGTCTCCAGAGAAGTCAAAAGGTTTTTTGCTTTAAAAAAACTCATGAAACAGAAACTTTGTCTGGTTTGAGAGTCAGTAAGAGTGCTTTCATGAGACAGCTGTGAAACACTGTTCCTGTGTTGTGGAAACGTCTACATTTTGGGCTGCTTTCACATCAAGGCAATCACGCAGTAAAAGCCTAGAGGCATCCCACAGTTTTTTCAGGGAGTGTTTCATATCTTGATCCATTGAGGCTTCCCTTCCTGCTATTAGGTAAATATTATATTGTTTTTAAAGAAAGGACAGAAACTAAGTATGATAGATTTAAGATTGTTTCATTCTTTTCCAGCATTTTTGCTTGAGTGTGAAGAAACTAATCAAGAAACAACGTAAAATGCTTGGTAAATTTTCACCACAATTTTCTTAAAGCAGAGGGAAAAAACTATGTAAAGAATTCCTTGTCAAAGGATATTTAGAGAGCTGTGGAAGAAAGACTGTGTGATTTGAAGGAGAGTCTGTCCAAGATTCATTAAAACTTTGGACCTCAGTTGCCTTATCTGTGTATTAGGTATAATAAGGACTTCTTTGAGAGGCAGGATTAAATAAAATGGCCTATATGAAAATGTCTAGCATAGTGTCTGCCTTACAACAGAAGTTTTTCAAATGTTAATTTTTTTGAAAGGACAAAATACCCATGAGAAATACCAACCGCTATTCCCATTGCCATGAGAAGGAGGGCCTGGGGAAAACCTGGACATTCTTGGATTTCTATCTTTAATACTGTTTTACTCAGTTAGTCTATGTCTATGTTCCTAAGAGGAATAAGAAGTTGTATTTATTAGGGCATTTTCCATGGCAAGTGAGAGAAACCCAGTGCCATTTGGTTAAGTCAAAGAGTGATAAGTGGCTCATATAACTGGCAAGTCCATGCGTGCATGTGGCTTCAGGCGCAGGGTCTCAAATGTGGTCAGTTCTTTGCTTCCCCATCTCTCAGCTCCAATGAGTTCTGTTAGTCCCTTTTAAAGGAAAACATTATTCTGACACTTGTCAACATTATAAGGAAGACTTTATTCAACACTACTGCAGTAGAGGAGAGAGACTGGGCTGAACTCCTAATACAACAAGGACGAGTGAGGATTTATAGCTAGAAAGCAGGGTGAGGGAGTCAGTGGGTGGAAACTTACTCATTAGAGACACACAGGGTAGAGGGATTCTTGCTAAAGGCAGGCCAAAGGCTTAGACATCAAAAGTGGAGGATGAGAAACTTGATCATATATCAAAGGTGATCAGAAATCAAGTGGGGGGTGGGCGTGGGTGAGATTCTCAATAAACAGACTTAGCAGGATTTTTGCTAAGACTGGGCTATGCAGGCCAGCAAGGAAAGGATGGACACAGAAGGCCAAGGTTGAGGCCCAGTTGAGAAGAGGGCTCAGAGGGGCCTAACTAAAGTTTGCTCAAGGAGAGAATCTTTGTCACGCTCTACGTGCCGGTCAAGATTTACATTCTTCTATTCTAGCAAAGTGAAGAACAAACATTGATCTTTCCTAAGATCTCTGCTTAAAAATTATTCTGATTAGTCTGGTATGGTCCCCGTGCCCATCTTTTAACCAATCACCACGTCTACTGTAATGCACCATGATGAGTCAAGTTTGGTTTATGTTTCCTCTCCTGTAAGTGACCAGAGAGCCCCATTGAGACCACACAGAAGAGAGGAGAAGAGTCTTCACAGGATCCAGAAAAAGGAAGAAGGACAAACATGCCACGCCCTCAAAATGTGTGCTTGCCACAGAATATCACATTTATAGTATACATTTTCTACAAGACTTTGAATGCATAATAACAAATAGAAATAGTGATAAGAGGGAGTATTTTAGATGTGGTTCACACATCCACAACACATGATGCTTTGAACTACTGTATTTCTTTTCCTTACCTCCCAGAAAAATAAAACCCCAGCTTCTCTGCTTGCTCTCCCCACCCAGGCAACTCTTCCATCTGCATGCAATGGACTACTCTTAGCTCTTAATTCTATTCAAGAAAGCCCTGCCCATCCTCCGGGGCCTCATTAAATGCCTTCCCCAACATGGTGCTTTTCTAATCGATATGGTGCATGTCTCATCCCTCCTCAACACTCACAACCCCACCACCCCCTTAGATTGTGAGTTCTTCAAGAGCTACGTCTCCTGTAATGTGGCGTACATCTTAGACAGCTTCAACATGGTTCCACGATTAACGCAAAAATTCAAATAAAATTTGCTTAATGAACTAATATATTAATTCCCATTCCTTAGGAATGTATTCTGAGTGTATAAACCCTTAGCTCTTGTCTTTTTCCAAAGCTTTACCTTACACTGAATCACTATTTATTTAGGTGTTCACATATACGACCATTAGTAGGTATATTAAGAGGATCGTTTAAGGCACTCTCTGTTAGTCCTGTGGAACCCTGTCTTATCACAGAGCAAGAATTCAACTGGGAATCAGAAGACCTGGCTTCCAGGACCAGCGTTGTCACCTACGAAGTGCAGGTAAAATTCAGTGCTGCAGTGTTACCTGTAACTTGTGGGATACTCCGAGAATTTGTATGGCTCTAAAACAATTCTCTGGTTTCTTATTGTTCTCTGTGAAACTGTGGCCCTTTGTCATTCTAGGGACTCTCTCCACAGTAATTACTTTTAATGTTATAGGTCCTCCAAACTGCCCACTGCTTCCTGATGTAACAGATATTTACATCTGTATTACACTAAATACTTTATCTCGAGCTTTCACAACAACTGCATTTAATTTTCATGACAATGCTTCCCGGTAGGTATTATTTTCCCCATTTTAATGATGAGAACACTGAGGTTCAGGGAGGTCCCATGACTAGTAAGTAGAATATCAAGTCTTGGACCCAAATCTTTTGACTCCAAGTTTGGTGTTCCTTTCACTACAATGTCAGGAAAGGACCTAGGAGGACATTTTTGGGTGATTTTGTATAAGATGAACAATAATACAAATTAGAACATCCAGGACAAGACTTTGGCCTGATCACCAGAGAAAGGCAGGTAGGACTCAAATCACACGGCCTTGGTTCTCATGATGACTTGGAGTAAAAACTGGTCTCTGGGAGTGAAAACGAGATGATGTGTGGATTCTCTTAGCCCGCCTCTGGTTATATTTTAAATGAAATTAGAGATGACTTGCAAAGATGCAGAAGATGAAACAAAAGTGCACTTGAAGGACTCGCCAGGCAGGAGGACACTGGTGCACAAACACACGACTCTGTTTACAACCTTGGGATGCTGACTGGGAACCTCAGAGCATTTTCCTTTGAATGAGCGCCCCTACTTCACCTCCCCTCCCCTCCCCCCATCTCGAGCCTCTTCTCCTCCTCCCAAGCAGCCAGTCTAAACAGAGGCCTGACATTTCTTTCAGAATTGCTCTCCATGGAGGCACTCCCCTAGGGATTATCAATTTTCCTGGAACTTTGACGGAAACGCACTAAACAGGCCTCTCTACTCCTTTTTCATCTGTATTTCTTGAGGCTATTTTATCCTCATCATTGTTATTGATGATCCCTGGGATGTGAGCTGAATAAGATCTAAGACCACAAACCCAGCCCCTGACATGAACCAGCAAAGCCCCACTCCCCACTGTTTACTGTCACCCAACTGGTGGGACCTTCAAGCTATTTCTTTGAAATCAATATGTTTAATATGGGCCAGTGGCATGATGTTCAGAGAGAGATTTTCGTAGTAGGTGGAAAAAGGCAAGGCAATGAGGGGAGGTTCCCACCATCTGTGAGGAACAACTGAGGAAATAAATTTAGTAGCAAATTTATACAACAGTAATGACCATTAAGCCATTTCAGCTACAAGAACTGAGCCAAGATGAAATGAAAATAAAGAGGGAAGTAATGAAGATGAACTACGCTTCAAGTATCTCATGTTCAGATGTTTTGTATCTTCAAAATTTGACTGGTTAACTCTCATTCTCATCTGATCTTGCACATGCCTCTAAAAAGATGGGGGGGATAGATTGGGAGTTTGAGATGAGCAGATGCAAACTATTATATATAGAATGGATAAACAACAAGGTCCTACTGTAGAGCACAGGAAACTATATTCAATATCCTGGGATAAACCATAATGGTAATTTCTGTACAGCAGAAATTAACACAACATTGTAAACCAACTATACTTGAATAAAACAAATTTTTTAAATTAAAAGAAACATAAAAAACAAATTTTAAAATGAAGGAACTCGAATTTCCCAAACATCTACAATATGTCAGCCAAATGAACGAACACAGGAATTTGTGTTTGTGTGTTGGGAATGGGGCGTTCCTCACATACACTCCTCAGAAAGAACAGCAGATGGCCCCTCAAGATTGCAACAAACATGTAAAATCAATGTAGTTATACCAGCTTCAGAAAGTTCTGGTAAGTAATAAATGAGATATGTGTGGAAAACACCCAGTCCGGTTCCAAGTGAATGGGGGATCAATTACAGATAGATGTTACATTTGTACTGCTGTTACTGAAAGTTCTGTATGTCAATATCTAGATGCATATCAATATTCAGAACCAAGTCTAGCTCTGTATGTCGATATTTGAAAATCTGTATGCCAATACTTAGATATCTGTAGGTCAATACCCACAGCCGAGGACCCTGCCACCATTCTTCCATCCAGGCATGTGGACTGAGGATTTCTTAGCTAATACATTGCAGGTCAAGAAACTAGGAAAACATAATATAGAATACCTCTGTTATCTGGACTACATTTCACTTGCCTTTCAGTTGGAGAACCAAAGCCCAAATGACATTAAACCAGTTATAATAAGCGCTAAAGAAGATATACATTTTTGCATCAAATATATGGGATCTTAATACACATATATGGCTTTAACTGATAAATATATTCATATACCTTATATTTTAACAAGCTGCTCTTACGCAAAGACCACGTGATAGGCTGAATAATGACCCCAAAGATGTCCACACCCTAATGCCCTGAACCTCTGACTATCTTACCTAACATGGCAAAAGGGGCTTTGCAGATGTGAAGTTAAGGATCTTGACATGGGGAGACAATCCTGGATTATTCAAGCTGGCTCAATATGATCGTAGAGGCCCGTGGAGGTGGAGGTGGAGGTGGGGTGGGGGAGAGGGAGAGAGAAAGATATAAGGATGGAAGCAGAGTTCAGAGAGGAGAGAAGATGCTTCACTGTTGCTTTTGAAGATGGACAAAGGAACCGTGGGCCAAGGAAACTGAGCAGCCTCCAGAAGGTGGAAAAGGTAAAGAAACAGACTGTCCCACAGAGCCTCCAGGAGGTATGCAGCCCCCGGACCTGTTTGAGACTTGCGACCTCCAGAACTGTAAGATACGAAATCTGCGGTGCATGAAGCCGCTCAGTTGGTGGTATTTTGTTACAGAAGCCAGTGGAAACTAATACACTGCAGAAATCTGATGTGACTCATGCTTCTCAGTGAGAACCGTGGAAATGTACATAGCCATGCCTTGCGTCTCTCTTTTTGGCCAAGGGTAGGTGTTTGTCACCCATCTGTACCTCGATGATTTGGAGACTGTGATGATATACTGGCAAACTGTCTAGCAAACATCACCACGGCACGACTCTGTCATTATTTTTACCACACTGCATGCAAATAAAGCTATCTTGAAACAAAGATTCCACGTAAACATGACCTGGACTTTTCAATGCCTATCATCAACTGCAAAATCTCTTGTCTGCAATTCGGATGAGCAGTTTAACAGAGAAGATCGGGTCACAATTTATAAGACACACAGAGATAATTGGGGACAGCCATAACCTCCTACTACTGGTCCCCAGGGCATAACAGAAATGCAAAAAATTAACAAACACAGCTACTTTCTTTCTCATGATGGTATTTCAGTTCCCTGTAACTCCCAATGACTCGGTGTTTTCCTCTGCTTGGGCTACTTTTCAAGAAGGTCCACCCACTCCCCTTTCCCCACGGTGATCTCTCTCTTGCCCGTTTTCTCTTCATACTGGGTGTTATTTGACAGAAGAAGAATCTTCTGGCAGAGGAGGGGTCTAGAAGAAATCTTGCCTGGTGCTATAGAAAACATTTGGCTGACTCCTTTGGGGTAAATGTGATCCTAAAAGAAAATTTCCCAGGCCTTTTTGCAGGCTTTTCTGAAACATTTTCTGGCACTAAAAGTAAACTTATGAATTCCAGGCCCTTCTGTGGGATCTTTGATCTAGGACTGCACCAGAAAGTGCATTCTCTATGCATTATGCATTTCCTAATTTGCTGTCCCCTGGTCCATTTCCTCTAATCCTCAGTCAGTGCAGACTTTGCCGGGCTCTGTTGATTTACTCTCCTGTCAGATCCCTCCCTCACTCCCTCCTTTCTGTCTTGCCTTTCCTCCTCTCTCCCTTTCTTTCTCTTTCATGATCTCATTTTTCTGTCTTGCCTTTCCTCCTCTCTCCCTTTCTTTCTCTTTCATGATCTCACTTTTTCTGTCTTCTTCTTTTCCACTTTCTCTCTTTCCCCCTCTCTGCTTTGACCCAGGCCGTATAAAGCACGTTTTCCTAACCTTCAAAGGCAGAGGGCTTATCATGAGACTTCAAGGGAACAGGTCGATTTTCCAAGGCGCACGGTCGGTCGTGAGTGTTGGTAGCTTCGCGAGGGCCCTGCAGCGTTTTTAACAGGCTCTCTCGTTGGAATTAGCCCTTAGAAGCTTAGTGTCACCTGCTAACAGGGAGGCCCACAGATGGTGATTCTGAGGGATTTACACCCCTATTAACTTCACAGACCAGATTCTAGGTAAGGAAATGCCCACGTGCACAAGAGGAAATAAATTACTAAGTAAGGTGGCATCAAACGGCTAGGCTGGTTCTTTTGCAATCTTAAGTTTAATACGGGAAAATCAGACACTTTGTCGGGAGCAACAGGAGAGTGTAGAGGTTTCTGACTTAGGTCTGCCTTCTCAGGGCAGTTGAATTCCTGTTTTGCCACTGACAAGCCTTGCAACTTTGGGACTTCCCTGGTGGCGCAGTGGTTAAGAATCTGCCTGCCAATGCAGGGGACACAGATTCGAGCCCTGGTCCGGGAAGATCCCACATGCCGCGGAGCAACTAAGCCCGTGAGCCACAACTATGGAGTCCCCGTGCCACAACTACTGAAGCCTGCGCGCCTAGAGCCCGTGCTCTGCAACGAGAAGCCACCGCAATGAGAAGCCCGCGCACCTCAACAAAGAGTAGCCCCTGCTCGCCGCAACTAGAGAAAGCCCGTGTGCAGCAACGAAGACCCAACGCAGCCACACACACACACAAAAAAAGCCTTGCAACTTTGAACAAGCTCATTCAATTCTCTGAGCCTAGTGTCCTCCTCTAAAAAAGTCCAGGTAGTGGTTTACTTGCTTCATAGTATTGTTCTGAGAATTAGATTAGAAAGGGCATGGAAAATGCATAACACGGTGTCTGTCCCATAATAAGACCTAATATTTGTTAGCTACTATTAATCTATCCTTAGGGAATGTCTCAATCCATTCGGGCTGCTGTAACCAAATACCACAGGCTAGGTGCTTATAAACAACAGAAATTGACTTCTCCCTGTTCTGCCTGGGAGTCCGAGATCAGGGTGCCAGGATGGTCAGGTGGGGGAAGGCCTCTTCCAGGTTGCAGACTGCTCACTTCAGCTGTGTTCTCACCTGGTGGAAGGGGCGAGGGAGCTCTCTGGGGCCTCTTTTACAGGAACCTTAAGCCCATTCATGAGGGTTCCGCCCCCATGACCTAATCACATCCCAAAGGCCCCACCTGCTAATACCATCACATTGGGGATTAGGATTTCAACGTATGAATTTGGGGAGGGACACAAACATTCAGATCAGAGCAGGGAAGTTAAAAGAAACCATTTTTTTAGCTCTTCCATGCTTATATATCTAATTTAATACCCATAATAACTCTACCTGGTACATAATATGAAGTCAGAAACTCTGAAAAGTCTCAGACCTTATTCTATTTGATCTGATGGGAGGCACGAGGCTTTCAGAACTGGAGAACAATTTATTACTCAAGGCAAAACCAGCCAGAGCAGCATCCTTGCACCAGTTTCCCGAGCCCTCACCCCCATGGGGTGATGGAATGAAAGCCAGACGTTACCTGCGCATGCAACAGGGCTGCAGCCTCTAAGAAGAGCCCCCAAATTAGGAGACCCGAAGCTTCTATAGCCTGCCAGCACATCTGCCCATCGTCCCCTCCGACAAACAGAAGATGACTCAGGAAGCAAAGCTCATCCGTCTGGGGGTTGGGCGGGTGTCTCTAGCTTCCTTACCCTGATCACAAAGCAAATGGCCCTAAGGTCAGGCTCTAAATCTCTCTGACGTTAGGGAGATGCTATCTCAGCTTCAGAGACCTTTGCCCAGAAAACCTGGACCCTGTGGAAACTTGGGAATAGTCATGGAGAATTGTCTCCCAACTGGTATCCTCCACGTTATACAGACATAATGCTGGGTGTTCCTCCTGGAGTCAGGAGTAGCAGACACTAAGGCTGGGTCATTATGCCAACTCTGCTTCTTTCATTTGTCCCCAAAGGCAGTAAATAGTATTATTTACTGTATTTGTAAGAGCCAAGTCTTAAAGTGCTTAACTCATCTGAACCATTTGGGCTCGCTGGGGAAAGGAAACTAGACTATACAGTAATCAATTCGGCCCATGGAGATTCTCTTGCAACATACCCCTAACTTTTGGACTTACTACTTCCTTCTCCAACCCTAAATTGACGTTTTATCTGTTCCGTTTCTTCAGGGCATTTTAAAATAATATTCAAAATAAATTTCTGTAACTTTTTTTCCTACTAAGTTACAGAGTTGAGGTGAGTCTGAAACCATTGCGTTTTAGAGCCGGCAGACACTTGAGAGAAGCGTCTCACATTCTTTACAATGTTTTAAATTGAAGTAAAGTTGCTGTACAATATGTTACAGGTGTACAATACAGCAATTCACAATTCTTAAAGGTTAGCCTCCATTTAGAGTTATAAAATATTGACTATATTCCCCATGCTATACAATATATCCTTGTAGCTTATTTTATACCTAATAGTTTGTACCTCTGAACCCCCTCCCCCTTTCTTGCCCCTCCCCCTTCCCTCTCCCCACCGGGAACCGCTAGTTTGTTCTCTGTGAGTCTGCTTCTTTTTCATTATATTCACTAGTTTGTTGTATTTCTTAGATTCCACACATAAATGATAGTACACAGTATTTGTCTTTGTCCGAATTATTTCACTTAGCATAATGCCTTCCACGTCCATCCATGTTGCTGCAAATGGCAAAATTTCATTCTTTTTTACTGCTGAGTAGTAGTCCATTATATATATTCTAATTATATATATATACTAATACTAATAAATATATTCCATTTTATATATATGTATGTGTATATATACCACCTTTTGTTTATCTATTCATCTGCTGATGGACATTTAGGTTGCTTCCATATCTTGGCAATTGTAAATAATGCTGCTGTGAACACTGGGGTGCATGTATCTTTTCGAATTAGTGTTTTTGGTTTTTTTAGATATATACCCAGGAGTAGAATTGCTGGATCATATAGTGGTTCAGAGAAAAAAATCCCTGAGAACTACTAATCCAATTTTATAGTTAATCGACATAATTTCAAGTGGTTAATAGAAATAATTGCAGGTAGTTATGAGAGATACGGTCCTAAAATTAAGACAGAAATGTTTAGTGAGTTCTGTTGCAGAACCAGCTCAGTGGCTTATGCAGCAGCACACAAATATTCATATTCCTATCTTTGCATAAATGGTCCTCATTCTTTGTTTCCTTTCATTTAACCAGGTGTATAGTTTCACTTCTGTTTTATCTTTTTACACTGACAACTAAAGGTTACATCTCAGAATGCAGAGGTCTGACTTAAGTGTGGTACTTAAATTCTAATAATAATGAAAAATAACTCATCAGTGAGAACGCTTTTGGAAAAGATCACTGAAGGAGAAAATTGTTCTTGACTGTGTGAAGAGCACGGCTGGGCTCCACCGACGGGCAGTCATGACGCATGGGAGAAAAATCACCATTAGCTATCAGATAACATCCTTCCAGATGCCATCAAAACTCTCTCATCTTCCACAAGTACAGTACTCTGGTCCTCACCACCTGTTTCATTTGAATTAGCTGCCAGAGAGAGGAAAGGAACGGTGTTCATTTCACTGCTCTGAAATTGCCCAGAGGTCAGGCTTTATAATGCAAAATATTTGAATTTTGTATATTTCTTGAAGTGGGAACATCAAAGGGAAAGCAAGACAGACAACAGCCCTAGGTTTTAGCCCCCTTCTGCCTGATCTGATGCACAGGCAGTGCTCCTTTGTATGTCGGCGCAGGACCATAAATGACCGTGCAAGCTGGAACTGTGCCAAGTGAACCTAACCATCAATCAGGACAAAGCTGTCCTGTCTGTCTGTCCTGTACTGTCCTGTCTGTCCTGTACTGTCAATTACGAAGTGTGCCAGACTATTAAAAACTCTTACTGTCCGTTATAAATAAAACACAGCAAAACTGTTATTTACTTGGTACACTCTGATTCTAATAAAACGTTAGAAACGTTAAGAATCAAAGTGCTTTACTTGTTTGTAAACCATTTCACTCATGATGGAGTATCTTTTCTACACCTTGGAAAACTGTCATACTCCTTTTTAAACGTGGACCTGCTTCTACCATTCTATCCTTTGTCCCTTCAACATCGTGAACTACCTCTGAGAGTTCCTTCCTTTTTGCCAGCATCACTGCCTCTGGGACAACTTCATCCTTTTCATCACAACCACTTTGCTCATTTATGTTGCTCTGTTCCCCTTCACTACGTTCCTCTGGCTGCTCATCTCAAGTCTCTTAAATGGTGGCAGCATCAGTATTTCCGCAGTCAGCTTTCTCTTCTGAAATTCCATTTATGTGTGGTTTGCATTTCATATCACTTTTCATTTCTTTGCTGCACTTGCTTTTTTGTTGGGCAATTCCCTCTTTCAGTTGTCCATTTTGTATAATATCGTGTGGATTTATCACTGGGGGACAAGGAGACAACACAACTACATGCGTTGCTGTGTGTGTGTGAATGACAGATGCACAGAGAAAGAGAGTCTGAAAGAAGCGATGGCCGACTAGCCAAATGCCCAACACAGCAAATGATCAATAGGTTTAAATGCAATTAACTGAAGGATCAATTTGCAAAATGATTGATTTGCCAAATGACCAACTGATTGAATTCGCCAAAATTACCCATTGTCTAAAACCTTCCTTTAAGGGATAGTCTTCTTGAATATATTTAATGAAATACTTGATTTTTACAATCATATTCTTCTTAACTATGGTAAACAGAAACACTGAATAGGGCTTCCCTGGTGGCGCAGTGGTTGAGAGTCCCCCTGCCGATGCAGGTCTGGGAAGATCCCACATGCCGCGGAGCGGCTGGGCCCGTGAGCCATGGCCGCTGAGCCTGCGCGTCCGGAGCCTGTGCTCCGCAACGGGAGAGGCCACAGCAGTGAGAGGCCCGCGTACCGCAAAAAAAACCCAAAACACTGAATAACTGTATTGGAATATATTCAATATATTCATAATATAAAATATTCATAATTATTAATATATTCAATACAGAACTTCACTAGCATGGTTTTCCACAAATATTAATGGAAAATGTATTCATGAAGTCAAAAACCACCCTCAAACCCAGAACTTTCGACAAGTTACTGTGTCTAGGGAAAATACAGGAATTGACTAGACTCAAGAAGAATATTCTTTTTTTTTTTTTTTGCGGAGCACAGGCTCCGGACGCGCAGGCCCAGCGGCCATCATGGCTCACGGGCCCAGCCGCTCCGCGGCTTGTGGGATCCTCCCGGACCGGGGCACGAACCTGCGTCCCCTGCATCGGCAGGCGGACTCTCAACCACTGCGCCACCAGGGAAGCCCAAGAAGAATATTCTTAAAGTGTTTTGTAAGTAAACTTGTAAACTTGGATGAATCAGCCACTAGGCATTAGGTGACTTGCCCATTGGGCAACTAGCTCTCAGCAAGTTGGTCCTTGGCCAACTGGTTTTCAGCACATTGTCTCTGAGGCTACGTCTCTGTCCCCTCCACCGTCCCTCTGCAAGGCTGCTTTTGGTGTCCCAGCTGTTTGCCCCCTGGTGGCCTGTGCTCCTCTCTCAAGGTATTCTTGCGCTCTCTTTGACGTTGCTTAAATGTCTGCTTTCCCCTTTCCACTACAAGCTCCATCAGGTCAGAGCCCAGGTATTTATTTTTGGGCCCTAGCACCTTGCACAGAACCAACCCCATTTCCATGGCTAACTGCCCTCTTCCTCTGTGCCAGGCACCTCACTGCTGCTTTTTACATGCATCCTTTCATGTATCCTTCATGCATTCCCACGAGATGGGTGAAGTTATTGTTACCACTTTACAAAGAAGGAAACTGAGGCTGAAGGCATACAGCAAATACCTGATACGAGAGAATCCAGAGCCTGCTTAGCAACTTCTCAGCATTAGGAATTCCCTAAACATGTGTTGACCTAACGAAGCACTTACTAATGTTCATTCATAGAGCCGTGGCTTGGAAAACTATTGTGTGCCGGGAACTTCTGTCTACATTGTCTCCATGGAGCACAAGCAGGGTCCTTGTACTGCAGGAAGCGCTTTGGGCTGGGCCCCTAGGAATAATCTCTGGAACCCACTGCAGAACTAGTGTTGCATGAGCGTTGCTAGTTCTTTCTTAATCAGGAAAGTGGAGATCAGGAAGCAATCTCTGGAACTGTTGGCTCTGTTCTCATCCCATTTTACACGTATGGAAGCCAAGACATGGACGAGTGACACACCCACGGTCACACAATTTCCCTCTGAGTCTGACCTTCAGACTTAATCACTACCCTTTATTTCATCACTCAGTCTTTTTTCAACTAACATATATGGAGCATCTTCTCGGGTGAGACCCTATGCTAGGAGCTGAGGGGACGAAGCTAAGACCCAGATGCTAGTTTTACGATGTGTGCCCTGCAATTGCATGGCTGCAACATATCAATAAGCCATCTGGCTCTGGGTCTCCACTCGTGACTATTGCGAGTCCTGACACTAGAGATAACTCACTTGTTTTCATTTCTTTTGGTACTTCTAAGCTGTACTTTTCCATAGCAATGAGTAATATTTCAAGTTTATTTCTGAAACCTGTTAGCTTTTCTTCTCCTGCTGGGAAACGGTTTCCCAGAAAGATTCCAAGAGTTTCAAAGGCATAATTTACACAGAGAGCTTAAGAGTTCACATCAGCTGATGGCTCATGGTTGCCTTTGTTTTGCTTTGCTTTTCAAACAGCAGAAGGGGACCAAGTAGGCATTTCAAAATAGCGAAAGTCCAGGGAAATGGAAATTGCTTCAAACTAAGCCAAATATTTACTAGGGTGATTTTTAAACCTTCCAAATGTTGAAATAGCAGAGAAGGAAAATGGATTGTGGTGACAATGTATTTGCTATTAGTTCTCGGTTGCATGTGGCAAAAATCCAGGTGGTTTAGACAGGAGAAGGATTTATTTTAAGGATACGGGTGTCTTATAGAACCAAAGGAAGGGATGAAGTTGGGCCTCAGGGAGGGGAATATAAACAAGAACCAGAAAGGAGGCCAAAAAAAAGGCTGAGGGGTGTGTATGTGTGTGTATGCACATGTGTACAGGCATGCATATCCGTGTTGATTGGCTTTTCCTGCCTCTCCATCCATGTGGCAGAATATGGCTAACCTGACAAGACCCTCAACTTAAATACTACCATTCTGGGCTTCCCTGGTGGCACAGTGGTTAAGAATCCGCCTGCCAGTGCAGGGGACACGGGTTTGAGCCCTGGTTCGGGAAGATCCCACCTGCCACGGAGCAACTAAGCCCCTGCGCCGCAACTACTGAGCCTGCGCTCTAGAGCCCGCGAGCCACAACTACTGAATCCCATGCACCTAGAGCCCGAGTTCTACAACAGGAGAAGCCACTGCAATGAGAAGCCCGCGCACCGCAACGAAGAGTCGTCCCCACTGGCCACAACTAGAGAAAGCCTGCATGCAGCAACGAAGACCCAACGCAGCCAACACAACATACATACGTACATGCTACTATTCCAAGAACACTCAGAGCTCAGCTGTCTTTTACTACCAAATTAAGTTCCCAGGAGAACATCTCATTGGCCCATTGGGTCAAGTGTACAAACCTGATCCAGTCCATTTTCGCCAGAGTGGGCATGGTCACATGTCATAATTGAGGCTGCTAGAGGGTCATCCATATATCCAAAATTGCAACGAATATGTATTAAGTGCCTATTCGACCAGATGCTGGAAAAAAAGCAGTGATCACCAGGACAAACGTTTGCACTCTTGAGGACAGTTCTCAAACGGAGAGGGTAGCTTGTGGCCAGAAACTCCCCAAAAGATTTCTACCACACAGTTTCTAAGTGTTTAAAATTTGTTTTCAATGGTGAAAACTCACTACCTCATAGAGTTTCCCTAACATCCTAATTCCTAATCTTAATCTTTAGCCTTTATGCATTTATTCACTCCTTCCCTTCAATAACATTTATTGCGTATTAGATGCTGAGGAGAGTACGATGCCCTAGTCTTGAAGGGCTTAAGGCCCTTAGGGGGGATTCAGACTTCGGCAAGACATTCATTAACATGCAAGGACATTCAACAAAATTCGGCAAGACATTCATTAACATACAAGGACAGACGTATATATGAGAAATATTGGGGAACCAAGAGTCAACGAGGTCTATTCAATCCTGTGGCCAGGAAGGCTGAAAAGGTGATTTTGTGTTGTTCTGCTTTTATTTCAAAGGTACCTGGAAGAATATCATGAAAGCCTAAATACCTGGGGTACATTAGCAGAGCTGGAATCTCTGGAGTCTTCAGTTTCATTTTAGTGACACACCACGTTCTAACCTTACTCAGAAATGCCCTCTAACCTCTATCATCCCTCTCACCCTCTGGTGGGTCAAGGCTGAGAGAGTATGGTTGGCGTTCTTTAATCCTTCCCAACTATGATGAAGACGTCAACCATTCAGAGCTTCAGACTGGGATCTTGGGTTGGGTCCCACTGAAGAGCTAAACCATTTGCAACTCTCCTCTAGAAGGGTAGCATGCATCTGCCTAATGCCACCCCTCAAAACGCCTTAGCAGCTCCTAAAATGTCTTTTTGAATGAACCAATCATAATACAGTAAGTCCCCTACATACGAATGAGTTCAGTTCCACTTGTAGAGGATGTACACACGCGACAATATACGCCAGACACGTGAACTAACTTACGTGATTGGACATGCAAACGCACGTGTGCATCTTTGAAAGTTCGCAACTTGCAGGTTCGTACATAGGGGACTTACTGTATTTAATTATCCATGAACACCACTTTCTTTTTCAATAGAAACATCTAAGTTTTAGTCTAGACCTCCTTCACATTGTGAATTAAAGACTCTTCTACATCACTCTGGGCTCAGTCATGAGGTTTTATGATGTCATTTTATCATGTTCTGTTTTGACGCATCATTTCAAAGACTGATGTTCTTTCGTTATTTGCAGTATTTTCTTTCTACTAAGCTCTCATTCTGCAAGCTTGGTGCAGATATTACAATAAGGCATAAGAAGAAAGCAAAGTCGGATCACTGTAAGTTTCATACTCTTTCCTTAGAGAACTGGTCCTCAAACTTCAGTGTGCATCAAAAACGCTTGGAGGGCTTGTTAAAACACAGATTTCTGGGCTCCATCCCCAGCATTTCTGATTTAGAAAGTCTGGGATGAACTTCAAGAACTTTATTTCTAACAAGTTTCCAGTTGGTACCAATGCTGTGGCCAGGGCCACACTTTGAGAACCAGTTGCCTTTGATCTTCTCTAAATAGTTTCTTGAAACATCAAGGGCTTGAAGGTGACCAGCTGTACCTTCAGCTGATTAGATGAATTAACTGTCCGTGGAACCCATTAAAAATTTATGGCTAATTGTGTTAACTAGAGATGTCTTGTATGAATATTCAAGAAAGTTTTACCAGCCTTGTATCAGCACAAAAATCTACGTTTACCTTTCATGCAAGTATAATTATATCTTTGGGAAAGAAAATATATACACCATGTTGTAACTTGTGTTTTGAAATGATACAAGGTCCAGCAAGTTATTTTGTGGATACTGACAAACTGATTCTAAAGTTTATATGAAAAAAATAAATAAAGTTTATATGAGGAGACAAAATACCCAGAATAGCTAACACAATATTCAAGGAAGAGAACAGAGTTGGAGGACTGACACTACCTGACTTCAAGACTTAGTATAAAATGACAGTCATCAAGACAGTGTGGTGTTGGCAAGAGAACAGACAAATAGATCAGTGGAACAGAAGAGAGAGCCCAGAAATAGACTCACAAATATAGTCAACTGATCTTTGACAAAGGAGCAGAGGCTACACAATGGAGCAAAGGTAGTCCTTTCAACAAATGGTACTAGAATGACTAGACATCCACATGCGAAGAAAAAATGAATCTAGACACAAAACTTACACCATTTATAAAAATTAACTCAAAATGGATGGATCGTAGACCTAAATGTAAAATGAAAAACTATAAAACTCCTAGAAGATAACAGAGGAGAAAACCTGGATGACCTTGGGTATAGTGATGACATTTTAGGTTCAACACCAAAGGCACATTCCGTGGAAGAAATAAGTGACACACTGGACTTCATTAACATTAAAAATTTCTGCTCTGCATGAGGCAATGTCAAGAGAATGCTATGACAAGACATGGGCTGGGAGAAAATATTTACGAAAGATCCATCTGATTATTGTCCAAAATATATAGAGAACTCTTAAAACTGAACAATAATAAACAACCCAAGTAACCTGATTTTAAAATGGCCCAAAGACCTTCACAGACACCTCACCAACGAAGACATAAAGATGGCACATAAACATATGAAAAGAAGCTCTACATCATGTGTCATCGGGGAAATGGAAATTAAAACAATAATGAGATATCACCCCATACCTATTAGAAGGGCCAAAATGCACAACACTGACAACACCAAATGCTGGTGAGGAAGTGGAGCAACAGGAACTCTCATTCATTGCTGGTGGAAATGCAAACTGGTACAGCTACTTTGGAAGACAGTTTAGTGGTTTCTTACAAAAGTATACATACTCTTTACATACCATTCAGCAATACCATCCAGCATTTATCCAAAGGAGTCAACAATTTATGTCCCCACAAAAACCTGCGCATGGATGTTTATAGCAGCTTTATTCATAACTGCCCAAACCTGGAAGTTACCAAGACGTCCTTCAGTAGGTGAATGGATAAATAAACTGTGGTACATCCAGACAACACAGTATTATTCAGCACTAAAAAGAAATGATCCAGGAAAAGACATGGGGGAACCTTAAGTGCACATTACTAACTGAAAGAAGTCAATCAGAAAAGACTACGTACTGTATGATTCCAACTATATGACATTCTGGAAAAGGCAAAACTATGAAGACAGTGAAAAGATGAGTGGCTGCCATGGGCTCGGGGCAGGGATGAATAGGTGGAACACAGAGGATTTTTAGGGCACTGAAACTACTCTGGATGATATTATAATCATGGATACACATCACTGTACATTTGTCCAAACCTATAGAATGTACAACACCAAGAGAGAACCTTACTGTAAATTCTGGACTTGGATAATAATGATGTTTCAATAGGTCCATCAGTTGTAACAAACGTAACACTCTGGTGGGAATGTTGATAATGGGGGAGGTTGTACATGTTGGGGGATCAGTTTTGCTGTGAATCTAAAATTGCTCTAAAAAACAAAGTCTTTAAAAAAATTAAATACATTACACACACACACACACAAATATATACGATACAAGGTGACAGGAGCAGTAATAAACAGCATCAAAATGATGTATTTCATTTCAAAACTGGTGCTTTGAACTTACTACCTTCAACAGCTTTAGGATTGGCAGCATAATTTTAAATTTATTTTAAATTGTGATAAAATACACATCACATAAAATTTATCATCTTAATCGTTTTAAGCATACGGTTCAGTGACATTAAGCACGTTCACACTGCCGTGCAACCATCACCACTGTCCATGTCCAGAACGCTTCATCTTGTAAAACTGAAACTCTGTGACCATTAAACAACCCATTTTCCCTCCCCTCACCCCTGGAAACCACCATTCTACTTTCTGTCTCTATGAATTTGCTAAAATTCCTGAAGTGCAGAAGTGGATAAATACCAACCGAGACTTTAAAATAGCATAAAAACACGTACTGATAAACCATTTGCAGGGGAAGAGAAAAGATGAAAAGAGTATGGGTATCATACTAGTATCAACGCTAGTAACGCGCGCTGGTGCCAATTTCCCAGTAAGTGATGTTGTTGCTAAGTAACCTGCCCTAACACCCTCTCACCTTCTTTCCACACCACACATCTCATTTCTCACCAGATCCTAAGTGGCCTTTGTGCCCTTTATCTCCTTAGACTTAAGAATTCTAATGACTGGGTAAAAGCAGTGGACGACCAAAATACCATGAAGCCCAATGTGTTTTTCTTTTTTTTTTTCTCCTCATCTTTGAAACCCTGATGTTACTGAACAGTCTGAGCAGAAACACATCATCAGCCTCAGGTGTACAAAAAACCTGGCCACAGGCCCAAGCTGGGTGATGACGCGGGCCAGGTTTGCAAGGTCGCGGCACAGGAGCAAGCCAGCACTCCTCTAGATGCCTGGACACAGGGTTCAAAGGAAACAGCTAGCAAATTCTAAATGTAGTCAATCCCCAGGCCAAAGGTAGACTTTTCAGTAAATTAATAATCCCTGAGTGACATCTGATGACTTCTTTCTAAGACATTTCCCTTCGCCCTGCCCAACCCCGACCTACACTTCATCCCTTGCGAAGTGAATGGAGCTCCTTGGAATGACTTCTCCATTTAGACCTTTCCTCGCCCTCTCGCTAAACAGAAACCTTGAGAACACCAGATCGTCAATTTACACTTAGGCCTTTCTTCGGAAGCTAGATGTTTTGGTGCCTTTCAATTTTACTTTATTGACTTTTGAGAAGTTTGCTTTAACAACAATAACAACAAAAAGTAAAGGTTCTGGCAAAAGGAAAATAATGTTTCATGAACACACTGTGTGTTTACCCAAAAAAGCAGCTCCCAGATCATGTTTTTACTGCTGTACTTTTCTTTCCCCAATAATATATAAGATTAATTTTATAAAACTCAAAAGTGAAACATTACAGGTAAATGCAGGCCTGAAAGCTTAGTTCAGGGGTTAAGGTGTATGTTGCATCGTAATCAAAGGGGAAATACTAAGCTGGCGTTATGGGAAAGAGAACTGGCATTTACTGAGTCCCTATCATGTGCAAGGGACTCTGCTAGATCTCGTGCTTGACCTCATTTATGACTCCTGTGACAGCTACCACCTCCAATTTTGCAGATGAGTAACTTGTTCAAAGTCATAGAGTCGATAAGTGACCAAATCAGAATTCAAATCATGTTTTTATTCATTTCTTTAAAATTAGTTATTGGACACCTATGAAGGGCCAGGTGTGAAGGGTCCCATCATTATTCTCCACGGAAGTCCTAATATGTCCAAAGCACTCCTTTATATGAATTACCAAGAATCCTCACACCAACCCTGACAGCCCGATGATATTACTATCTTTGTATCGACTCTGGACACTAAAGAGGAAGAATAATTTGTCCAAAGTCAAATGATGAAGCTAAGTTTTGAATCTAGGTCTGTCTGGTTCAAAAAGCAATACTTTTCATTATTATGTTTTAATTAATCCCCCTGGGCCTCAGTTTCTTTGCCTGTAAAATGGGGCTCACAATAGCTCTATTCGTAACGGCCAAAAGGTGGAAATGACCCCAGTGTCCATCAAGGGATGAACGCATAAAAAAATATGATCTAGCCATCCAGGGGCATATCATTCAGCCATAAAAAGGCATGAAGTACTGACGTAAGCTATGACACGGATGAACCTTGAAACATTACGCTAAGTGAAAGAAGCCGGACACAAAAGGCCACATATTGTGTGATTTCATTTTTTGAAATGTCTAGAATCATGGAGAAAGATTAGTGATTGGCAGGTGATGGGGGTAGTGGGCAATGGGGAGTGAATGCTAATGGGGACCAAGTTTCTTTGAGAGGTGATGGAAATATTCTGGAATTAGTGGTGACGGTTGGACAACCATTGTGAATCTCCTAAAAAACAATGAATTGTACACTTTAAAATGGTGAATTTTATAGACTGAATTATCATCTCATAAACAAACAAATAGGGCTAATAAGGGTATTAACTCCTTAGATTGTTGTGAAGATTAAATGAAAAAAATTCCAGGGAAGTGGTTGGCACAGAATGTACATAGGGCTTTTTAGGCACATAAAAGCCCTCCACCAAATGTTGGCCTTTGAAACGTTCTAGGGGAAGGGCTGGCTGGTGTGGGTGGCCACAGCCCCGCTGTGAGTAGCCTATTCTCTGCCCTCGTTCCTTCCTCCATGACAGCACTTTGTCTGTCCATCTATCTGTCCATGAGACCTCTGAACCTCTACCCCAACTGCCATTTCTCCTGCCTGTCCAGCCTCCTTACTGCTTCCCCTCCGGCCAGTGAGACAAAGGAGGAGTCCCTCTATGTTCCTTGTTCAGGGATGTGGGTCCCTCGTTGTGGCCTCCTCTGATGCTGCCAACTGGATGGAAGAGCCCACAATCTTGAGTAAGAACTCACAGGAAGGGGGAGGTAAGAAATGCCAGGACATGCGCAGTTCTTAACAGGGGAGGCGAGGAGAGGAGAAAGGAAAGGGCTTGTCTCAGAGGGAAAGGGAGCATCGTGTGAATGTCCAAGTGACGTCTGAGGAACTGCCAAGACCCCCGTGGAGTGAAGAGAAAGAAGACAAGCACGGGTGGGAGGATGAGGGGGTCTCACAGGCCCTGCTATGATGTTTGAACTTCATCCGAAATACCATGGGGCTCTCCTGATGGGCTCGATGGAGGGAATGCCATAATCAGATTTCTATTTTAGAAAAAATACTCTCGCAGCGTGGAACAAGGAACAAGGCCATCAGTAAAGAAAGGAATTCAAGGGGACGGGAAGGTGGGGAGAGAGGGTGGGCAGTGCTAAGTCCAGTTTGGATCCTTTTGAGTTGAATATGCCTATGGGAACTGGAGATGGAACTTTCTGGAAGGGTCGGGTGACTGAGTTTGGAGCATCAGAGGGAGCCTTAGGAGAGAGAAGGTGAACAGCGCCAGGTAGAAGAGGAAGCATGAGTGTAGTTGAGGTCCCCAAAAGGAGAGGGACGGAGCCAGACATGAAAGAGGGTGTGGAGGGAACTGACATTTACAGGTGGTGAGAGGAGAGCAGGGCTTTCAGTCCAGAGCACATGAAGTTGAGCCATTGTTTAGCCAAGACACGGAAACAACCTAAGTGTCCATAGAGAGATGAATGCATAAAGAAGATGTGGTACGTGTATACAATGGAGTACTACTCAGCCATATAAAAGAATGAAATAATGCCATTTGCAGCAACATGGATGGACCTGGAGATGATCATACTAAGTGAAGTAAGTCAGAAAGAGAAAGACAAATACCATATGATATCACTTGTATGTGGAATCTAAAATATGACACAAATGAACTTATTTGCAAAACAGAAACAGACTCATAACAGAAAACAAACTTATGGTTACCAAACGGAAGTGGGGGAAATAAATTAGGAATTTGAGATGAGCAGACACACACTACTATATATAAAACAGATAAGCAACAAGGACCTGCTGTGTAGCACAGGGAACGATATTCAGTGTCCTGTAATAAACCATAATGGAAAAGAATCTGGAAAAAAAAATGAGCCACTATTGCCACAATCTGGCGTTCGAATCCTAGCTCTTACACTTCCCCACCATTTTTTGGAAAAGGCATTTTCCTTCTACATCTGTAGTTCACCCCCCGAGTTGTGAGAACATCACCAATTTTTAAGAGACCACTACACACATTTCTCCATGAACAAATGTTGTGATGGGCAGGTGGGCGTAGAGCCACATACAGAAATAGCCTGGCGATAGCCTGGTCATCAGTATAATCCAACGAAGTGGTCACAGATTTTGTTTCTTTTTTTCATGCTGAGAGGTTCATCATTTTTGTACTGTTGCAGAGCAAATAAGACAGCAACATATATTGTGCAATTTGCATGGCCAGCTGCCCGTACTGTGATTGTCCCAGCCCACTTCTAAGGGCAAAATGCTTTCACTTTGTGGGGCTGGGGGCGAACAAGAACCCTTCAACCATGTGAAGGAAAGTATCAAGTCACCTCCCTCCCTACTCCTTCCCACCAGTTTAGCCCAGTTTTTCTTACTGAGCAAATGATTCTCTAGCAGTCTCAACAATAAGGGAGCCAGAGTTGAAAACTGGCCATATTTTGAACTGTGTTTCCAAGAAATTATTTGCTTTTTCTGAAACGTGTAGATTTTTTTTTTATCGGAGTAAAATTGCTTTACAATGTTGTGTTAGTTTCTGCTGTAGCGTGAAGTGAATCAGCTACATGTATACCTATATCCCCTCCCTCCTGGACCTCCCTCCCGCCCTTCCCCCCCCATCTAGGTCATCACAGAGCACCGAGCTGAACTCCCTGTACGACACAGCAGATTCCCACTAACTATCTATTTTACACATGGTAGTGCATTTATGTCAAACCTAATCTCCCTATACGTCCCACCCTCCCCTTGCCCCACTGTGTTCACATGTCCATTCTACATGTCTACGTCTTTATTCCTGCCCTACAAATAGGTTCATCTGTACCATTTTTCTAGATTCCACATGTATGCATTAATATACGATATTTGTTTTTCTCTTTCTGACTTACTTCACTCTGTATGAGACTCTAGGTCCAACCATATCTCTACAAATGACCCAATTTCGTTCCTTGTTATGGCTGAGTAATATTCCACTGTATATGTGTACCACATCTTCTTTATCCATTCATCTATCGTTGGACATTTAAGTTGTTTCCACGTACTGGCTATTGTAAATAGTGCTGCAATGAACACTGGGGTACATGTCTCTTTTTGAATTATGGTTTTCTCAGGGTACATGCCCAGTAGTGGGATTGCTGGGTCGTATGGTAGTTCTATTTTTAGTTTTTTAAGAACTCTCCATACTGTTCTCCACGGTGGCTGTATCAACTTACATTCCCACCAACAGTGCAAGAGGGTTCCCTTTCCTCCATACTCTCTCCAGCATTTATTGTTTGTAGATTTTTAAAAAATAAATACATTTATTTATTTATTTTTGGCTGCACTGGGTCTTCGCTGCTTCGCATGGGCTTTCTCTAGTTGTGGCGAGCAGGGGCTACTCTTTGTTGTGGTGTGTGGGCTTCTCATTGCAGTGGCTTCTCCTGTTGTGGAGCATGGGCTCTGGGCCCACAGGGTTCAGTAGTTGTGGCACATGGGCTCAGTAATTGTGTCTCGTGGGCTCTAGAGCACAGACTCAGTAGTTTTGGCACACGGGCTTAGTTGCTCCGCGGCATGTAGGATCTTCCCGGACCAGGGCTCAAACCTGTGTCCCCTGCATTGGCAGGTGGATTCTTAACTACTGCGCCACCAGGGAAGTCCCTGTAGACTTCTATGATGATAGCCATTCTGACCGGTGTGAGGTGATACCTCATTGTAGTTTTGATTTGCATTTCTCTAATAGTTAGTGATGTTGAGCATGTTTTCATGTGCCTCTTGGCCATCTGTATGTCTTCTTTGGTGAAATATCTATTTAGGTCTTCCATCCATTTTTTAACTGGGTTGTTTGTTTTTTTGATATTGAGCTCCATGAGCTGTTTGTATATTTTGGTGATTAATCCTTTGTCAACTGCTTCATTTGCAAATATTTTCTCCCATTCTGAGGGTTGTCTTTTCATCTTGTTTATGGTTTCCTTTGCTCTGCAAAAGCTTTTAAATTTCATTAGGTCCCATTTGTTTATTTTTGTTTTTATTTCCATTTCTCTAGGAGGTGGGTCAAAAAAGATCTTGCTGTGGTTTGTGTCAAAGAGTGTTTTTCCTCTGTTTTCCTCTAAGAGTTTTATAGTGTCCAGTCTTACATTTAGGTCTCTAATCCATTTTGAGTTTATTTTTGTGTATGGTGTTGGGAGTGTTCTCATTTCAGTCTTTTACATGTAGCTGTCCAGTTTTCCCAGCACCACTTACTAAAGAGACTGTCTTTCCTCCATTGTACATCCTTGCCTCCTTTGTCAAAGATTAGTTGACCATAGGTGCGTGGGTTTATCTCTGGGCTTTCAGTCTTGTTCCGTTGATCTGTATCTCTGTTTCTGTGCCGGTACCATACTGTCTTGATTACTGTAGCTTTGTAATATATTGAAGAATCCTTGCATTCCTGGGATAAATCCCACTTGATCATGGTGTATGATCCTTTCAATGTGCTGTTGGATTCTGTTTGCTAGAATTTTGCTCAGGATTTTTGCATCTATGTTCATCAGTGATACTGGTCTGTAATTTTCTTTTTTTGTGATATGTGTCTGGTTTTGGTATCAGGGTGATGGTGGCTTTGCAGAACAAATTTGGGAGTGTTCTTCCCTCTGCAATTTTTTGGAAGACTTTGAGAAGGATCGATGTTAGCTCTTCTCTAAATTTTTCATAGAATTCTCCTGTGAAGCCATCTGGTCGTGGACTTTTGTTTGTTGGAAGATTTTTACTTACAGCTTCAATTTCATTACTTGTGATTGGTCTGTTTATATTTTCTAATTCTTCCTGGCTCAATCTTGGAAAATTGTACCTTTCCAAGAATTTGTCCATTTCTTCGAGGGTGTCCATTTTATTGGCATATAGTTGTTTGTAGTAGTCTCTTATAATCCTTTGTATTTCTGCGGTGTCAGTTGTGATTTCTCCTTTTTCATTTCTAATTTTATTGATTTCGTCCTCTCCCTTTTTTTCTTGATGAGTCTGGCTAAAGGTTTATCAATTTTGATTATCTTCTCAAAGAACTAACTTTTAGTTTTATTGATCTTTGCTACTGCTTTCTTTGTTTCTATTTCGTTTATTTCTGCTCTGATCTTTATGATTTCTTTCCTTCTACTGACTTTGGGTTTTCTTTGTTCTTTCTTTAGTTGCTTTAGGTGTAAGGTTAGATTGTTTGAGATTTTTCTTGTTTCTTGAGGTGAGATTGAATTGCTATAAACTTCCCTCTTAGAACTGCTTTTGCTGTGTCCCATAGGTTTTGGGTTGTCATGTTTTCATTGTCATTTGTTTCTATGTATTTTTTTTATCTCTTCATTGACTTCTTCAGTGATCTCTCAGTTATTTAGTAGTGCACTGTTTAGCCTCCATGTATTTGTGGTTTTTACAGTTTTTTTTCCTGTCATTGATTTCCAATCTCATAGCATTGTGGTTGGAAAAGATGCTCAATACGATTTCAATTTTCTTAAATTTTCCAAGGCTTGATTTGTGACCTAAGATGTGATCTATCCTGGAGGATGTTCCGTGCACACGTGAGAAGAAAGTGTATTCTGCCACTTTTGGGTGGAATGTCCTATAAATATCAATTAGATCTATCTGGTCTACTGTGTCATTTAAAGTTTGTGTTTCCTTATTTATTTTCTGTTTGGATGATCTGTCCATTGGTGTAAGTGAGGTGTTAAGGTCCCCCACTATTATTGTGTTACTGTCGATTTCCCCTTTTATGGTTGTTAGCATTTACCTTATGTATTGAGGTGCTCCTCTGTTGGGTGCATAAATATTTATAATTGTTATATCTTTTTCTTGGATTCATTTCTTGATCATTATGTAGTGTCTTTCCTTATCTCTTGTAACAGTCTTTATATTTTAAAGTCTATTTTATCTGATACAAGTGTTGCTACTCCAGCTTTCTTTTGGTTTCCATTTGCATGCAATATCTTTTTCCATCCCCTCACTTTCAGTCTGTATGTGTCCCTAGGTCTGAAGTGGGTCTCTTGTAGACAGCATATATAGGGGTCTTGTTTTTGTACCCATTCAGCCTGTGTCTTTTGGTTGGAGCATTTAATCCATTTACATTCAAGGTTAGTATTGATATGTATGTTCCTATTACCATTTTCTTAATTGTTTTGGGTTTGTTTTGTGGCTCTTTGCCTTCTCTGTGTTTCCCGCCTAAAGAAGTTCCTTTAGCATTTGTTGTAAAGCTGGTTTGGTGGTGCTGAATTCTCTTAGCTTTGAAATGTGTAGATTTTAAAAAGAAAAACTAGTTTAAAATATTGCTTGTCTCAACATATTCAAATTGAGCAGATGTAAAGGAATACATTAAATCCGTTGTTAATGGATATGCCCATTACAGACACATTCAGACGTGATTGAGCACTTGCACTCTTTATCGACAATGTGAGCCTTCCTTAAATACCACTGATTATCACCTCCCAATGGCCAGCCCCAGATTCCTTCCGTCTTTTTTCCAGAGAATCCTGGGCAACATGCAGCCATCTGTTTCCCCTTTGGAATTGCTGTGTGTTATAATATACAATCACATGTGATAAAAGAAAATGTAAGAAACACATGGTACAAGGGCAGAAGGCATTTGCATGATTGCACCAAGGGCCACTTTTAGCTCACTTTATACACGGCCAGAATAATAAAAAAAAATTTTTTGCCAAGTCACTTGCAACAGTATATTTGTTTGTCCAGCATGATTGCCTTCATCGGTTCTTTTGATGTTAAATCACCAAGTGACAGTGGAGCGAACTGACCATAAATCAACAGGTTACAACTGGGTCTCTCTGGCATTCTTCTCCACTCAGGCTGTCATGTCAACCAGCATATCTGGAGATAATTCTATAAATTAGGTTATCTCGAGAAGGGCAGAAGTGAGCGAGAAGAAAAAGGATGGAAAAAAGAGCACAGCAAGCTCAAAGAAGCTCTAAATTCCCGATAAGGATCGAGATGGCTCAGCTCCGTGATTTACCACAGTCCCAGTTCCGGCTACTCCACAGACAACTTGGCTCCAGATTTTCCAGGCTACATGTTTTCAGTTCAGTGGCACCCAATTACAGCCTGGTAGGACTCACTGACCTTGATTACAGGGGAAAATAATGTATTTTTCCCAATAAGATACCTTGCTTTCCAAAATAGAATCATTTGTTCGTTCAACACAACACCCCTAAGCATTGTCTTTTTTTTTTAATTTAACAATTATTTATACAGGGCTTATTACAGGCCAGGCACTGTTCCAAGGGCTTACAAATCTATTAACCATCCTAATATAAATATTATAACACTGAAAACAACCATAGGACATAAGCGTAATTATTATTCTCATTTGCAGATGAGAAAACTGAAGCACAGAAGTAACTTGTCCAGGGAAGTTACAGTAGGTGGCAGGGCTGGGATTCAAATCCACCTCTTGAATCATCTTGTTAGAAATCAAGAAAAGAAACACACTTGGTTATCTCGGGTCAAAAGGAGTATCTCAGAATGCACGTGGACTCACTGGAATTAACACTGGAACTGAAAGCCTCCCGTCGGAGACGCACTAACTCTCTCTGCCTCTCTCAGTCATGGTCTGCGGCTCCAGGAATCTCCCTTTCTCTCTGCATGTCTCCATGCTCTCCAGCTGGTGGCATCTCATGGTTCCTTCTACTTCTTTCTCTCTCTTTCTCTCCCCACCTCTCCCTTCCTCCCTCCCTCTCTTTCTCTCCCCCCTCTTCCCCCCCCCACTCCCTTCCTTTCTTCCTTGCTCCCTCCCTCCCCGTCTCTCTCTCTCTCCTTTTGACTCCAGTTTCTCTAGAAAATGGCTGGCTGGTGGCTTCATCAGGCCAGGCCACACTGTACAGCCTAGCATTGCCTTCCCTTGAGCCAAGCCCACTGTTGCCACTGGACTAATTAGATGCACGTGGTAAGCGACCTCCAGAGAAGTCTCCCAACAGTTCTCCCACCCCCATATGAGCATGCTGCAAGAGATGAGTCCACTTCCCCTCCCCTTGAATCTGGGCTGTCCTGTGATTTTCTTTGGCCAATAATTTGTGGTGGCAGAGACATTCTGGCACTTCTGAGCCCAGGTCTGAGTAATAATGACAGCTTCTGTCTCCTTCCTCTTGGAAATCAGCCACCATGTTCGAAGTCTGACCACCCTGTTGAAAAGAAGCCCAAGCCCTTACACCATGTTGCAAGGAAGACCAAACTACGTACATGAAGATATGGGGACTGAAAGAGAGAGAGACCAAATGGCACCGTGGAGTAGCACTGAGGTCCTAGATCCATAAGCAAAGCTTTCTTGGATGTTCTGGCCCAGTCCAGCTGCTAGGTGATAGAGCCAAATGAATAACCCTAGCTGACGTACATGGAGCAGAAGAACCAGCCCTCTGAGCCCTGCCCAAATCCCAGACGCGCCACACTGTACCAAATAATAAATCATTGTTTCAAGGGTCTAAGTTTGGGGCTAGTTTGTTACGCAGCAAGAGATCAGTGCAATAGTGGGCTAGTGTGATTTTTAATAACACTTTTCATAAGGTAAAACAGGGGAAGGGTAATAGCCAGATAGGCAGACGGGTGTCTAGGTGATGCCTACCAATGGTGTCATCAGTGAAGCCAGAGAGAAGCAGGATCGCTGGCTCCAGCAGGACCCGGCCTTCCCTCGTCCCATCATTCTGGCCTCACCCCAACCCTATGAGCCAGCTAATCTTTTGGGGAAAAGGGTGTTGATCCAACTTCCATCAAGTCCTTATCTGGGATTTAAACCTGACTTTTATACCCCTGCTCATCTTTCTGTATCATGTGTCTTCCCTTTTACAGACAGGAACTTTAGTCACCAAAGCTATATGACCCAACTCCCCAGCCACGAGCATTGAGCCTGGCCGGACACCTGCGCACAGGTGACTGTCATCCGCTGTGTCTCATGCTGCAGGCAGCAGCCTCGCCAGGAATTGCTTCACTGGGACCAAAACCAAGACCCACTCTTATGTCCCCTGAAGACCCAAGTGGGAACCTTCCTTTTGTAGTTTACCTGCCACCTGCATCCCCAACATCAGCTGCAAACATTCCTGGACCCCAACTCCATGCGGGGCCCTGTGCTAGCAGCCCAGGATACAAAGAGATTAAAACTCCAAGGTTGACATCAAGGAAGTTAATGGAAGAGACAGATAAACACATCAGCCACAAGCAGCAGCACATGGCCGTATGCACAAGAAGAAGAAAGAACACTTTAGAAAAACAGCACTCGGATAAGACATCAGGGAGTACGGGGCCCGTCTGGGAGGGCAGAAGAATAAACTAGACTCTCAGCAGCACAACCTGGATTTCTCTAGTGAGAAGGGGACTTTCACAACTCTAAAGACTGACCTTACAGGGCAAAAAATTTATTTCTGAAAAGTTTTCAATTTTCTGAATTTTAACATCAGAATTCCTAGCCAGATTTTCAAATCCTCTATCAAATTCTTCTACCCTCCATAAAACAACTCAGTTCTTTTATTTATTTATTTATTTATTTATTTATTTATTTATTTATTTATTTTTGGCTGTATTGGGTCTTTGTTGCTGCGCGCGGGCTTTCTCTATTTGCGGCGAGCGGGGGCTACTCTCTGCTGTGGTAGGTGGGCTTCTCATTGCGGTGGCTTCTCTTGTTGCGGAGCATGGGGTCTAGGCACGTGGGCTTCAGTAGTTGTGGCACACAGGCTCAGTAGTTGTGGCGCACGGGCTCTAGAGCGCAGGCTCAGTAGTTGTGGCGCACGGGCTAAGTTGCTCTGCGGCATGTGGGATCTTCCTGGACCAGGGCTCGAACCCATGTCCCCTGCATTGGTAGGTGGATTCTTACCCACTGTGCCCCCAGGGAACCCCCAACAACTCAGTTCTTACATGAGTTTCTCAGCCAATTTTCTCTGTTGAGTATTTAAGATTTTTCTCACAATGTTCCATATTCTCAAAGTAGCCCCTGTCCTTTCTATAATATTTGGAAATAATTTTTATGTCTTACTGGAAACCTTCACAGACTTTTAAAACTCAGTTTCATATCCTAATCGTACCTGCTTCACCAGCACGTCTGCTTCTGTGCATCCAAGTTTTGTTTTTGTTTTTGTTTTTGGCCACGCCGTGTGGCTTGCAGGATCTCAGTTCCCCAACCAGGGATTGAACCCGGGCCCTTGGCAGTGAAAGCCCGGGGTCCTAACCACTGGACCGCCAGGGAATTCCCTCAAGTATTTTCATTAACTGTCTAACACCTGTACACATACACATTGGTTTTTTCATCAACAAATGGTTGATACATGGGGAAAAATTATTATTTAAATTATCTGAAGCTAGTCGGGGTGAAAAACAGATTTAGGTTTAGGTTCATTTAATTACATGGATAGAAGCCCTCCAAAGAGTGATATGCTCTCAAAGTGAGTTGCGTGAACAGCTGGAGAAAGCAGAAGAATCAGTAGCTGTGCAAAGTAGAAGGCAGCCAGCCTCCTGACCGGTCCTGACCTGGTCCCCAGAGAACATGGAGGTCGAGGTGTGACACGCAGCCAGGGAGCTGGCCGTCAGATGGCAAGAGCTCGCGCGAGGCCAGGCTGCCTTGGACACACCTCTCCATCCCCACCCCATCCGACCCTGCGCCATGGGGGCGGCCAGCTCCCAAACACACTGCTGGTTCTCACCTCGGTGCCAGGCTGGGTCTCTCCACTGTGTTTTCTTGGGGTTTTCTCTGCAGAGCCCAGAGCTCTCTCAATCCCCCTGTTCAGGGACCGTTCCAAAGTGCAGGGCATTAATGTACTTGGAATAACGTTCCACTAAGGAGAGCTGGAATTAGAGAGTAAATGCCTCCCGGCCCATGCTTCAGAGTGGCAATTCTAAGGCACATTCTACAAAGTTCCGTAGGAGTCCCTGGTAGGACTGAGCCCCAGCTGTCCGCAGCTGTAACACTCATGAACGTACTGTTTATTGTTTCTTTCCACCCTCCTTTCCTCCCTCTCCTTAGTCCCTCATTCCTGTTTCCTGCCATCACCTCTCCAATAAAAGAACTGCATCTAAATCCTTATCACAGACGCTCATCTCAGGGGCTAAGACCAAGAGACGGCTGGAAATGAGGGAAAGACAAGACGAGGTGCTGAAGGCAGATTCCACACTTTGGGTGAAAGGCAAGAGGCTGATCGAAGCCAGAAGCGTCTTTACAAAGACAAACCTCCTAGATTCCAGGTTGCCCCATGGCTGACCTTTTAAAGGGGACCCTGCCCAGTACAGGCTGAAGAACTGAGCAACAGTTGGCTGAAATCTGAACACTCCAGTTAGGGCACTGTTTAAGGAACTCTCATTTTAATAAAGGACACAAAAAATTATAATCTCTTCATATATCCAACTTGGATGGAGCTTAAGGGTATGCTGGGTGAAAAAGCCACTCTCAAAGGGTTACATGCAGTATGATTCCATTTATACAACCACCTTGAAGGGACAAAATTACAGTGAGAGAGAAAAATCGGCAGTCGCCAGGAGTTAGGGTTGGGGGAAGGAGCTGACCACTGAGGGGTAACGTGAGGGAGTTTCTTTGTGGTGATGCAACAATTCTGTATCCTGATTGTGACGGTTATTTGAACCTACACAACACACACACACCCACACACACACTTTAATAGTATTGTACCAATGTTAATTCCCTGGTCTTGACAATGTACTTCTTTTATGTAAGATATCCTCACTGGAGGAAGCCATAGCCCAGGAACTCTCTGTACTATTTTTCCAACTTCTTTTAAGTTTTAAACTATTTCAAAGTAAAAAGTTATAAAACTGAAAAATATTTTTTAAAATTGGATGCTGAGAGAGAGACAGAGAGAGAGAGAGAGAGAGAGAGAGAGAGAGAGAGAGAGAGAGAGAGAGAGAGAGAGAATACAGCCAGCTTTCCCTTTCTTCTCCCTCAAATGGCTGTTTTGGCCATATGACTGGTATCCAAGGATGAACTAATGAGATAATCCATGTCAAGGGCCCATCCCAGTATGTTCAGAAGAAACATGATCGGTTCTTACGATGACTGTGATTACTGACAAATACGATACAAATTATTACTCCGGCCACCTGATCAGCCAATAGTCTAAGAATTGAATGAAGGCATTTATTCTACTGCTTAAGGAATTGAAAAATTGTCTGAACATTTTCTTTAGGCTCATTCCCCCCTTGGCCATGACTGCTAAAGAGAATTTCAACTTGGTGAACGTGATTCAAATTGAAGTTGGGAAATGAAAGGGCTAATACCAGTGACCAGGAAACCAACCTTTGATCGGGGCATCATCCAGTGAACTGGATGCAACCACGGCATTGAACCTGATCCTGGTGAAAAGAAGATCTGCCTACCATATGCATGGCTTCCAAACAGAAGGCTCTGGTCTGCTGTGTAGGTGCACACATGCGTGTCTGAGAGTACCAGGGCATAAGCAACTATTTGACTCAAAGCCATATGATAGGACGGAGCACTGGGGCCAGGTGGTGAGGAAAATATTTTAAAAATTATTTTCTGTGTCCTAAATGTTAAAGAAACCTTAAATGTTAAAGTTTTAAGAATTTAAGTTTAAGATATACATTCCACGGCCACCTCCCTTGAGCCATTTCTCTTTCAATAGGTTAAGGGCTGAAAATTCACTGGAAGTCATGAGAACGGGGCAGAGAGAGAATCCACAAAGGAAACATGAACAGAGGGTAGACGGTGTTTTGCCCGGCTTCAAAACGGAAATCTTGCAACCCAGGAGACAAGAGCAACTCACTATGAAGCCAAACAGAGAGCCTGGAAAGACAGAAAATGAAGGTCATGCCAAGAGATGTCTAGCCAACCTCCCACCGAAAAATCAGAATTTGGAGCAGTGTTTCCCCGACCCAGATTAAGCTCTAAATCTGCCTCAGTACTTTCAACTCTCTATGCCGAGGCCACCACGAATGCTAAGAAAAGGATCAAGAAAAGAAAACAGGTAGGTCTGAAGTAGCAAAAAGAATGCCTGGCTGGTCCAGGAACCAGGGGTTAGAACAAACTGATTGTGAGGGTAAATAGTGACTTGTGAGGAGACTATTTTGTGAGAAGGGGATTCCATTTTCAGAGCTTGGACTGCAGGAAAGCCGAGAACCGTGTTACAAGTAGAAGGACCTAAGCCCAAATTCTGACGCATCATAGGCAGTCAATGAATATTCCTAGAAAGGATAAACGGACGGATGGATGGATGGATAGAAGGAAGGAAGGAAGGAAGAACATAGGTATGAAAGGTAGGGACACTGTATTTCTAACTCTGGTAGTACTGAAAAATGACAGTAGAGATATTCTTTAGTTTTCTTAAACATATATTATTTTTTATCTTATTAGAATAAGGAAAAGTGAAATCTCTTCTTCCAGAAATACACGAGGAAGGACAAGGAAGCCCGTGTTCTCACAATAGAGCTGCATGTCACATGCCACCCAAGGGTCTTCTCCAGTGGTCATTCCTGAGCCAAGTTCAATACATGAGTCTTACTGCTGGTTAATAACGCTAAAAGTTTCAGAAAGTTATGAAGTGGAACCATTCTGCATTACAGGATACAGAAAAACTAATTCCAACAAATGACCTAACCTGGCTTTGAGGCAAAGCCCACAGAAGTCATTTTCCAAATAATAAAATTTCATTTCAGCCTCCAAATAAGATTCCACAAATGCCTTCAGTATTTGATCACTGTCACAATTTCTCTCCACCATACCTGAACCTCCAACCTATCTCCTGGAGCGGAAGTCTCATCATCCTCTTCTGAGTAACAACCATTCATATACATCGAGATCACAAGTATGTTTTCTCTTCTCCAAGACCTACAAATCCTAGTGTTTGGCCCATGCACACAGATCTTACAGTTCCTTTTTAAGTTATCATTGGCCATCTTACCACCCTTCATAAGTTCTCTTTATCTGTCATAAGGTAGTACAAGGGATTTTAAGAAAAGTTCATCGATGCATTCATCCTTGTGACAGAGTAGATGTGGCTTATATAAATTTAATTTCGGTTCTGCTGTCAAGAAAAAAATAAAACATAAATTTGTCAAACTTAGTAACAATCAAGAATCTTTGCATCTTAAGTGATACAAACTCAACTGAGACTTATTCAAGGAAAAGAAGAGAGGTTTATTGATTCACATAAGTTCTAACTTAAGGCATGCTGATCCGGAATTCAAATACCATTGCTACCTCACTCTCCCTGCCTCTCCCTCCATCTCCAGGTCAGTGTCTCCCCATTTGTGGTGTCACAGTGTCTCCCACAGGGGGGCTTCCTCCATGCTGCTACTGGATTCCAACATCACAGCCGATGACCCAAGTAAAAAGACACTGATTCCCTCTCCAGCTGAGGCTCAGGGCACAGATATCAGTAGCCCCTTCCAATTTTACTATCTAGAGATGTAGAGATCCTGGGAATCCTTCTTCTGGTTGAACTACAGAGCTCTTCCTAAGGTAACAGCCACCAGCCCAGCCTCTCCTAAAACAGTCTCAGCAGTACATTGGATTCAATCCCCTCACATATACTCAAAGCCAAATTCTGACTCTTTGCTCACGGGAACAGAAATACCCTTATTTTTCCTATACATAGCTCAAACATTACTTTTTAGAATATAAAAACCACTCGCCACACATCTATGGTCTATCAGTATGTGAGTATCATCAAAATGTGCATTAGAGGCAGGTGACCCTGGTGTCACTGTGGGGGATCGATTGATGTGGGACAGTCAGGGAAAGCTTCCAGGAGGAGGTGATGCTTGAGCTCAACTTAAAGGATGAAGGGCAGGAAGCAGCATCGAGGTAGAAAAAGGCACTCAGGTCAGAGGTAATATCATGGGCATGCGTATGTGCTGGCTGGAGCAAGGAGCAAAAGGCCTGAGGGAAGGGGATGGTGGGAGATGGGGCTGAATAGCTAAGTAAAAGCCATGTCATGAAGGCACCTAAATTCCTTGCTAGAACGTTTGACTATCTCCCTAAATGTTGTGTGGGTGATGAGGACCCACTGGAGAGTTTTCAGTGTGTGAGTATCATCAAACGTGCATTTGAGGGCTTCCCTGGTGGCGCAGTGGTTGAGAGTCCACCTGCCGATGCAGGGGACACAGGTTCGTGCTCCGGTCTGGGAGGATCCCACATGCCGCGGAGCGGCTGGGCCCATGAGCCATGGCCGCTGAGCCTGCGCGTCCGGAGCCTGTGCTCCGCAACGGGAGAGGCCACAACAGTGAGAGGCCCACGTACCGCAAAAAAAAAAAAAAAAAAAAAAAGAAGAAGAAGAAGAAAAGTATTCCATTTAACAAAAGGAATGATTAAAATCCTTAAAAAATTCCTTTGTTACAGCATCATGTTCTATATATGGTTGAAAGGTCTGACATCACTTTCTAGGTGGGTGTAAAATTTACATGTAGACCTTTTTCTGCAGATGGGAAAGACTTTAGAAGCAGGGTCACTAAACTTTTTCTCCAAAGGACCAGAGAGTGAATATTTTCACATTTGCAGGCCAGACAGTCTCTGCCACAACTACTCAACTCTGCTGCAGTAGCAGGACAACAGCCATAAAGCACACGGATATGAATGAGCATGGCTGTACTCCAATAAATCTTTATTTACAAAACCAAGCAGTGAGCTAGATTTCCCCTGAGGACCCTCATCTGAGGACTCCTCTTCCATAGTAATATCTTTACAGACCTTCCCCTTCTTCACAACCAGGTGCCAAAAGGAGGGGAGTGAACAAACCGTGTCCAGAAGAGCACAACTTTTCCCAGAAACTGCAGACTGATGCCGAGAACATTCCAGAACATTCCGTCAGCCCTGTAACCATGACAGACTCTAGTCAACGTTCCTCGGAATTGAGAGGTGTTTGCTTCTGGCAGACACAAAGTTCTGCCTATCAGCATACTTATTACATGCTGTGCCTACAAATTAAAGCACTTAGAATTTTTCCTCCAAACTCCAACTATATGCAAATGTCACTGTTTTGTTTCTTTCCACTACTTCTGCTTTAAGTCACTTTCAATAGTCTGTGTAAAACTAAAAGAATTCTAATTAGATATAGACATGTATGTTCCAGTCTTTTCCCAAACAGTGATTTGTATACATAATGTTGAGAAAGAAGGCATTTCAAGTCTTAAGAGGGAAACTCCTCAGCAAATTCTTAAGTAAACACAATGCAAGACTGCAACCCAGTTAAATTATTAGAAATATTGTTAGATATTTTAGAAACATTAGAAGGATTTCAGTATTTTCTAAGTGTGCGTATCCGCTTATGGTGGTGATTCATTTAAGTTTTGACTAGTCATCCAACAGAAGCAGATGTGATGTGCGTCACTTTCAGGCAGAAGCTTTCAGAACCATAGATGATGGACTTCCCTGGTGGCACAGTGGTTAAGAATCTGCCTGCCAATGCAGGGAACACGGGTTCGAGCCCTGGTCCGGGAAGATCCCACATGCCGCGGAGCAACTAAGCCCGTGCGCCACAACTACTGAGCCTGCATTCTAGAGCCTGCGAGCCACAACTACTGAGCCTGTGTGCCACAACTACTGAAGCCCGTGTGCCTAGAGCCCATGCTCCGCAACAGGAGAAGCCACCGCAATGAGAAGCCCACGCACTGCAACGAAGAGTAGCCCCTGCTCGCAGCAACTAGAGGAAGCCCGCACGCAGCAATGAAGACCCAATGCAGCCACAAATAAAATAAATTAAAAAATTTAAAAAAGAACCATAGATGACTCCTTTCCTCGGCCACAGTAACCAGCAAATTCCAGATGGTCAACATTCTTTCAGCCTGGGTATTAAACTCTCATCTGGGGGGGCACTCGTTTTTTCTGACTACACCCTGACTAATAAAGACACTGACCTAGTTTAATACCCTCGTCTGAACAGCAGTTCCTCTAAACCAGGGGTTAGACAATTTTTTCTGGAAAGGCTCAGAAAGTACCTATTTTCAGCTTTGTAGTCCGTCACAACCCTTCCACCCTACCACTGAAGCAGGGAAGCAGCCTCGGGCAATAAAAACATAAATGAATGGGCGTGACTGTACCAATAAAACCCTATTTACAAAAACAAGTAGCAGCTGGATTTGACCTGCAGGGCAGTAGTTTGCCAACGATCTAACCTAACTATCTAAGTAACTCAGTCTTAGAGTCTCCATGTATTTCTTCCCGGTGGGGGAAGGGCTGACAGACATTCCAAAGAAGGAGGTAATCATAGCTGAGAGGAAAAACCTATTCACTCTCCTGTTTCCCAACTGCTGCAGGAAAAGCCTGCCAGAAATAAAGGACCAGAGAATCCACTGGGCTCAAAGTTGAGCAGCAGTGGAAGGGCAGAAATTGCTATGGAATTAAATATTTTTAGTATAAGGAATTTGCTACACAATGATGTACACTTTTGTGTTAATTCAAAATTCCCTGTAACAAAAAGTGAAGGAGGAGGGGCTTCCCTGGTGGCGCAGTGGTTAAGAATCCGCCTGCCAATGCAGGGGACACGGGTTCGAGCCCTGGTCCGGGAAGATCCCACATGCCGCGGAGCAACTAAGCCCGTGCGCCATAACCACTGAGCCTGCGCTCTAGAGCCCGCAAGCCACAACTACTGAGCCCGCGTGCCGCAACTACTGAAGCCCGCGCACCGCAACGAAGAGTAGCCCCGGCTCGCTGCAACTA
Organism: Lagenorhynchus albirostris; assembly: GCF_949774975.1. Lineage (NCBI taxonomy): Eukaryota > Metazoa > Chordata > Mammalia > Artiodactyla > Delphinidae > Lagenorhynchus > Lagenorhynchus albirostris. The sequence goes on from NC_083116.1 coordinate 124,752,656, forward strand.
GAGAAAAGCCCGTGCAACAACGAACACCCAACACAGCCAAAAGTAAATAAATTAAATAAATAAATTAGTGAAGGAGGAGGAGGAAGAAATTTCTAGTATCTCACGTGTTTTGGAAGATGATTTCTGGGTATTAGTATAATTCAGGGCTTGGTATTTGGCAAAATTCACATAAAAAGAACATTATGGCTGGAATCATGGGCAGCATTTTATCTCGGAAATAGCATATGCTTTTTTTTTTTTTTAATGATTTCTCTAGTCCCTGAGAAACTATAAGGGCTCAGCTGGCCCCTTAATCCATATGACATTTTTATGACAATTAAAATATCACCCCAAGGAGAGTCTTTCATTCCACTGTCAGATTTTATTGGGCTAACATAAGCTAACAAAGCAGAATAAAATTATACAGCTAATATTATATTTAAACCATCAATTTATTACATTTAAGGCTATACCAAGAAAAAACACTGGCCTCTGGTGTCAACCGAATAAAATTAATCACACAGATGTTTAATACCTGATTATAATTTTTCCCTAAGAGTAAGTTTCTTTATTTGGACCACATTTAACAAGATTCATCCTTTCAAACATAATGAAAATTTTAACAGCAACTGAAAATCATCTTATGTCCTTCTGTCCAGTCCTTGTAGTAGTTATATGTAAATTCACCGAACTTCTTCCAAAGGAAAATTGTATGTCTTTTTGTTAGGGGAGATGCAACTTTCTCTCTCTCTCCCTCCCCGCCCCCCACCCTTGGGCTTTGAACTGCAGAGTCATACAGACTTGAGGTCAAACCACCACCCCAGCACTTGTAACTGTATGACCTGTGCCAAATTGCCTAAGCTTTTTAAGTGTCAGTTTCCTCATTTGCTGAAAACAAGTAAATAAATGCCCAGGATTAATCTCTACAAAGCTTTTAGCATGGTGGCTGACCCATAGTAAGTATTCAAGAATTGCTAGCTGTTTTCCTTTCTCTGGAACCACTTTTTTCCAAAAAGTCACTGCGCCCTTGATCTAGTTCGATTACCCATCAATCCTATTTGGTCGAAGATCCTGGACTTAGCCCTAAGGGATCACATGCCCCATGCAGCCTAGCCTGTGTTCAATCTGGCTAAGCTGTAGAACCAACAGGAGAGCTTTCAAAATACAATTTCCAAAAAAAAATACAATTTCACTGAGTTGTCAGCCTCAATGACAGCACCCTGGAATCTACATTTTTAAACAAGACCCCAGGCAGCTCTTTGGCAAGTGGCCTGGGGTCATCCATGCAGCTTACTTGGTTGTCAGCCCTAAGGCAGGGCTTGGAGTCAATGTCATGATCCATTTCCTCACCCACAATCCCTAGATGCTCCTCGCACTTCTTTTCAGTATCCAAACTTCACCTTTTCAGAACACAAACCCAAGAAATGCAAGAAAAATACAAGAACCGCGCCAAGAAATGTTTTTGTAAAGAACTGCTTTCAATGTTTTCTTCAGGTTAATGTCATGCTTTCTTGCCAGTGGTATTTTCAGATGTAGGGCAGACTTTAAAGTTAATATAGGGACTTCCGTGGTGGTGCAGTGGTTAAGAATCCGCCTGCCAATGCAGGGGACATGGGTTCGAGCCCTGGTCCGGGAAGATCCCACATGCCGCGGAGCAACTAAGCCCCTGCGCCATAACCACCGAGCCTGTGCTCCAGAGCCCGCCAGCCACAACTACTGAGCCCGCATGCCACAACTACTGAAGCCCACGCGCCTAGAGCCCGAGCTCTGCAACAAGAAGCCATCGCAACGAGAAACCCGCACACCGCAATGAAGAGTAGCCCTTGCTCACCGCAACTAGAGAAAGCCCGCGCACAACAGAGACCCAACGCAGCCAAAAATAAATAAATTTATAAACAAACATAAAGTCAATATAAACTGGAAAAAAACTACCAATCCAATAGCACAGCCTCCCCAGATGTCACTGATATTGAGTATGGTGGCCACCGACATTACAGGGTTCGGGGTTCTATTCCCATTTGATTATTTCTCTTCGCTACCAACCTTTCTCTAGCCGTTCCTCCTGGATAAATGCCATCTCCAGGTAGTGATTTTTCAAGCAATGTGAGTTTTAATTCTGCTTTCATAGAGCCGCACTGTCCCAAGAAGACACACCAGCAAGAGAATTCCGGTTCCCAGTGTAGACCAGACAGGGTGTGTCGCTGAAGGCCTGTGTGCACAGCCACCAGCCATGCTGACCCCCGTCTGCCTGGGGTCTGTCGGGGCTTCTGAACACCAGGCCTGTAATCTCGAGGGCCTGGCAGTGCTAGGACCTCTTCCTGCCAGGCCAGCTGGTACTCATGGGGGTCAGGTTAGTGATAAAATAAAGCCATGGTCGTCCGGTACTTTGTGCCCTAAGAGAGTCCTTTTTACTCTTTCCTCTGTCTTAATGTTTAAGCGGTGGTCTTCATCAGGGTTCACCTTAGCCAAGCAACAACAGGGGCAGCGCCCTTCAGGAAGAATTTTCCATTTTCCCCTGAATTATCTTTTACAAGAACACTTCAAAAATAAACTTATTGCCCGCTTCTAACCAGTGGGGTTAGGAGAGGTCTAAGTGGCTTGTCCAAGGGCAAAGAGCTATGTGGGGTGGGGGGGGCAGGGGATATGGGAAGGCCAGTACTCTCCCATCCCAGATATAAAGTTCTTAGCACAGCCCACCTCCTTCCAATTTGGCCTTGGGGCAAAATGGTAAAGTTGGCAACTTGACTTTGCCTTCCTTTTCATCGACCCGGCTTCAAGTACTAAACATTCTAAAACATTTGTACTGAATTGCGGTGGGGAGATTCTCAGAGACCGAAGAGCTTTACGGTCACCCATTGAATGTTTATGAGACAAAGGAAGGGAGGGAGGGAGGGAGGAAAGAGGGAAAAAGGAAAAAAATAAGGAAAAGGGAAGGAAAGAAAATCATCTGTTGCTGGTGGTAACAGACCAACCAGAGATAACCCCCGGCCGTAGAGCCCCCGACCTGTCCGTCTGAGCACTCCCGGTCTGAAACAGCTATCTCCAACTAGAAGAAATTTGGTCCGATTCCTTCAACGAGGCTTATGTGCCGGGTTCAGAGCCCCTATCTCACTCCTAGCCCACTAACAGTCATCAGGGTTTCTTCTCATTAAAAGTGTTTCATAAAGAAAAAAAATGATATATAAAACCTGAATCGACATAGACTTTGGTGCCTTAAGCAAATAAACCACGTATGCCCACTTTGCTCACAAGGAATTCAAACAATTAATTCCCACTACCGTAATTTTTCACTTTGCTAAATCTTGGTAATTTTTGTCTCATCAGTCAAGGCCCTATTTTCACTGATGAACATAGCGAGCACAGTTGAATCCTTTGCTCACCTGAGAGAGGCCTGTGACGTAGGATGGTCACTGGACTGGGAAGAAGGCGACTTGATCCAGTTCCAACTCAGCCACAAATCTCTGCAAACGTAGCCGCGCGCCCCGGGCCGCCATTGTCTCTTCTGTGAAAGGAGCTGCGAGATCCTCACTCCTTCAAGCCTGGTCCTCGGATTAGCTTCATCAGCATCACCTGGAAGCGAGCGAGAAATGCACACAGCACCTCGGGCCCTCCCCCAGCCCTGCTGAGTCAGTATCTGATTTTAACAAGACTCCCGGAGATTCGAATGCACGTGGAGGGCAGTGAGGCTCTGATGGGGACGGCGTCTGTGGGTGCAAGGCTGCCTCACCTGGGGTCCTCCCTCCGTGCAGCCTGCTTCTGACGCCTCACTCACTGGTTCTCAGCGGTCACTCAACATTGGCATCATCTGGGGACCTTTTACAATTCTGATGCCCAGACCAATTAGATGCAAATCTCGGGCCGCGCAGGCCGAGCAAGGGCACTGTGGAAATCTCCCCAGGTGATTCCTGTATGCAACCCTGGTTGAGAGCCTTGGCCTAAATATTCCTCCCGGGCTTCGGCGCCCTGGAGCTCATTCTCTTGTGCGTGCTTTTTCCCAGTCCCCCAAAGGAACAGCAGAACTTGATCCCTTCTGTTCTGAATGCTCTTTTGCACAACTGGCTGCGGTGTGACGACAACTGTAGCTGCTGTTAGCCCCCGAGCCCCAGGGTTTTGGCATTCACTTTGGGCATCTGGGATTTTGGTTTAGGGGTAGCCAACCGATATTTGCCACAAAAGTGCTAAGAATGGAACCACCACCAGTAATAATACCTATTTATTAAGCACCTCTAGGTTTGGAGCACTATAGAATGCAAAGATGTGAAATGATCACGCATCCTTCCTTATTTCTATGCACCCACCCCCTTTCTTGAGCTCAGAAGAGAAGATTCAGCAGAAGCTGGAGAGAGAGAGAAGTCCCAACCAGACCAAATGGAGGCCATCCTTGCAGCTGCCTGGTGAAGATCACTGATGACTAGGACCTGGAGATGGGCGACAGGACCTCTCGGAGTCGTTTTTAGAGTTATTTTTGGCTCTGTGCCACATCCTTCTTTCTTGCTCCCGAGCTCCTGGGTTAATGAACTCCATCGTGAATTGTTATATGCAGACCACGGCGTGGTAGGCAGAGTAATAGCCCCCAAAGATGTCCACATCCTCAGCCCTGAAACCCAAGAAGGTGTTACCTTAGACGGCAAAGGGGATTTTGCAGATGTGAAATAGTTAAGGGTCTTGAGGTGGGGCAATTCTCCAGGGTTATCCAGATGGGCCCAACGGAATCACTAGCGTCCGTACAACAGGAAAGTGGGAGAGTCAGAGTCAGAGAATGGGACATGCTGAACGGGAGCAGATTTTTGGAGTCCTGCCATGGCTGGAGAAAAGAGAGCCAGTGAGCCAAGGAAGCCGAAAAGGCAATGAAGGGATTCTCCTTCAGAGCTTCCAGAAGGAACCAGCCCTGCCCACACCTTGATTTTTAGCCCCTTTTAGACCCACAGAACAATCAGATAAGGAATCTGGGGTGCTTCACGTCGCTCAGTTGTAGCAATTTGTTATAGCAGCCACAGGGAACTAATACCAACCAGCCTTCCTATCGCGGTCTAGATTCCCCAGCCCACAGCGGGCAGAACTAGGTTCCTGGCCACCACGACAGAGGCCCGTGTTAGGAACTCTGTCCCTTGTTGGGATGTGCTGCTGGTGACACGCAGACCACGGCCCCCAGGCCTGCAGAGGCTCTCCCTGAGAGAACACCCTCCCTCACCCTTTCTCCCCGCCCCGCCCCCAACCAGTTCCCCAATTTCTATAACTAATAACCGCCACTGGCAAAAGAGGTCAGGCTTCCCAATTTGAACATTTAAAATGTTTTAAGAAAAATAGGCTATTACTTTGCTGTGGAATCCTTTGTGGTAGAACAAGGGAAATACTCATCAAAGACATACGGAGAACACACCACCAAGGAAAGTAGATGCTGGGATTTTTTTCCCCTTTGGTGGTCAGCGTTCAAAGCCCTCCAGGACATTGAGCCAACAGTAACATCTAGAGAAGCGGAATGTTTCTGCTGCACATGTGTTAGAGTTGGGACTTAATGGGGATCAGAAGTTAAACAGAATTTGAGCTGAGCTGACCTAGTGGTAAGCCCAGTGGAACCTCAGGTCCACCTGTGTTTAGTTCTTCCAAATCCTGAGCGTATGCTCAGCCATGAGCTAAATACCAACTGTGCTCCCAGCCCGTGGTAGGAGGTGTGTGGAAGGCTCCAGAGTCCTCCCTCCAGAGCAAGAAAGGCCATTACGAGCAACACCATGAACCCGAGGGATTCATTACTGATTGGAAGCACCATTGAAGACATGGAAGACGCAGGATGGGAATTCCCATCCATCTCCACTAACCTCTGCATTGTAAAGCGGAAAAAGAGAGATGGGTCGTGGAAAGTCAGAGGGTGACTCCAACTGAGGCTGCTCTGCTAGACGCAGTCTCTTTACTGGGGAAAACTGAAATCCTACAGCAGCACCTTCATGTCACTCTTACACCATCATGGTACCCTAAACATGGCTCCTTGTGCCACGTTCCAGCCCTACATCTAAGGGACACAGTTGCCACATCACCCAGCACACCAGGAACTGCTCTTCATCCTTTCTTGAAGATCCAAGTTGTGATCCAGTGTCACTTCCTTCCCACCTGCTGTTAGCATTTCTCATAGTGCAGGTCTGCTAGCAACGGATTCCCTCGGTTCTTCTGAAAACATCTCCAGTTCTCCTTAATTTGTTAACCTGACCCCTGGGTAGTGTTTTCTGTCGTAGTTATTTCTGCTACAATCAGTACCAACCTGTGTTGCCGTCAATAAATTTAAGCTGTAAACAGTGAGTCAACACAGACACAGAGAACAGACTTGTGGTTGCCAGGGGGAAGGGGAGTGGGGGAGGGAGGAATTGGGAGTGTGGGGTCAGCAGATGCAAACTAGTATATATAGGATGGATAGGCAACAAGGTCCTACTGTAGAGCACAGGGCACTGTATTCAGTATCCTGTGATAAACCATAATGGAAAAGAATATGAAAAAGAATGTATAGATATATATATATAAGTGAATCACTTTGCTGTATAGCAGAAATTAACACAACAACTATACTTCAATAAAATTAAAAGAAAAAATACAAGTGCTATTACAAAGAAAAAATGGTCAGGTGTTCCAAATTTAGGAAGCGTGCTAAACATGGGCAGGAATCATGAGCTATGGCTGCAAAGTTACAGACTAGTTGACCCTCTAGTCTGGGTGACCCCACTTAGCTGAAGGTCTAGAAACCAGAATTGTAGAAGTGATGGGCTCTTAGAAGACACAGCCAATCCTTTTGCTTTCTGGGGGAAAAATTGTTTTAAGTGACTTGTCCAAAGTCACAAAGTTAGCAATTACTGGCATTAAAACTGGGACCTCCTGCCGGTTCACCCCTGCTATCTCCTCTCTAGAGCCCACCCTTTAAGCTCCCGTCCAGCCTTCTAGACAAAGACTTGCCACATCTACATTTGTCTGAGAGACATAGCTAGCATACCAACTCCCACACCACATTAGCTATGGAGCCAGCATGTCCAGTGTCTGTTCGGGGCTGTAACATACAGGAAACAAGAAGTGAAAAGAAATGTACGTGGTTTGTGAGCTCAAAACATTCAGCAGCCCCGAAACAATGACTAGTTTTGAAAGAATGTGCTTGTAGGTCATGTTAGCCCAAAGAAAATTACTTCTAACAAGGATTAGCTCAGAATCATGTACATAGATTTCTTTCTTTTTTTTAAGGTGCCTGAATTTTATGATGTCACATTTGTCTGTTTGATGATTCGTTTCTTATGGCAAATATAGGCCAAAAAAAAGGAGAGGAAATCAGTTCATAGGACAGATTTTCATGTACCCTAAGGGTCAAAATAAACTCCTTGGATGAGAGAACAGTGGACTCAACATCATTAAATATTTTCATCTCTGAAACTGAGGCCTCAAACAAACAGTGACCTGTGACACATCCTACAGAGAGAATGCAGAGAGAGAAGGACCTTTCCAGTGGTGAACGACTATGCCCAGCTCAGCTCTGGGAGAGCCAGGCTGTGATGACCTTTTCTGTTTTGAGAAGGTCAGGCAGTAGCCGTGAATAAATTGTGCCAAACAGATAATGTATTCCAAACTCGTGCCTGCCCTGAAGAAGACATCAGCCTCCACAGCTGCTGGTAGAAGCTGTTAATATTTCTTCCATTTTAGAGGCGGCATCGCAATGAGGAGAACACACTCATTAGACGTGGGCAGAGACCAACAGATGCCAGACCGACAGATGCCAGCACATGTGATCTGGCAGCTGTCTGTACCAGGAACTACAAGGTGCTATTTCCCATAAGTAAAATAATGGGGCATTAGCCCCTGGAAAGTGAAAACCTAATACACGGAATTTATGAATTGATAATTCTGTTTACCACAAGGATATGATGACTCGTTATTTTCCTACCCAGGAAGAAAGCTAGCTCTTCCTTCCTGCTGGTTTCCACTGAGCATGTTTTTGATTGGGAGGTCAGCGGAGGAGACTGTTTCCCTTTTTATCATCTACAGCTGTGAGGTGTGTCTCACTTTATGCCACAGGTAGAGTCCAGAAAAATTGTGAATGTGTTACATTGCTGAATAAGGAGGCATGTTTTTTTAATTGGAGTTGATGTACAATGTTGTGTTAGTTTCAGGTGTTGTGTTAGTTTCAGGCGTACAGCAAAGTGAGTCAGTTACATATATATATGTGTGTGTGTGTATATATATATATATATATATATATATATATACTTCTTCAGATTCTTTTCCCTTATAGGTTACTACAAAATACTGAGTATTATTCTCTGTGCTATACAGTAGGTCCTTGTTGGTTATCTATTTTATATGTAGTAGTGTGTGTATCTGTTAAGCCCAAACTCCTCTTTTATCCCTTCCTGCCACCCTTTCCCTTTGGTAACCATAAGCTTGTTTTCTACGTCTGTGAGTCTGTTTTTGTTTTGTAAATAACTTCATTTGTATCACTTTTTTTTATATTTCACATATAAGTGATATCGTATGATATTTGTCTTTCTCTGACTTAGTATGATAACCTCTAGGTCCATCCATGTTGCTGCAAATGGCATTATTTCATTCTTTTGTATGGCTGAGTAATAATCCATTACATATATATATATGTGTATATATATATATATACACACACCATAGATACCATACATATGTGTGTGTGTGTGTGTGTGTGTGTGTGTGTGTGTGTGTACCACATCTTCTTTATCCATTCATCTGTCCATGGACATTTAGGTTGCTTCCATGTCTTGGCTATTGTAAATAGTGCTGTAATGAACATTAGGGTACATGTATCTTTTCAAATTAGAGTCTTCTCTCGATATATGAAGGCATATTTTAAATCCCCAGTGAGAATGAACAACTTGAATGAAACTTGTGCTGAGTGATTGTCTACTTCATTGCCAAGTCCTTCTTTCACATGGCTCACAGTCATGTTTCAGAGACTGCTCCCATTTCTCACCGGCGGCCTCACACTTTTTGTAAGGTAGAAGAATGAAAAACTGAATAAGAGGGCTTCCCGGGTGGCGCAGTGGTTGAGAGTCCGCCTGCCGATGCAGGGGACACGGGTTCGTGCCCCGGTCTGGGAAGATCCCATATACCGCGGAGCGGCTGGGCCCGTGAGCCATGGCCGCTGAGCCTGCGCGTCCGGAGCCTGTGCTCCGCAACGGGAGAGGCCACAGCAGTGAGAGGCCCGCGTGCCGCAAAAAAAAAAAAAAAACAAAAAAAACTGAATAAGAGTATTCACTCATTCATTTTTGATCTCGTACAGAAATGAAGACTCTAGCACAAAAACATGACAAGTCACAACCAATTTTTTTAGTTCTGCAATTTTTAAAATTTTTCTTTTCCACAGTAAACACTGTGCTATCTGGGCAGGTAGAAGGGCCGAAGTTTGTAAAACCTTCCAATTAACTGGGCATTAAAATTCCCTGGGTATGTTTGCAAAGAACTAGGATGATCTCCAGAGGGCTTTGGAGCCTGGGGCAAGTCACAGGAGATAACTGAGTCTTCTGGTACTGAAATACATTTCCTCAGGCGAAATCGGGTTAAAATGAACTTCAAAGCTTCCTCAGATCAAGAGAAACCAGAGCGTAAATGTCAGGATCAGAGGGAGATAAAATTGTGATTAAAATAAAAGAAGTCATCACAAGACGGGAAAAGTCACAAAGGTCAGAATTCAGTTATTTGTTTGCAAATGATTATTATGCTTCTCCTCGCCGTGCCAGAGGATGGGGGATTCAACACGAAAACAGACACTTCTGCACATTTCAACAATCTCACAAAACAGCCATGACCTGCATGTACTAGGCGAGAGGAGAACAGGCTGTAATTAAGCACTGAAAAGCCTAGGGGCTCATGGAGGGCTTCACAGGCACGAGCATCCAAATCTTGTTTTTTAAATATGTGTATCATTAAAAAATGTGCATATGCATATATGTAGATGGATATATACACTCCTGATGCTGTGAGTTACAAAGTCCTTCGATAAATGATTCATTATTCAGAAGTCACATTTGGTTCTCATATTCCTTGGATCATATATGAGTAGCGCCTCTTAAAAATATCGTGTATCCACTTTCCTGTCCAGTGTTTACAACCACTGCAGGTTCCAAGTTCTAGGAGAGAAAACCAAGCCAAAGGGAACTGTGAAGTTCACGGCCACGTCGTTATAAGATGATAACAAGTTACCCACCTTTGTAACTGGGACTGGAGATAGGACGTTATGCGGATGGCTTCTTCCAGCTGCATCAGGAGACAGTTTCTTTTTTCCTGAAGTAGAATCCTGTAGGGACGAAAAGAGTCCACTGGTGGATTTCAAAGATGCCAAGTATATTTTCCTAACAAGAAATTCAACTGTAAATTCCCCCAAACCGATTGAGGTGTGAATGCCTAAATTCTAAAAAGCACATCCAGGTCATAAACACCAAGATAACAGAGATGGGTTTTGTTTTGCTTGAAAATGTACCACCGGCCCCCTGAACAGTGCCTGATACAATGCGGAAGTGCAACACATGGGTAGGTAGGTGGGTGGGTGGATACGTGGATAAACGGATGGGTAGGTGGGTGGAAGGAAGGAAGCAAGGAAATCCTGAGTAGGAAGTCCTATCTCCAGTCCCTGTTACACCCTGAGTCCTTGTAGAAGTTCTGATCAGCTCCCTAAAAAACAGTAGCTGGAAGTTATAACACAACCCTACAGTATATTCTTTGGAGTTTGTGGTAAATATCTATTTAACAGTATTGAAATGGATATAGTTCTCTTTCCATAGCCTGGTTCATTTCCTCTCAGCTAATCCTCTTATCATCTTCATAAAGTCCCAGGTCAAGGAACCCCTGTTGCTTTGTTATAAATTGACGTACAAATTGAACAAGCTCTACCTGGCTACTGAAGTCAAGATAACTATACCCAAAATCTGAGGCAAAGCAGGTAAGTGACAGCCCTCGCATATTTTGTCTCCAGCAGGCTTATTTCTGTCAGATGTGCTCCATCTCACATCTGCTTTTCCTAGTCCAGGGCCATCTCTGCTGTTATTTGTACCTGGAGTCACTGCCCTGTCTATAGTGAGTGCTAAATCATGACTCAAGAAAAGTACCCTAAGAGCAATAAAGAGAGTGTTTCAAATGCAACTTGATTGATCCTTATGCTCGGATGGTGCTTTCTGGCCTAATGATAAGGAACTTCTTTCTTTTCCTATTGAGTGGCAACTGAATTCTTCTTTGCAACATACAGAGGTGTATTTATTGATTTACTGCAACTGTCTAGATGCACTGAAGATTTCTTCATTTAGCTGCTTCCTTTTGACCTTTGGGTGAGACATTAGGGGCAAGGCAAGGGTTCCTCTTCATCACATCCTCATCCACTAAGGATGAGGTCCGCCCCCAAGCCCAGCATTAACTCACCCAATAAACCTTTACAGCCTGCAACCTCGCGGAGGCACTGTTCTATGTCCAGACAATGATCTCCCCCAAAAGAGCTCACGGCCTAAGACACGGAACAGAGAGGTACGTGATAATTACTTTCATTCAAAAATCTTCTGTTGAAGAAATATTTGTCAAGGCTCAAGTATGAGCATGGGAAACTGTATGCCCCTGACCATAAAAGTCTTTCTCAGACCTCTTTCAAAGCCATGTTTCCACCTTCATGAGTTAAAACACAATGGTGAACAATCCCATGGGAGATTTCACAAGTCTTTCCTTAACCAGTCAGAACCTCACATCTAGAGTCCCTTCTGTCTCGGTTATCTATTGCTGTGTAACAAGCCACTCCGAACTTGGCTTAAATCAGCAACGATTTATTTTTTCCACACGAACCTGTGAGTTCACTGGGCCCAGCTGGTGGTTCTTCTGGCCTCGGCTGTATTCAGTGGGCATCTGAGCTGGCTGGAAGGGTCACAAAGCCTTCACTCACATCTGGTGCCTAAGTGGGCTCTCAACGTGGTCGCCTTGGGCTTCCTCACAGCATGGGGGTCTCAGCATAGTCAGACCTCTCAACTGGCAGCTGGCTTCCCAGAGGGAGGACCTTAAAGCTGCCATTCCTTTTAAGGCCTGGACGCAGAAGTCCTAGAATGTCATATCCTTGACATTCCATTGGGCAAAGCAAGTCACAAGGCCACAGTTCAGATACCAGGGGAGGGAAAATAGATGTCACCCTTGCTGGGTGGAGCAGCATGTGTGTACAGGGAGGAGAGGAATTGATGGTGCCCATCTTTGGAGACTGTTTACCCCACTTCCTCATAGGATATAAATTCCCCCTTTTGCCTGAGTTGTCAAGTTACATCATTAATGGTGAATTTCAGTATTGTGTGACAAGGTGACATCAGACAGGTAAAAATTTATTATCATGTTGTCAGGAAAGAGGACATAATCAACATTGCTTTCAGAAGGATGCATCTGGAAATTCTTCACAAAGGTAGAAACGCTTTGTGGTAATCCTCAAACCCTTGAGCTTTAGCGGAGGTGTTTAGGGTCCTAAAGGGCTTCATACAGTGCACATTTCTTAGGGAAGAATAAACTGTGACTGGCTAAGAGGTTTGTATGAGTCAGGTAGATTAACTACTGCAACAAACAACTCCCAGATGTCAGGGGTCTCACATTAATTTAAAGGTTCATTTCTCATGCATGTCACAGTTCAATGCAGTCCATCAGGCAGGTTTTCCTCCACACAGTTATTCTAGGACCCAGATTCCTTCCACCTGATGGCTCTAACATCCCTGGGGGTCCTGAGGGCCTACACTACATGCTCTGCATTAGGTCATCCCTCAGGGAAAGAGAAAGTATGGGAAATAACAAGGAAACTCTGGATGGGCCGGGCCTGGAGATGGCTTCACAAACACTTCATCTGACTACAAGGAATCTGGGAAATGTTGTCAAGTTTGTGCCCTAGAAAGAAAGGAAAACAGTTTGGAGATCAACTAGCCAGGCTTTGCCACAAACTCTTACTAACCCATCCCTATGTTTCTGAAATGTAAATACCCTCTGTCATTGCAAAAATGCTTAATTTGCATTTAATGCCTGTTAGCAGCCATTTGAGAAGAATTGGATACACGATATAACTCCGAAGAAATATCTAAGTAGGGTCCTGCGAAGAGCTTTAGAGGCTCTAAGCTCTGAAAGATATGACAGAAACGCCATCCAGAGCCGACCCCCTTTCCCGATGTCAACCTAAATAAAAGCAATACTGAGCCCAAAAGAATAAAGGTAAGGAAGTCCAACAAGTTTCTGATTTTCCCATAAGTTTGCTATTTTTTCAAAACATCTAATCTCCCCCCACACCGAACAGTGTGTGTGTGTGTGTGTGTGTGTGTGTGTGTGTGTTATAAGTATCCTAAGCCCATGCATTGTCTGCCTATCAGATAGTCAAATTTAGCCCAGTAACTAAAGAATGAATGCCAGAAGATAAGGGACAGGAATACAGAAAACACTGGCAAATGCACAAATTCCCATAGTCCCCTCCAATCCCTGCCCCACCAGGGACACTCCTCAATACTACTTTCAAGCCAACTGTACCCATCTTGTAAACAACTTAACATTCCTGAAGAGGTAGTGTTCTGCAGTTCTGCATTGACAAACCACAGAACCTCTGGGGTCCTGGGTAGTTTAGAAGAAGAGATTATTTGAGCAGAAAACTTGGGTTTGTATTTGCCTGTTCATTTTTGTTTACTTTTTTAGTTTGAGTCCTAAAGGGGTCTAACCAGAAGGTTTCTCCACCTAGCCTATTCTGATACTTCAGATATTTGAGGCTGAGAGCTCCATACTTTTAATATATTTGTAAGCAGGTCACAGAGAAGACAGTGTATATTTTTCCAAGAAGGTGGAAATTAAGTTTAGTCAGTATAGGATTGGCTATGCTGCAGTAATAAGTGTCTCAAAGGCTGAGCACAACATAAATTTACTTCTTACTTACGTGAAGTCCAATGCAAGTTGGCCAGGGCTCACTTCCATCTGGTGACTCAGGGATCCAAGCTTCCTCCATCTGGTGACGTTGCCATCATAAGATATGAATTCCTGGGTTGCCATGCTTGGGAAAGAGAGGGATGTGTCACTTATGGGCCAATCCTTCACTTCCCTGGCCCATAAGTAACACATGCCATTTCCACACACGGTTCCTTCGCTAGAAGTTGTCAGATGACCCTCAGTTCCCAAAAGGCTCAGAAATATAGGGGAGCACACTGTAAATTTGATGACTAACCATCTTCGCCATATAAGAGAAATAAAATTATTTTTAGAAAATTAAACAGGCAAAATTCACATATCATGAATGCAATTAGGAATCAGGAGCATGTGTGTAAATGGGTAACTGAAGAGTCAGGGAGATATCCAGAGCTCCATGAAGACCTTGAGGCTCTGGAAAATCATTGGTTAATCTGGAGATTAACAGGCACTGGGGCTTCCGGTCACTGGCAGTGTGTCAACTTTTCCTTTGCCTGGGAAAGAAGGGATGCCTAAACTGACACTTTTGTCAATAAGGCAAGGTGCTGCCAGACTCTTGCTTCAACTCCAGATATAATTTAGACACGCTGCAGAAAGGGAAGAGAATTGCAGATACAAGTATAAAATTCCTGAGACAGAGCTTCCTCTTCCAAAATGGTGACTTGCTATCTTAATGATATTATGAGAGGAAACCTTCCAATGAGAAGAGTAAATCATAAGCAGAAAACACCAGCTCTCATCATTTCTGCCCCAGAGGAAATAAAGTCACTTTGTCATACCAGCCAAGCTTGGCTACAGGCATGCCTCTCTTTGCCCTGTCCACCATCTTGGGATGAGCACGCCAAGTTCCAACATTTGAAAGATAAAGAAAATCTCACCGATATAGGGCTAAAAATCCCAGTGTGGTTAATGTGTGATTATTACTTGATACTGTCATGGAAAAAAGAAATGAAAGAAAAACTCTTCTTGTGTTTGTTTGTCTACCTCTTTGTGTTTTGAAATGTCCATCCCAACACTTTCAAAAACCAATGAGAGGGGCTTCCCTGGTGGCGCAGTTGTTGACAGTCCGCCTGCCGAGGCAGGGGACATGGGTTCGTGCCCCGGTCTGGGAAGATCCCACATGCCGCGGAGCGGCTGGGCCCGTGAGCCATGGCCGCTGAGCCTGCGCGTCCGGAGCCTGTGCTCCGCAACGGGAGAGGCCACAACAGTGAGAGGCCCGCGTACCGCAAAAAAAGCAAAACAAACAAACAAACCAATGAGATAATGAGGACAAGTAAGAAGTTGCCCCTAACCTGGTAAGATCAGAATTACACCAGCCTCAACTTAGAGAGGCAGGTCTAGAAGGTGATTGTAAACTATCCCACTGTGTTATATTCTTTCTAAAGAAAGGCTCTTTTTTTTTTTTTAAGGTGAGATGATACTGGTCTACCTGTAGACTAGAAACATGTGTATAATAGAAGCAAAATATGGTAGGGTTTATCCAGGAGAGAGAAGCCAGCACTGAATCTGACAAAGACAAACGCTCTCATTCTTACGAGATAAATACTAGGGAGAGAGTTGAGTGGTTTAACAGAGTCACCGTGACCTGGATGGAGTAGCCTTGACCATCCACCAGCCTTGATCCTAATTCCTTGTCATCCACCCAGTCTTCTCATTTTTAAGCCAACTCCCCAGATGTCTGGACACCAGGACAGAAGGCATCAGGATGGCTGGCACAAATACTCCAGCCTGGCACCCGGTTAGACCTTGCATTTGTGTTCTGTGTTATCCCTCAGTCTCTTAGGTGATTGGCTAGCTTGAGTCAGTTCCCAAGAACCCAACATCTCTGACGACATTGATAAAATAGCCTTTCTGTCTTTGAAAACCCAGAACAGGGTGAGCCCCTGCATTGCCTAAACTGTCAGCCCATCACCTCACCTCACCTCTCTCCTGTCTTTAGCTGCACCTGTGAAGACTTCTCCCTGGACTGCACCCACAGGGACTCAGTACAACGAAGTCACTCACCTTTGTTGTAGTTCATGATTTAACAGGAATGGACAAAAAAGAGCTCCATTCTTTAAATTGCCAAGTAGTAATTATACAGCCCTTTGCTTGTTAAATTTATCCAGCTACAGACATGCTTGTAATAGTACGTGCCTTAAATTTGCCCCTTGGGGCCATGGGAAAAGTTTTAGGACACCGCCAGTGACGCATACTGGATTTCCAAGACAAAGCTTCCACGGAAGTCCATCATTATTTGTATTCATATCAAATCTCAGTGATTAGAAGTCAGATGGGTGAACCAGACCTTCTGTTTTGTTCTCTTGAATGCAGGTCGTGAGAAGTCACTACGGGAATGTATTATGATTCTCATACACTCAGAAAAATAAGGATTCTGTTCATTTTTATTTGCCTGCCAGCGAAAATAACAGCGATTGCAGCTGAGTTTCTTCAGACCATGTGACCTGGAATTCATGCCTTGTACTTGGCTGGCTTCTTCTGACGGCCATTTATAGACCCATGATTCTATGTGCCACCTTCCCATAAAACTCACTCCCAGTTTGTAAGCCCAAGGCCAATGACATGCAAACCAGCTTTCTGGAGAAACACTAGACAGAGTGGTCTCAGAGAAATGATGACACTCAAGTCTAGGGTAATAACCTGTTTCCTCACTCTCCCCTGGGCCTTGGATTCCCAGTTCAGCAAGGCTAAAGCCAACCCCCAAACAAAAGAACTCATCCCCTTCCATAATATGCCTGCGGGCAGAAGGCAACTCAAAGGGCAGGTAGCCTTTGGAATTCGTGTGGTCCTACATCAGCTTCTGACCGAGGTCAATGCCTCCACGAGAAGTGGCCTTGGCTGCATGGGCTGCCCTGAAAAGTGTGGGTAAGCAGGCTGTCTCCCTGCTCTCTGTGTTCATTGCCCCAGCTTGATGGAACCCATGGCCTCACGAAAGTGCAGGCCCTGCAGTTGGTGGGCTGCCCAAAGCTAAAACATAGTTTTCAAATCCAGGTCCGCCTTGTATTTCTAGGGCCAGTTTCAGAGAGGTAGTTTGGAAGTGGTTTTGAAAAGAATCACCAACGAGGAGGTGATTGGGAGCCCTTTGCTGTGCCCACTCAGCTTGGGGCTCTCGCCTCCCTCCTCCCTCCTCTCACCCTTCCAGGCGTCTCACCCCCTGGGTGAGCGTCGGTTACTTCCTCCCCTGTCCGCGTGCCCGCTGAGTCCTCCAGGAAGTGAGCACCGGGACGGGACGCACTTAGGGATGCGAAAGATGCATTGGAGAGAGACGCCTGAGGGGAGAAAAGGGAGGAAGCGGAGTCGGGGCAGAAGAAGATGCCAGACTATGACGCTGACCCGACAATTTCTCCATCATCACAACTGGGAGGCCCAGAGCAAAAGCCACCCTTAGAGGAGCCTCTGCACTGGGAAGAAGTGGCTAGGCACTTCGTAGCCTTGTCTTGTTCAGGCCCCGGCCAGGGACTGCCCTTGGAAGAGCGTGACCCTGGCTCCAAAGCGAAGGCAGTTGGCCAAACACATACTCAGCGGCCAGCTCTTTCTTGAAGCTGGAAGAAAGACCCGGACAGCACATGTCTGCATGCGCCAGAGCCAGCCACCTCTCCACTGGGCAAGAGCCCCACGCCAGCACCACGCAACTCTAGCAGGGCAAGGAGTTGAGACCCTTTGCTTTCTTGGTCACGGGGATGAGCACACGCCCCATGGAGGGATGATCAGAATCAGTTTTTGGACATCAGGCAGAAGGCGGCGAGGGCCTCTCTCTTTCTCTGCAGTGATGGACTCCGAGGACCACGACAGCTTGTTGCTTCTGTGGGGGGGGGGCATCTTATTACCATGTGGATAAGCCTGTCTGAGAATCAGGCAGATGCACACAGTCAAGAGATGGAACAAGAGACAGGGAGATGGAGACACACTGATGGTGAGGGAGACCCCTGTCTGAGCCACTTCCAATCCTCTTGGCCTCTGCCCTTACCCCACTGCTGCCGAGATCAATTTCGCGCAGGCTTCGACCAGGCGCGTGCAGACACGACCTGACGCTATGTGCCACCCTACGACTTCCCTGTGGCCGCAGTGAGTTCACTTTCTCCCCGGAGGCTTCTCTCCGGTGGGACACCTGTGGAAGCTGTCAGTGTTCGCACGTGCCAGCCATCAATGTGGGAGGAGTCCACACCCATGGGCCACGCTTGATGCCTGCAGGACAGAGCCGATGAATCCATGCTTCCCCCTTCTGTCTCCGGGAAGGACAGTCCTGAGATGCCCTGGAAGGACCTCCCGAAGATCCCACAGCTTGAGCTCCAGTTTCCCATAATGCCAGGCAACTTGTTCAGGCATCTTTTGCTTAGGTCTCCCACCTTCCCTTTCCAATGCTGCTCCCAAATAGACTACCAGGACACAAGCCTTTGTCTTAGGTTCTTTTGTGGAGGAACCCAGCCTATGACAGATAACACTATTTGAGCACCTGGATCCAGCTGTTCCTGAAACCACTCCCTTGGCCTTCTCAATTCCTTGAGTCAATAAAATTATCGAGTTTCTTTTTTTTTCCTTTCTTTGTTGTACGTGTGCATGTGTTTAAGCTACTTTGAGTTGAGTCTTTGTAATTTGCAACCGAAAAACAACTCACCCACCACAACCTTATTCTCCTCTTCTAAGTGGCTCATCACCCCCATTAATCACCACCATGCCCACCTTCCCAATACCTCTCCACGCTCCCAGTCAGCTCCAGGAAGACAAAGTGTCACCACTGACTCCTCATCCGTCTCCTCCCACATACGAGCAGATGACAAACCTTGCAAGCTTTCGGTGTTCTGCATCTAAAGCGTGTCTCTTATAGACAGCACGTTGAGATTGAAGTGCCTGGGGGACCTCCAGGTGCACCCGATCAGGAAGGTACAGAAGCCAATCTGGAGTCCCTGGAGATAGGGCAAGGCCAGACGTTGAGGAGAGATGGTCAAAACCAAGAGCCTGCATGAGGTCGCTGAAACAGCTTGACAGACGGGAAGGTCAAGGCCGGAGCCCGCAAGCCCATATTTAGGGGCTGGAGAAGGCCAGTGCTGTTAGTCTCCCCGACATTACAGGCATGTTACATGGGCCCAGAGGAAACCTCAACAACAAAATTTCAGGTGCTGCAGAAGATAAAGAAAGACCCAGGCCGCGCCTCTAAGTGTCGAGCCCCCGCTCCAAGACAGCTCCCCGTCAGCACCGATCAGGTCACTAACGACGACTGACTGGGGCACGAGTGCGGTTCGGAGGGCTGAAAACCAATTGCTGCCCTCTTTTCTAGGCTCAGATCTCTCATTTTTTATCTTTGATTTCTCGTTTTTCCATTAAAAACCTCTCCGTTTCTGGTGGCCGCTGATCACTTCCGTGGTCGAGCGGCAGGCCTGAAATTTACTTAGTTCTGAATTTGTGCACAATTAAGGACTCGGGAAACGTCCCCGGGCTTTGCAGTCATGCTCGAACGGCATTGAAGAGGAATTTAAGAGGGGACGGGGAGAGAGCTGACATTCCACAAACCTGGTTGAACTTGGCTTAGAGAGGCCTGGGAAGTGCGCACCGGAAGGACGATACAGTGTGAGGTTAGCTGAATAAAATGGGAGGTGACAGCTGATCGTTAAGAAGGCATCGTGATGAAGTTTCTAAGCGAGGAAAGAACACTTGCTGACAGCGGTCGCTACTAGGAGAGCAGACAATTTTCTGGGGCTTTGACTGGGAAGGCATTTTGTCTTCACCAACGCGTCCATACTGCAAATGCCAGACGGCTGGTGTGCACAGCACGCACTTCATGATGACATCTGCAACTTCAGGTGACGGAATTCTCTGCTCTTTTATTCTTTCCAAACATATTGCTTCTAATATTTGCCTTTGACGACTGTCCAAATCACAAGATGAAATAGAATCTGACCCCCAGCGCCTGGTCTTTTCCAGGAATATTTGCTCCAATAAGATGGCTGAGGGTTTAGAAGGAGAAGAGAAGCTAAACTTCAAAAGGCAAAAGGCAAAAACATTCTGTTCACCGCCCTGATCCTGGGGGTCTCCCGGGCCGCACACTCATTTGCTAAGGGAAGCTGTGCATCTCCCATTTTCCCGAGCCTCCGTGCGTTACCTACAAAAACCCCGAGGACTGGCTTAGCTCAGGGCTGTCAGATGGTCCCCACTGCTTTCAACACCATGATTTTGCAAATGAGGTACGCAGTCGGTCAAGCCAAAAAAGGACCGAGTATCTGCCAGAAGGTCAAAGCAGGGTCTGGCAAAGTGTGGCCCGCGGGCCAAATCCGGCCCCCTGTCCTCACGCCCCTCCCCCCCGGCTGTGCTGTGTGGCCCGCAGATGTGGCTGGAGCAGGCCGGCGCCTGAGAACCCGAAGAGCAGCCAGGACGTCACCCTCCACCCCTACGCCCCGCTCTGCACCCAGAATCTGCGTCCGGGCCCAGTGGCCGCTGCTCAGGACCCGCGCTGGTCTCCAGCTCTACACCGGGGCCTCTGCTGTGGGCAGGTGCTGGGCGTTGAGCATCCCGGGCCCTGCAGCCAGGCACCCAGGTCCAGATGACTTGGCGCTTCAGGAGGAGAGACGAGTGTGCTGCCACCTGGCGTCCCTGAGGCACAGAGGGCAACTGGGCAGGGCGGTGTGGGCCCCTCCTCGCAGCCCCCCGCTGCTTCAGCCAGCGCCAGGCCCCAGCCCGAGGGCGGGCCACCGGGCCTCTGGAAGGCTCCAGCGGCTGGCAACTGGACACCGACTTGCCCACCAGCCAAGACCAGCCACGTGGTCAAATGGGGCAGCACGTGGCAGCACTCTCTCTCTCGTTCCATCAGAACCTGCAGACGAGGCTCCGCTTTGCCTCGTGACCTGCAAAATCAGGAATACTTACTATGGCTCTACAGAGAAAGCCTGAGACCACTGGTACAAATTTCCATAACACGTATTCCCCAAGAGATTAATCATGACGGCGAGGAGGGGGCTGGAGAAGGGGGCAGCCTTGGGCGTCTACGCCGTTAAATCAGAGGTTCTTAACGCACATTCACAAGACAGGTGCAAACCTGATTATGTATACACTGGAGTACGCACGCTTCTGAACACTGCATTCACTTTTCCTGTCATTGGCACACCAGCCTTGGTTACAGTGGGTATTTGAAGGCCACCTGCTGGGCGCTAATGGCCTCCACTCATTGGAAATGAACTGGGCGGTGACAGCTGGCATCTGACCGCATTGCCTGGCTGGGCCACACCGCACGTGACAGCTGGCGAAGGACGCGGAGCGTGCTGAAAGGTATTCTCTGCCACAATCAAACTTCTCCCTCACGGCAGCCTCTTTGTGGTGGAGGCCGTCCTGTGCATTGTAGCGTGGTTCTCAGCTTTCCCAGCCTCTACTCATGTAGTGGGTTGAACTGTGTCCCCCCTCAAAATATATGTCCAAGTCCTAACCCCCAGGACTTGTAACTGGGACCTTATTTGGAAATAGTGCCTTTGCAGATGTAATTAAGTTAAGGGTCTGGAGATGAGATCATCCTGGCTTTAGGGTGGGCCTTAAATCCAATAACAGGAGTCCTTACAAGAGAAAGGAAAGGGAGATTTGAGGCACGGGAGAAGAGGGGAAGGCCCCGTGAAGCTGGACGCAGAGATTGGAGTGATGCGGCCGCAAGGATTGCCGGCAGCCCCCGGAAGCGAGGACGGAGGTCTGATTCTCCCTCAGAGTCTCCAGAAGGGACCAACTCTGCAGACATCTTTTGGACTCCTGGCCTCCAGAAATGCGAGAGAAAGAAATTTCCCTTATTTTAAGCCACCTGGCTTGTGGGAGTTTGATACAGCAGCATCAGGAACCTAATACACCCCATCAGATGCCAGTAGCACCGTCCTCCAGTTGTGACAATCAAAAACACCTCCCAAAAGCAGCCACATAGCACAGGGAGATCAGCTCGGTGCTCTGTGACCACCTAGAGTGGTGGGATAGGGAGGGTGGGAGGGAGACGCCAAGAGGGAGTGGATATGGGGCTATATGTATATGTGTAGCTGATTCACTTTGTTATACAGCAGAAACTAACACACTATTGTAAAGCAATTATACTCCAATAAAGATCTATTTAAAAAAATACCTCAGATGTCCCATGAGGAGCAAAAGTGCCCCTGGTCGAGACCCACCGTGTTAGCATTACAGTTTCTAAAATCGAAAGGGAAGGAATCTTCCAGTCTAAAAGGAAGGAATTCCTGAGTCCGTAAATGCTGCCCAGCCATCATACAAACTGAACCCAGGTTGAGACCACTGACATGCCTGGCAAACGCCGACGGCAACTGGATCAAGGGAGCGGTCATGCAGAATGAGCAGCACCTTGCTTTTCTGTTGCTTAGACATTCTCTCTGAACCACCACTGGACACGAGCAGAAACACTTTTTAACCCATTTTGATCACGAAACATTGAGACCATGCAACGTCGGTGGTGAAATCCAGCATCCATCATACCCAGGGACGTCCTCCCCTCACAAAAACGTGTCTCCAGGAGAAAGGGCAACAGTTCCCAGAGGGCTGCTTTGCCCCCTGACTCATTCGTGGCCTCTTACGCTACCGGCTAAAGCGAGATGCCAACTTCAGGTCTATTTCTGAGAACAAACTCGAGCCATTTCCAAAAAGAGGGTGACAGTATCAGTGCTGGTTAGAAGCGTGGGCTCGAGAATCTGACCGCCTGGTGTCGGGGGTGGGCTCTGCCGTGCGTTAGTTAAGTGAGCTGCCCAGAGCCCCCAATCCTCGTCTATACAGTGAGGGCGGCCCTGGGGGACTCAGCTCTGAGCAAAGTCTTCAAAAACGTAATGATTTTAAAAAGTGCTCGGCCGGGAGCCTGACTGGTCAAGTGCTCAGGAAATATTTGCTATTATTACCTAGAATGAAGCACATTCCTGAATTAGCCAACCAGTTTCGCGAGAAGATAAAAGTTATTGGTGCTTGGAAAGCCCGACCAGAGACTTAGAGCTGCAAAACCTTAGGGTTCCAAGTGGCCAAAACAAGAGTGTGCTCAGGCAGAGAATTTTCAATTATCTGGATGAGGGATTATCCACAAATAGTTCAGGTAATCAAAAGCAGCAGTTAATCCAGAAATACCTGGACCGCAATCAGCGGCCCCATCACCAGCAGATTTCCCTCCTGGCAACAGCTAACCTACCTGCGTGCAAGGTCAGGGGCTCTGCGCTGAGAAGCCCCAGACGATAAGTGATAGACCTCAGAGACACACCAACCCTGACCTTGATTTGATCACAGTTAGCCCACTGAGCTGATTCCCAAAACTAACTGAAAATAGACTCCCAAAATCACAATTACGTTGGACCCCCCAAAGGCAATTTAAAAATACATAATCTGGGGGGATTTCCCTGGTGGTCCAGTAGTTAAGACTCTGCGCTCCCAAAGCAGGGAGCCCGGGTTCGATCCCTGCTCGGCGAACTAGATCCCGCAGGCATGCCGCAACTAAAAAAAAAAAAAAAAAAGATCCCGCATGCCACAACTGAAGATCCCGCATGTCACAACAAAAGATCCCATGTGCCACAGCTAAGACCCAGCGCGGCCAAATAAATACATAATTTTTACAAAATACATAATTTTTAAAACTTGACTGTGTGGGTATATTAGTTTCCTCTTGCTGTTGTAACAAATTCCTACAAACTTATAGCAACACAAATGTATTATAGTTCTAGAGGGCAGAATCCACATGGGTCTCATAGGCATTCCTTGTCTCTTCCAGCCTCTAAGGGCTGCCCACATTCCTTGACTCCTGGCCCCGCATAACTCCACGCTGTTTCCATCATCCCATCACCCTCTCTGACTTTGACATTCCCGCCTCCCTCTCATATGAACCTTTACGAGCCCACTCAGACAATCCAGGATCATCTCTGCATCTCAGGATCCTTAACTGAATCACACCTGCAAAGTCCCTTTTGCCAAATAGGGTAAAATATTCATCAGTCCTAGGGATTAGGATGTGGTATCTACCACAAGGCAGAAATTCTGATGAAATATACATCTAATCCAAGATGACTATAATCATGCGAGATTGTAAGAGAACTCTCCAGTTCTGTCATTTCTAAGAGTGTGACTCAAACCATTCTTCAAATCATTCTTATACGTGACGGCACTGAAGGGATTGAATGCAACAGAGGTCAGGGTGCATACGTTATATCAAAGTCAGGGTCAAGGGCCGCCAGGACAATACACGTGAAGTCCACACGGAGAGCTCAGAATAGGGGAGTCAGCTCACCTCTCACAAAGCAAAGAGTAAAGAGATTCTCAGGGGCCAATTAAGGAAAGAACAGACACAAGCTGGCAGTCTGGACAGGTTATGGGCATCCTAGACATGCCCCTGACCGAAGAGAGCTGACAGATAAGATACCGCAGCCACTGTCCCCTTGGGGTGAGAGCTCTGAGATGCGTGTTCCACACTGTCTCCCATGTCTCCAGTCGCCCGCAGAGGCGACTTGCTGGATAACACACCATTTGTCGGCCGCCTCTCCCCCCTGCCTCACTGCTTCCTGCCCCCGTGTGCTGTTTCCCGGCATCGCCTTCCAAATAAATGACTTGCCCTTGAATCCTCATCTCGGGGTCTGCTGTTAGGAGAATCCAGACTGAGCCCCCTCTGTCCTGGCGTCAGCCTCCCTCACAGGAGTGCAGAGACAATAAGACACTTTCCCTGGTGCCTGTCATTACTGAGTGCTTGGGAGTGAGGGCATACTAGGCTGGTCCACCTGGCCGGTGGGTGTCTTCTGCACCAGGCTGCAGAGGACACCCACCGGCCAGGTGGACCAGTGACAACCAGATAAAGCAGGGGGGCAAAAGAAGACCTGAAATTTCTCAAGAGACCCAACACATAAAAATGTAGCCCTCGTCTCAAATATCCCTTTTTTAAAAAAAAATTAATTTATTTGTTTTTTGGCTGTGTTGGGTCTTCGTTGCTGTGCGCGGGCCTTCCCTAGTTGCGGCGAGAGGGTGCTCCTCTTCGTTGTGGCGCGCGGGCTTCTCATTGTTGTGGCTTCTCCTGTTGCAGAGCAAGGGCTCTAGGCACACGGAATTCAGTAGCTGTGGCACGTGGGCTCAGCAGTTGTGACTCACGGGCTCTAGGGCGCAGGCTCAGTAGTTGTGGCGCACGGGCTTAGCTGCTCCGCAGCACGTGGGATCTTCCAGGGCCAGGGATAGAACCCGGGTCCCCTGCATTGCAGGCAGATTCTTAACCACTGTGCCACCAGGGAAGCCCCACAAATATCCCTATTTTCAAAGGGCAAAGATTAGACTGTTCTCCCCCTTCACCGTATGCCCCACCTAACCTCGGGTGTCAGCTTCCATCCTCTCAGAATGTCTCCTCTGTTGAAGTTATTCAAACCTGATCTTGATTCACAGACACACACACTTTCTGAGTTATACACATACACAGTGGGTTATGAGGCTCTGGGATGAGAGAAAGGGGAAATAGATATATTCCCAGTCAGTCGTGTTCTGGTAAATGTTCTCCAAAGGAGCAAAAAAAAAAAAAAGCTGGCTGTAGTACCTGCTGATCTCCATGGTGTAATATTCCCACCATGGCTGATTTCAAGCTAGGAATGTGACATCAACCTCCTGGCAGAACTCCTACAAATTTAAGCATTGGTCTTGTGAGCTATACAAGCTGGCTCACACCCCACTGGCTAGAACTAGTACATGGCCACACCTAACTACAAAGGATGCTGGGAAATGTAGTCTAGCTGTGCGCAGGAAGAAGAGAGAACACGGATTTGGTGAGCATCCGCTGTCTCTACCACAGTCACATTTTTGAGCTTTCATGTGTCAGGTACTGTCCTCAACCAGTTTATATGGACAGATGAATTAACATCTTTTACAGATGAGAACTGAAACTTTCAGACACTGACTTTTGTCTTACTGGTGAGCCTTAAGTAGGAATGGACTCTTCCAGGTACAGGCGGGAAAAGCAGACATCCACCAACACAGCTCTGCATCAGCGGCTGTGAAGTAGGGTACAAGCAGTTTGTTAATAATATGACGTACTCACGTATTCACAGTATCTCTTCTTCTTAAAAAATATAAATTAGTATACTTATTCCTCCAATATCATTCCCCAGCATTTTGCCTCAGCCTCTCTGAATCCCCAAGAAAAGAGTCAGGGTGCAAACACTGTCCTCGGGTTTGCCCACAAACTCAGAGTCTCCCTGTGGGAGCGTTTGTGCTGGTGAATTTCAGCCATGTGGAATGTCAAGGCTGAAAACCACTTTTGGAACCACTTCTCTAAAGATTACAATGCTCCTTCTATCTACAGCTATATTTTTATTCCCCTTCAGACATGGCTATGAGATGCGCCTTTTGGAGACGTTTTCTACAAAATCACTTCAAGTTCTTACATTTAAAAGAGAGAGAGAATCTATTAACCAAATCCAGAAATACTGAAATTTAATCTCATTTCTATTCTCTCTCAACACTGAACACCAAAAGAACTTTCCAGTCAGTAGGGCATTTTTCCCTTTGATGTGACATGTTCAGTAAAGCCATGGGCATGGATTTCCTGAGCCGTTGGTCTCTGCAGCATTTAGAACTTGCCACGCTTCTTTGTAGGTTCAGCTAGATCAAAGATACACCAGGGCACAGAGTCTTCAGACTCCACTTTCAGATTCATTCTTTGGAAGTTCAGGATCTCTCAACCCAGCAGCCCTTCTCAGGCCGTGAAACACCAAGCCAATTACCATTTTCTTTTGACACGGAGTGTTTTTTGTGACACTTTACACAATGACAGATGGGTCTCTTCTGAGGAGACGCTCTGTGTCTTCAGAAAACTCTGCCAGGATTATTTTCTTGATTTATTCTAAAAGGTCACAACTAAAAAATGGGTTTTCAGCACTTACCTAGTCTTCAAAAATATGTAATGGTTATCATCTATATACAATAACTAGAACTGACACTGAAGAAAGATCTTGGAGACATCACTCCTTAACCTTGAGAAACTCACAGATTTGACCAAGAAGGCCAATCTCAATTTTTCACCTTCAGAATTCCCACTTTCAGAATCAATACTCTATGTATCTTAGTTCTGGGCTGAAAAATCAAACAAAACCGCAAGTGATCACATCTGCTTCTAGAGACTGTGCTTTGGAACTTAAAATTAAGCTACTACAGAGAGCGAGGCCCGCTCTTGTTAACTCTTAAAAGAGTCCAACTTGAATGTCAAAGTGCAGACTTGAAACCGTCATGAGCTCACATGGCCCCACTCATCTTGGAAACAGCATGTGCTTTTCAGTTCCACTCTCTAGATCCAGTAATTGCAAAAACAAAACCCAAATCAGATGATGTGATTTCACCCAAGAACAGCCCTTTCTCGGAGTCTGTAATCACTGTTTATACTTTCCCATGTCAGTCTGTGCGAGTCCCCCTCTCTGCTTTTCTTCTCCCGTTGGCAGCTGGTGCTCTGAACGTTCGGTTGAAACAAACATTCTTTGCCGGGGCATGAATGTCTGTCCCCTCGCTCTGGGCGACCAGTACACAGCCCTGAATTATGTATGTCTTGGTGCAATTTTCAGATTGGGAATGGCGATGCTTTGGAGGGGGAAGCTCTGAAAGGGACTGAGGGTGAGGCTGGATTCTTCCATCCCTCTATGCCACACTGAGGTGTCCCTTCCCCTTGACAAGCCTCGACTAACGATGCCTATTGTGGAGCTCGCGTTACAATATGACTTCTGGGGCCTTTGAAGTCCCAGCTGCAGGAGCAAAAGCACTGTAGTGATTAGGGGGCCGCCCTCTCTGGGAAGGAGATGGCTGCACAGCTGAATACGAAATGCAATTAAAAAGAGGCACCTGGGCTGAAATCAAAGCAAAGAACGTGACTCTGGCTCCAAGTAGAAGGGGGCTCGTGTAATCACGCAACAATGTTCATCTCTACCAAGTGCTTGATTCAGAAGACCCCCAAAACTTTAAAAAACAAAAAGGAAACAAAACAAAACACCCTCCGACTTGCCAGCACAACAAAGGAATGCAGGAATTCTTGCTAACACCTTCAGGGCCGCCCAGGTAACATTAAGTTAGCAGAGGCTCATCCCGGGACAATATGATCTTTTTTTTCTTTTCACTGCCCTGGTGTTTTCATACTTCCCCAAACGCCCATGGATTCTTACTTTTTCCATCCCTTCTCACGCTCATTCTGCCCCGCTACACCCAGGCTAATTTCCCAGAGGCAGTGCCTGTTCCAGGTGTGTGTGTGTGTGTGTGTGTGTGTGTGTGTGTGTGTGTGTGTGTGTGTGTGTGTGTGTGTGTGTGTGTGTGTGTGTGTGTGTCTGCGTGTGTCTGTGTGTACATGTGTGTTCTGGTTTTAGCATCTTACCTCCATCACAACTCTCCCATCACTTTAGACCTGTGGTTCTCAAACTTGACCTGCATCTGAATCAGCTATTAAAACTCAGATGGCTGGGCTCTGTCCCCGGACTTTCCAATTCTCTAGGTCCAGCCTCGGGCAGAAAATTTGCATTTCTAACAAACTGCTGGAGGATCTTGATGCTGCTGGGTCCAGGGACCACACTTTGAGGACAACTGGGTTAGACCAACCAGTTCAGCTCAGAGACTAAAATAAGCGATGGTAAGTTGTCATGCTGAAGAAAAAGTTCCTGGACTTAAAGTCACCAAGAAGAGCCAAGTTTGAGCTCTGGTCAGACCACCAATGAGCTATGCCAACTTGGGTAGGACTTTTCAATCTCAACCACACTCCAGAATCCCCCAGCAGCCTTTTACTAAGTTAATGCCAAGCCCCACCCAAGATGGACTGAATCAGAATCTTGGAGTAATTCCTCTGTGTTTTCACCACTCTGAGCCTCAGCTTTGTCTTCTAAACAATGGGTATAATAATTTTTACCCCACAGGACCACTGAGGGGAATAAACACAAATATTAAAACCCCTTCATAGACATACAGATGGCCAAGAGGCACATGAAAGATGCTCAACATCGCCAATTATTAGAAAAATGTGAATCAAAACTACAATGAGGTGGGACTTCCCTGGCGGTCCAGCAGTTAAGACTTCGCCTTCCAGTGCAGGGGGTTTGATCCCTGGTTGGGGAACTAAGATCTCACGTGCCTCGGGGCCAAAAAACCAAAAACATAAAAAAAAAAAACATAAAACAGAAGCAATATTCTAACAAATTCAATAAAGACTTTAAAAAATGGTCCACATCAAAAAAAAAATCTTTGAAAAAAACCAGGAACATTTATCTTTAAAAAAAAAAAAAAAACTACAAGGAGGTACCACCTCACACAGGTCAGAATGGCCATCATCAAAAAGTCTACAAACAGGGATATCCCTAGTGGCACAGTGGTTAAGAATCCACCTGCCAATGCAGGGGACACGGGTTCGAGCCCTGGTCCGGGAAGATCCCACATGCCGCGGAGCAACTAAGCCCATGTGCCACAACTACTGAGCCTGCGCTCTAGAGCCCGCGAGCCACAACTACTGAAGCCCGTGCACCTAGAGCCCGTGCTCCACAACAAGAGAAGCCACCACAATGAGAAGCCAACGCACCGCAACTAGAGAAAGCCCACGCACAGCAATGAAGACCCAACGCAGCCAAAAAAAAGTCTACAAACAATAAATGCTGGAGAGGGTGCAGAGAAAAGGGAACCCTCCTACGCTGTTGGTGGGAATGTAAATTGGTGCAGCCACTATGGAACACAGTATGGAGGTTCCTAAAAATATTAAAAATAGAGTTGCCATATGATCCAGCAACCCCACTCCTGGGTATATATACAGACAAAACTCTAATTTGAAAGGATACATGCACTCCTATGTTCACAGCAGCACTATTTACAATAGCCAGGACATGGAAACAACCTAAATGTCCATCGACAGATGAATGGATACGGAAGATGTGGGACATATATACAATGGAATACTATCCAGCCATAAAAACGAATGAAATAATGCCATTTGCCACAATATGGATGGACCTAGAGATTATCATACTAAGTGAAGCAAGCCAGAAGGAAAAAGATAAATACCTATGATATCACTTATATGTGGAATCTAAAATAAAAAACACAGAAACGTACCCCAAAAAAACCCCAAAAACCATACAAATGAACTTATCTATGAAACAGAAACAGACTCACAGACATAGAGAACAGACTTGGGGTTGCCAAGGGCGGGGGGTCGGGGAGGGATGGATTGGGAGCTCGGGGTTAGCAGATGTAAGCTATTATATAGAGCATGGATCAACAACAAGGTCCTACTGTAGAGCACGGGGAACTACGTTCAATATCCTGTGATAAACCATAATGGAAAAGAATATGAACAAGAATGTATATATATATGCATAACGGAGTCACTGTGCTATACTATAGAGCAGAAATTAACGCAACATTGTAAATCAACTCTGCTTCAATAAAATGAAATTTAAAAAATTAAAAAACAATGTTTTCAACCTTCATAAATGACAAAGCGCCAGTCAAATGTTAGTTTCCCTGGCAGAAAACATTTAAATTTTACCTGAGGTCACCAATATCTCTGCTAATATCTAAGTCAGGACAGATATCTCTGGCACAAGTTAAACTCTTGGAGAAACTTGGAGGAGAGAAAAGCATTTTAACACATTCATCTTACTCCACCAATACACAAGCCTCTCCTTGCTTCTGTTTTGAAAGCATCTCTTCATGTTTTCCACCCAGTGCAAGAAAGAAAGTTAAATTACTCTTGGTGGCTCTCCAGAGGTTCGGTGACCCTAATTAACTCTAAGCCAGGAGTCGGCCAACTTTTTCTGTAACAGGCCAAAGAGTAAATCTTTGAAGCTTTTCAGGCTATGCAGTCTCTGTTGCGACCACTGAACTCTGCCTTTGTGGCTCGAAAGCAGCCACAGACAATGCGGAAAGGAACAGGCATGGCTGCGGGCCAATAAAACTTTATTTACAGAGACAGGTGGCAGGCTGGATCTGGCCCGTGGGCTGTAGTTTGCCAACCACTGCTCTAAACTTGCAATCAAGACGCAAAAATGTTCAAAGTCGACTCAAGAAAGCAGCCGGTATCTCTCTAATGAAATGGCAGAAGCAAAGAGCCATTTTCTACCCATGGTCGCATGTGTGGACCAGAAGTGGGAGACATCTGGGGAAGGAGGACAGGGCAGATGACACAGCCGGCTGAACATCAAGTCACCTGCTTCAAAATCGCCACTTGGTGTGAGCTGTGTGCCATGGTAAGGTGACTACAGCCTTGCCCGGTGGACCACATTAGGTTCTCAGGAACCAACAAGGACCTACTGTGTAGCACAGGGAACTCAATATTCTGCGATAACCTGTAGAGGAAAGAATCTGAAAAAGAATGAAGATACGCAGATGTATGACCGAATCACTTTGCTGTACTCCTGAAACTAACCCAACCTTGTAAATCAACTATACTTCAATGAAATTTTTAAAAAGGCAAATGCCCCCCCTCCCTTTAAACTGGTGCTTTTTGCTTAAAGGTGGGGGGACACTCTTCCCCAGCCACCCAACACACCCATGCCTGTCCCCAGGCCTTGGATTCCCCACCCTGTCCTTGCCTAACACAAAGCATTCCCCCCAACCACCTCAATGAAAAACTCACCAAAAAGGTATGGTCCCTTTGTTCATGCTTCGTAAATCTCAGTGCTCGCTGATGTACAATTCAAGTGCAGGAAAGGGGGATTGCCCCTCACACATACACAACCTGGCAATATCCGGAGACATCTGGGGTTGTCACAACCAGCGGGATGGCTGCCACTGACATCTAGTGCGTAGAGGCCAGGGATGCAGCCAAGCATCCTCCCGTGCACGGGCCAGCCCCACACAAAGAAGGACGGAGCCCCCAACGCCACTAGCGCTGATGCTGAGAAGCCCTCAGTGCGGTGGTGACTGGGGAAGTCTGGGGGCTGGAAAACGGGATTGAGAGACCTCATGGCAAGTTTCTCTCCACCTTGTTTCTCTGGACAGGCTCCTTCAGTGACTCAATCACTGCAGCCACCACTGTCTCTTTCTCTGGAAGTGAGAGAATCTTGGAGAACTCTGGATCTTAGAGCTGGAAGTAAACTCAGGAGATCCCCTCACTCAGACCCGTCACCTAGGGTAGGTGCTTCTCAAACGTGACTCTGCACACAAATCCCCAGGGATCTTGCTCAAATGCAGATTTTGACTCAGCAGACCTGGGCGGGGCTTGGAACTCATTTCTAACCAGCTCTAGGGATGCAGGCATGGCTAATCCCTAGACATCATCCTGGTTATCAAGCATAAGGAAAGGTCACTGCCTCACAGATGACGAGCTTGAAGTTCATTAAAGGTGCCTCACTTCTTCCAGGTCGCTCAGATAGAAATTCTGAAAAGAAACTCAAAAGAGACACTCCTGACGCCATAGCAGTGCTTCCCCAAGACCTGTCTTTGGAACCCCAGTCCCATGAGATGGAACTTTGCAATTTAGGGAAGCTCAGAATCCACTCTTTTCCTCGGGCACCTAGCAGCATCCTGCAGAAACACTGTACCTTGGAAACATTTTGGGAAGCGCATCCCCACTGCATGCAGACCTGCTCTTTGAGATTCCGACCCTACGGAGAAAAAACTCGATGCTGGGCAACTCCCTGGAGAGAGTTCCTCAGTGACCATGTCAACCACCCACAGCCAGTCCTGGAAACGCTCTGGTCTTTCTGGGGAGCGACTGAAGTTCGAGAAATGTCAGAAAAGGAAAAGTGTTCATCACAAGGGAGCTAGCTCCAATTTCCGCTTGGGTCAGCATCCTCAGTGGGAGACAGGTGAGAGCCCCGAGAGTGAACATGAGGGCATGAAATGAACACGGAGCCTCGCGGAAGGAAGGAAGGGATGTCCTACTTGTAGCAGCATCCTCGGGCCTCAACCTGTCAGGAAGCCTGCGGAATGAGAATTTACGCGTTTTCAATTTCTCTGACAGAATCTGTCTGGATTGAGGACGGCTGCTTAATCTTTGAAATATGTGTTCCATCATAAATGCTGGAATCACATAGAAATTGCTCCCTTCGTTCTGGGAGCCAAACCCTGACCAAAGGGGTTCAGAAATCCCGGCAAGGTGCTCTATGGTTATTGCTCATTCAGAAAGAAAAAGCCATTTCTCTAATGAAATGCAGTGTTGAGGAACTGCCAGAAATAGATGCTCCCTATCTGCCTTCCCATATGGTAGCTTCTTTCTAGCCAATTAACTACCAACAAACTGGGGAAGCGCTGTAACAACAGGCACACCGGGCTCCGCCATGCTCCGCCAGAGAGCGTACTCCCGGGGGGAGGACGTGGAAGTTTCTGGTCCTGTCTCAACTCATGAAAGCCCAGGAAGAAGCCTGCCTAACCCGGACATTTATTTGCAAGGCCCTTCTGGTTAGCTCTAGCTAAGCCCCCAGAGTTAAAACATGATGCGTTTTCGCCTTTCGGACAAATCCTGTTAGTTCATTCTCCCCCTTTGGCTTTTAACTATTGTACATCATGTTGAAGGGAAATATCCAAGGCCTATGAAAGGCTGGTCTTCATGAGTTTGACTAATGAGACTTATTTCTACATTAACACCATGCCGGAGAGAGTTTTTTCTGTCTGCAAGTGCAGTGGGTATTGGGTTTTACATTGTCTGAAAACAAGCAAGTTACACACAGTCTTGTTTCAGGAATTCTTGCTCCAAAGATGAAGCTAATCAATAGTTTAGCATCATGTGTATTTATGCTTTTCTGCTCAAAAGTCAATATAAAAAAGAATATCTATGTATACGCACGTGTGCGTGTGTGTGTGTGTGTGTGTGTATATATACATATAAAACAATCACTTTGCTGTATGCCTGAAACTATTAAATCAACTATACTACAATTTTTTTTTAAAGTCAATATAAAGCCACAGAGAAATGGAATTTCCTACCAAGTGGTTTCTTTCCTAAGAATTTCCCATGAATTTGGAGTCAGTGAGGTTTGTTTGTTTTTTGACATCCCTTAAGAGATCTGAGATTTTATTTTGTTTGCTTGGTTTCATTTTGTTTTGGGGGGGGAATGACTGCAGGAGGAGTTGGAGAGAAAGGCAACTGGTTAGCTCAACCTCTGTTTACTTTTAGCAGTCTTATAATTAAAGTGTAATATGTCCTTTAACAACACAAAATTAATTAAAGTAACTTCCAGTTAAAGCTACTGGGAGGGCATCATAATGTGAGAAGATGATAATATCTACCATTTGCATGGTCTATTCCATGCCAAGTGCTTTACAGTGAGTAACTCTCACAGCCATGCCTCTGGTCAAGGGCACTGGCATGCTATACAGTAATGGGGAAACCCAGGCTCCGAAAGGTTCGATCCTTTGACAATGTCACACAGCCAAGAGGCAATGGAGCTGGAATTCAAGGGCAGTCCTACAGGCATCTAAGTCAGTGTGAATCCCTAGAAACTCAATGTTGAAATTCTGTCAGCATGTTGGTTCTTTCTGCTCCTCGGACACCACTAGGCCACAGAAATTTCCAGGTATGGCTTTAATACCACGGATATGCCTATGGCTTGATCTCCATCGCCAACCCTAACAATTCCCCTGAACTCTGGACTTGAATGTCCAACAGATATCTCCAACGTAGTACTTCCACCTCGGTAAATGGTGACCTAGCTGTACCATTTCATATCCATCCCATGACAAATCTATTGGTTCTGCCTTGGAAATACACCCAGAATTCAAGAACTTCTCTGGGGCAAGCCTCCATCAGAGCTCACCTATTTGCAATAGCCTCCCAGCCAGACTCCTGGTCTTGCTATACAACAGCCAAAACGGTTCGTGTACCATGCAAATCAAATCATGTCCTTCCTATGAATTCTGTATCTGTACCTGGCCCTCCATGACCCGAAGCGCCTCCCTGTGTCTCCCCTTCCCGAACAGGAAAAAGGAAACCAACTTCAAAACCCCCACTCCTTCCCCAGACACCACACAGCCTGCAGGCACTCACCCCTGGTGGCCCCCAGCTTCACCCCAAGCCTGCTTCCCCACAGGACAGTTGCTCTTGCGGGTCCCGGGGCTGGCTCCCTCCCCTGTCAGAGGGGACTCCCCTCACTGCCTCTTCTAGGTCAAAGATATGTGAGCATTCTTTGTGCTGTTTTGTTTTTTTTTTTCAAATTTTCTGTAAAGTTGACAATTTCAAAATACAAAACTGGTGAGGAAGGACATAATTCAAACCCACCAGGCTAAGAACAAGGGATTTAAAAGCTGAGCCAGGGCTTCCCTGGTGGTGCAGTGGTTAAGAATCCGCCTGCTAATGCAGGGGACACGGGTTCGAGCCCTGGTTCGGGAGGATCCCACATGTCGCGGAGCAACTAAGCCCGTGCCCCACAACTACTGAGCCTGCACTCCAGAGCCCACGAGCCACAACTCCTGAAGCCTGGGCACCTAGAGCCCGTGCTCTGCAACGGGAGAAGCCACTGCAATGAGAAGCCCGCGCACCGCAATGAAGAGTAGCCCCTGCTCGCCGCAACTAGAGAAAGCCCGCGTGCAGCAACGAAGACCCAACGTGGCCAAAAAATAAATTAATTAAATTAAAAAAAAAAAAAAAAAGGTGAGCCAAACAGAAGCCCCAATCTCACATGACAAGTACCTCCCAGTCACCAGAATCAGGTTTCAAAGGTTCCACGGGGTAGCAACAGGCTGGGAAATCGATCTCTCTTCCAATTTACAACATGCTTCTTGAGGACTCTGTGCTTGTTTCATTTTTAAAAATAGAGTTCTGGGACTTCCCTGGTGGCGCAGTGTTTAAGAATCCACCTGCCAATGCCGGGGACATGGGTTCGAGTCCTGGTCCGGAAAGATCCCACATGCTGCAGAGCAACTAAGCCCGTGTGCCACAACTACTGAGCCTGTGCTCTAGAGCCCGCGAGCCACGACTACTGAAGCCCCACGCACCTAGAGCCTGTGCTCTGCAACAAGCCACCGCAATGAGAAGCCCGCGCACCGCAACGAAGAGTAGCCCCCGCTCACCGCAACTAGAGAAAAGCCCGCATGCAGCAACGAAGACCCAATGCAGCCAAAGATAAAAAATAAATAAAATAAATTTATAAAAGAAAACTAGAGTTCAAACCCTCCTACACTGTTAGTGGGAATGTAAATTGGTACAACCACTATGGAGAACAGTATGGAGGTTCCTTAAAAAACGAAAAATAGAGCTACCATATGATCCAGCAATCCCACTCCTGGGCATATACCCTGAGAACACCATACTTTGAAAATATACATGCACCCCAATGTTCACTGAAGCACTATTTACAATAGCCAGGGCGTGGAAGCAACCTAAATGTCCACTGACAGAGGAACGGATAAAGAAGATGTGGCACATATATACAATGGAATATTAGCCATAAAAAAGAAGAAAATAATGCCATTTGCAGCAACATGGACGGACCTAGAAACGATCATACTAAGTGAAGTAAGTCAGACAAAGACAAATATATGATATCACGCATAGGTAGAATCTAATTTTTAAAAATGATACAAACGAACATATCTACAAAACAGAAACAGACTCACAGATTTCGAAAACAAACTTACAGTTACCAAAGGGGAAAGGTGGGGGGAGGGATAAATTAGGAGTTTGGGATTAACATACACACACTACTATATATAAAATAGATAACCAACAAGCACCTACTGTATAGCACAGGGAACTCTTCTACTCAGTATTCTGTAATAACCTATATGGGTAAAGAATCTGAAAAAGTGAATATATGTATTACTGAATCACTTTGCTGTACACCTGAAACTAACACATTATAAATCAATTATGCTCCAATAAAATAAATAGTTCCTTTAAAAAAAACAGAGTTCAAACATGTAATGTTTAGAAAGGTGCCAACATTTACACAGAGTGTTACAATAAATTAAAAAAAAAACCCGCATTGGGCTTCCCTGGTGGCGCAGTGGTTGAGAGTCCGCCTGCCGATGTGGAGGACACGGGTTCGTGCCCCAGTCCGGGAGGATCCCACATGCCACAGAGCCGCTGGGCCCGTGAGGCATGGCCGCTGAGCCTGCGCGTCCGGAGCCTGTGCTCCGCAACGGGAGAGGCCACAACAGTGAGAGGCCCGCGTACCGCAAAAAAAAACAAAACAAAAACAAACCGCATTGCTATGTCATCATTCCAACACCAAAAGCGAATATATCTTTTTCCCAGCACAACTAGGATGGCAAATAAATAGTTAGGACTGCGCCGGTGAAAATGGAGTCTGGTTCATGTTTCCCAACTTAGACAGACAGGCTCCCCGCTCAGGTCAACCATATTTCAAAGGTTAGAAGCTGAGTCTGATAAAACACTGCCCACGCGAAATGAAAATGAAGACATAATATAATTACTTGAAATTCAATAGTTATCCTCCTTGGGTTTCTCACCTGTTCCAGCTCAGCATCTGAATAATAAATACAATGAATACTGAACAGATTTCGCATGTGTTGATAATTTAAAGGAACCAATTCTCACCTAAGTGAAACAAACTGCTGGAAATTTTTCAGTTTCTGTGACTTATTAGGGCCAAAAAAATATGTATTGACATGTCTTCTCCTTTATCAAGTCGTCAGGAAATGTCAAATAGAGAACTTTAAGATTGACTGGTTCTAAGGAACAGCAAACACTGAATACAGATTTGCTCCTAGCACACTTGCTTTTCCGTAAAAGCCACATGCACATCTGCATTCCCAGGGGATGCGCTGAAAAACACAAGAAATCCACATGTCACATTCGGGATGCTTTTTATTTGCCATCTGTCCTTCTGTAACACATTCCCTTAGTGATAGAAAAAGAGCAAGAAGTAGGTTGATGTACCTCATTACAGAACTCCTTTTCCATTATGTACTTATATTTATTTACATTAAAAAAACAATTCAGAAAGAATCCAGAAAGTTCAATGAATGTCTACAGCCTTTGGTTCTGGAAAATGAAACAAAAACAGTATTCTAAGAAATGTTGGTTTCACGTCCACATTCCAGATCTACTTATCTCGTTCAACAGGTCACCAGGTAAAGTGGATGAAGTTCTACATTTGAATACAGGCAACACCTTCAGAATCCCCATCCACGTACTTCTATGAGAAAGTGTCACAAAGGGCCCAGCAGTGCGTTCCCCGTGAGTGTGTCTGAGGCCCGGGCCGGTGGCTACAGGTCAGGGCTCCAGGGAAGGCAGGCAATTGGCTCTGGCAGTGACGCCGCAAGCCCCCGATCCCGGCCTCGACCTGCCTGTCTGATGCTGGCCCTCTGAACCCCACGGACGTCTCCATGCTAAGCAATGGGGAGAGGACACAAGCCCCATCGGTGACCTCGGCCCAGAGTCAACTCTCCCCTCCCCTTCCCAGGCCTCAGCTGGAGGAGGGGGAATTCTGTGGTTTTACTGACCTTTGGCTGTCTGTTCACTGTTGCATGTTCCCTTCTGAAGCTCCTTGTTTCGGCTAACAGGGTGTCCTGGATTATAAAAATCGAGGCTACGACTAAGACTCTTTCGAGAGCCTACATGGGAGTTAAGAAGGGAAGTACATTAAGACTTTTTAGGATTGAAAGTCCAGGAGAATCCAGCTTCACTCGCACTGTTCCGTGGAAACCTCAATAGCAACAAAATGTTAGGATCCGTTACTCAGTACTTAGGTGCTGTGAGTGAGACAACAAATTTCATTCTCTTATAGGACCAAAGATTACATTCTCTAGTATAGACTGACCTTTCCACACCGAAGTGCCTATCTGATATTATTTGGGAGGAGGCCAATTAATTACAGAAACATATTTTCCATAATTTGTCAGCGTGATCTGACTTAAACTCCTTTAAGTTTTCAGTCAGGTTAAACATATCCGTATATTTTCTTGTATCCACTAGAAGTTTCACGGAAGCCCTCTTATAGATAGGTTTTTATCCAGAATGAACATTTTTATTAGGGCTAAGAAACGATGGCATCTGACTGGGAGTTCTACGTCAAAGCCAAGAGGAGGGGTGGGGGACTATAAGGTCACAGGAGAGTGTTTGGAGGGGGTCAGTGAGAAAGAGAAGGACAATGACAGGGACACGATGACAGCGTCCAACAGAGCAGACAACACCCTCTCCCAAGGAGCAATCCCCCTTCCTTACTCAGAGAGTCTCAATCTCATTCAGCGTAATATGCCTACGTAGCTAAATATTTTCCTTCCCAGACTCACACACAGCTGGGGGCGCCATGCGACAGAAGGCTAGCCAGTGGAGGAAAGCCGAGCATCTCGGGGAAAGCTTTGCCTTCCCGACACGGACACTGCGCCTTGTCATTTGCCTCTTCCTCCCTCTTTCTGCTTAGAAAGCAGATACCAGACCTGGCGGTTCAGTGAGCATCTTGTGACTACAAGGCAGTGACCCAAACGAGAAAGGGTAAGGATGGTAGGAAAAAACTACCAAAGACTGTGAGTCGTCGACGATACTACAGAGACAGACGGTCCTGAGTGCCCACCTCCAGGTTTCTTATGCAGCTCTTCGTTGTGTGTTCAGTTTTCTATTACTTGCAGCCAAATGCACACCTGACACATCAATATCCAATGATGAGAATGAAAAGGATGAGGTTGACTCGGTGAAAAGGGAAGAACAAAGACGAAAGTGAACGGGCAAGGGGGATCAGTCTTACAGAGATCACCCAGTGGACCTAAGAAACACAACTTCCTTCCCACGGACAAGACAGAAGTCCTGACTAAAAGAATAAATGTATCATAACGTTCAGTTCAAAAACACCCAGTGCTCAAATTGGCTGTCTCGAATTTTACTCTGTCCTTCTGCGCTTTGATTGTTAATATGAAAGTACATGCTTACACTTTAAAGCTGAATGTTTTGCACTCTACAGAGAAGAGAATGGAACAGATTTAGAATCAACTTAGCATTTCTCTTGCAACCCATTTGGAGGAGTTCCCACAGAGAACTCGTCTGCCTCACCCTCTCGGCAGCCACATTTAATAGGATCTGAGAGGAAAAAAAAGTAGTAACACTGGGTAGCCTGTTTTGATTCTTGCATATGCTATTTGGAAATTCAGCCACTACGGCAAGCTGGCAGAATATAGGACATGGCCCTTGGAAAGCGCTAGACTGATCAATATTTAAGAATGCACAGGTAACAGCAACAAATAAATGAAGCAAATGCGATGGGGATGCAAATCAATGAGGGGTATGTATACCCTCAAAATAAGCATGAATCCCTTTTCGTGGCAGGAAACAGTGCAGCACTAAATGCTCGACAGTTCATCGCGCAGTCCCAAGATGCTGGTCTTGCATAGAGAAATGATTTCTTCATACTCAACATGGCAGGTGACCCAATGTTGGTTCAGAAAGCAATGGATAAGCAAAATAACAGGCTGAATACAGGAGCCAGCAACGGCTGGTCACGAGTGAACCCACTAGCATACTTGCAGCTTTCACTACGTTCACATTTAATTTTTCTTTTCCAACAAAGTAAGTGCAAATATCTTTAATCTGATTCAGTAACATAACAGCCAAACCTCAGGAACCAATAAATAAGGACGCTGACACGCCAATACCCCTTGGCCTTTCAGACTCAAAGCTTCACCAACACCAGCCTTCAACAGGAGGGGCAAATGTTTCTTGACTCAGCAATTGTGTTCCATGTCCTTGTACAAACCGTATCATTTACACCCACCCACGGGCCCCCACAGTAGTTATTAAACTCATAACACAGCTTGAAACTCATAAGGGGTTAAAGCTATAAAATGCCTACTCGCCAATGTATTTTTTCTAAGTTTCATTCTTCTTCCCTTCCTTTTAAACAAAGCTTTTGTTTCCGCTGCCCCCAGTGCATGACCGTTCATTAGGATGACATATCATTTGTTTATTTCTTTTCAAATGACACAGTTGTATTTTTCTCAAAGAAACTGCCATCTTGTTTCTAATTAAACATGATGGATTCAGGGTCCTGGTTTGCCATCTGGGCCATATGTCTCAGAACATCCTTTTTCGTGATGATGCCAAGAAGTCTCCTGGAGAAGAAACAAAATAGAGAAAAGAGGTCAGCCTCGCAATACCAACTCATGCCTGTCCCTAATCCCCAGCGCCCTTTCCACCCGGGCACACGGAGAGACATTTCCCAGCCTCCCTTGCGGATGGGTGGGTCTAACTGAGTGAGCTCTGGCCAATGGCGTGTGGGTGGAGGTGAGAGATACCCCTCCCGAGTCTCCTGCACATTTCCTCTCTCCTCCTCTGCCAGCCCAAGACAGAGGAGCCACTGAAGGACTCTGAGGTCACAGAGGACTGAATCAGGAGTCACCAGATTCAAAGACCTGGGTTCTGGAATGGCTGTGTGGTGCAAAGCCCACATCTGCTGCAACTCACACTGGATGTGAGTGACGTGGGAGAAAAATTAACCTTTATTGTGTTCGGCCACTGAGATTGCAGGCTTGTTTATTACAGCAGTAAGCCTATGATGACTAATATGCTCCCCTAAATTCCAAGACTATAATCAATTAAAAAGGGCTTACAAAAGCCATTGTCAAAACGTGACCACACCGCACAAATTCCAAGCGTGGGGCATTTTAAGCATAAGAAATTTTAAGTATAAGATAACAATTGGTTCTATTTTTATTTATTTATTTAATTTTTTGCGGTACGCGGGCCTCACACTGCTGTGGCCTCTCCCGCTGTGGAGCACAGGCTCCGGACGCGCAGGCTCAGCGGCCATGGCTCACGGGCCCAGCCGCTCCGCGGCACGCGGGATCCTCCCGGACCGGGGCACGAACCCGCGTCCCCTGCATCGGCAGGCGGACTCTCAACCACTGCACCACCAGGGAAGCCCGGTTCTATTTTTAAATCTATCTTACTGGAAGGGTAAAGTTTCATCTCTGCCCATATATGTAAATTACCTGCTCTTTCATAATTCCATGGTTTTCAACTTATAAAAACGATGCCACTTCTCAGGGATCCTGGTATAGAGACACCTATACTGTATACTGCCCAACTCCAGGGAGCACCACTGACAAACTCGACAACGTAAACAGTGCCCCTGGATCATGCCTCACTCTCGATTTTATTAAATACTTAAATAACCACCTGCTGGGGTCAAATCATGCCCCCTGGGGAAAGTGAAAGGTTTGAAAGAAGGGGATGTTTGCAAGTTCTTCAGAGAAAAGAAGTTCCATTGCCAAATTAGTTTGCAAAACGCTGCTCACCATGTCTCCATCATCCCCAGGAAGAGGAGAATAGAGAAGTAAAGGACGGCAGTCTCACCCTGGAATACTGTACGGCTATTGAAATGACAGGTTTCTACTCTGTATCTGGGTAAAATGATGATACACCAAAAAAATCAGAAAACACAACTGTAATACACTGTCATTTATTTAATTGAAGCCAAACTATGAAACTCATCTCTTACTAACAGGAAGTGAACATGAAGAGGGGCCGCAAGTACCTGGAGCAGTACTCCAGTCAGTGACAGCTGGTGAAAGGGACACTGGTTAGTGAAACTGTCAGCTAGAATTCTCACTTCCTTGTCCCTGACCACACTGGACCTTAACCTTGAAAAAGCGATCGATTTCTTGTGTTAGTTTCCCCATCTATCACACCGGGGGAGACAGCAGATACTACCTCTGCCCCTCCATCTTATAGGAACATCTTCAGGTGATAGGAAAATAGCAAAAAGGGCCTTTAAAAGCATGCTAAACAAAAAGAATAATGACAATACAGATGACAAAACACTGAAAGAAAGCACCATGACTAACATGATAATCAAAAAAAAAAAAAAAGATGGGGAAAAAATGTAGCAAGCACAAAAGAATTAGAAAATCAACATTTTGCAACCCCCAATGTAATAATTAGTTTAGCCAATAATTATCGATGGATTCCAAAACCATCAGGTAAATGGTTGCTGGAAAACAGAAAATTCACATGGTCTCAAAGTATCCCTCCACAGATTACGTACAAAGAGAAAAATGTCCCCTTACTACAGAGGGCTCTGGCCATCCCCACCTCATCCCAGTGATGGAGCTTATCACCAACAAAGTCAGAAAAGCTGACATTATGACATCATCTACACTGGAACACTGCCCGAAACTCGAAACTACTTAAACCAAATCAAACCATGAGGAAGCAATCAATCAAATTCAGAATGTGGGACTACTGGTCTGGATTCTTAAAAAAAAAAAAAATCTATGTCATAAATATCAAACAAAAAAGGCAGGGAGCCATTCTAGATAAAAAACAAAAGAGAAAAAACAACCAAATGCGATGTCTGAACCTTGAAGGAACTCTGGATTGAAATTTGATATGAACTAGGTATTGAGTGACATATTGAGTTACCATTAATTTTGTGTAATTATGGCTCAGTGGTTATGTAAAAGAATGTCCTTAGTCTTAGAAGATGTATGTGTCATACATAATTGGCAAAACTTGGAAGCAACCAAGATGTCCTTCAGTAGGTGAGTGAATATACAAACTGGTCCATCCAGACAATGGAATATTACTCGGCTCTAAAAAGAAATGAGCCATCAGGCCAGGAAAAGGTGTGGAGGAGCCATCTGAGAAGGCTACACACTGTGTGATTCCAACTCTAAGACATTCTGGAAAAGGCAAAATGATGGAGACAGTAAGAGGATCAGTGGTTGCCAGGAGGTGAGGGGAGGGAGGGATGAAAAGGCAGAGCACAGAGGACTCTAAGGGCTGTGAAACTATTCCTGATGATACTACAATGGTGGATACATGTCATTATACATTTGTCCAAACCCACAGGACGTACAACACCAAGAGCGAATCCTAATGTAAACAATGGATCGTAGTTAATAATAACATCTCAATACTGGCTCATCAACGGCAACAAATATAACACACAAATGCAAGACTTGACAGTAAGGGCAACAGAGAGAGGACCAGAGAGGGAACTCTGTACATTCTGCTCAATTATGCTGTAAGCCTTAAACTGCTTGAAAAATAAAGTCTATTAATTCAAGAACACAAAATTCTTAGGGGGAAGAAAGCGGTTGCCTGAAAGGGGGTGGGTGGTGAAGGAGGACAGAGCCAGGAATTGTTCCTTCCAGCTGTTTAGAGCTACTTGACTTTAACAGTGCTCATAGAGCACTTCAAACACATTTCTAAAATTTATAAAAATACAGTAAAATCAAAGATGCCCCATAAAACAAGATGCTATTATACTAAACCTGCCAAGCTGAGTCTGTGTCCTGACAGAGTTAGCTTGGTCTGCTGTAACAAGGCACCATACACTAGGTAGGTGGCTTAACAACAGAAATGTATGTTCTCCCAGTTCTGGAGGCTGGAAGGCCAAGATCAAGGTGCTGGCAGGTTTGGTTTCTCCAGAGTCCTCTCTCCTGGGCTTGCAGACACCACCCTTTTGCTGTGTCCTCACATGGCCTTTTTCTCTGTGCAAGCATCCCTGGTGTCTCCTCTTTTTCTTCCTTTTTTTTTTGCGGTACGCGGGCCTCTCGCTGTTGCGGCCTCTCCCGCTGCGGAGCACAGGCTCCGGACACGCAGGCTCAGTGGCCATGGCTCACGGGCCCAGCCACTCCGCGGCATGTGGGACCTTCCCAGACCGGGGCATGAACCCGTGTCCCCTGCATCGGCAGGCGGACTCTCAACCACTGCACCACCAGGGAAGCCCCTCCTCTTCTTTTAAGGACACCAGTCCTATCAGATTAGGGCCCCACTTTTATGACCTCATTTAACCGTAACTACCTCCTTAAAGACCCCATCTCCAAAGACAGTCATATTGGAGGCTGGAGCTTCAACATATGAATTCGGGGATGGGGCGGGGGGCACACAGTTCAGTCCATAACGGTCCTTCAACTCCCTTTAAAATCAAAAAGGAATAGTTAGAAGGCAAGCAGCTTACGCTTGTAATACACCACTAAGAAAGCTGCGATCATCAGAGAAGTGGCAGCACGTGAAAAGGTGAAGCACCTTCTCATCCGCGGTGGGAGGAGTTCCGTGGCTGGCGGCCACCAACTGGCAGACACTCCCTCAGCTTAAAAGGCTCTTTTGTTCTTGCGGACATTTCTTTTCTACTTGAAAGCCTGGCTGAGGACACTGCCCTCCAGAACACCTGGGGAACACCACTCAAATTGGATGACGTCCATGTTCCTTGGTAGATGACAAGCTCCTTTTTTTTTTTTAAAGCCTTTTTGAGCT
This sequence comes from Lagenorhynchus albirostris, assembly GCF_949774975.1. Classification (NCBI taxonomy): domain Eukaryota; kingdom Metazoa; phylum Chordata; class Mammalia; order Artiodactyla; family Delphinidae; genus Lagenorhynchus; species Lagenorhynchus albirostris. The sequence goes on from NC_083116.1 coordinate 124,797,642, forward strand.
TCCTCCAGTTCTCCCTCACATAGACGCTCAGTAAGATGCTGATGAAACCAATGCCGCTTTGAGAAAAAACGACTTGTTAACACACACAGACACCCTCCCATATCTATAAAGCCTGGGTTTTGTTCCCTTACAGTCATCCTGGACATAATAGCAAAAGGTCAGGCACATGCAGTCCTGACAACCCCGTCTTAAAGCTTGGTAACTACGTCTGAAAGTCAAGCTGGTTATAATGGCTCTGGGGAAACATGAATTCAGGAGCTGCCTTGGGTTCTGGCATAAATTGTGCCTGGCCTGCGACAATAAGTATCAGAAAAGAAGAAAGTTGAACATCCTCCCAAAAGGAGGCAGCATTAAATCCAGCGGGGTTTGTTAGTGGTATGAGATGTCCTACTTGATATAAATCAAGTGTTTAAACTTCCAGCCCCTTTGGGTAGCAGTTCAAGTGAACCTGTGGAATGATAAACAGTCCATCTACGACCATGAACATAATTCACATTAGAGCAGCTGGGCTCCTGTGAGAAGGCCACGCCCCAAGGCCCACCTAGCAGGGCTTGGTGGAAGCTGACACCATCTCCCCTGCTCGCTTTTTCTTTCTAGATCCTCTGTGGAGAAAATCCCAAATTCACTCTTGGCCACTGGAGGCTTCCTAGACTCTGGCCTTAGGGAGACAAAGACTTCCCTGGCTCCTGGTCTGCTTTTAGGATCACCTGGGAGCCCAGGCCCTGAGAAATCCTGCAGACAACGCGAGTCAAGGGTACGAGCTCAAGTGCTCGGCCTAGAGCAGGGAAGGCACATGGCGACGGAATACATCAAAAACGCGAGCTGGCTTGAGCCGTGCCTGCCCTGGCTCAAAGCCCGAGAAGATGAAAGGCCCCGCAAACAAGGATCTCTTGCCAGCACTAATGTATCAGCATCTGTGTTTGTTTAAAATACGTAGAGCGAGAGAGAGGGTGCGATTGTTTTCTCGCAGAACATTCGGAGCCAATTTCGACACCCAGATCTTCACAGGAAAACCTCACGGGGCTCCGTGAGGTGTGAGCGGGCGTTGAGGGCAGCATTTCCTGCCAGAACTGGAGATTCCAATGATAACTGACATTGGATTATTATTTTAAAGGAAAAGAGAAACTGCTATACACTTGAGACGACACGGGTGATCACGGTGGTATTTCTGCCGAGCGCTGGAAATTCAGGTTCATCGGTGGGCTTCAGCAGTTTGCAAAGTGGGGACCCCAACCAGCAGCAACCTCCGGGAGCTGGTTAGAAATACACATTCTCGGGCCCCCTCCCAGGTCGGAGGGGTCAGTAGCTGCAGGGGGGCCCGGCACTCTGGGTTTAACCTAGAGGTTTACTCCTCCGGGGGATTCTGACGCCTGCTCAAGTTTGAGAACCACTGAGTTCCTTTAAAAACCACCAGCAGAGAGCTTCCCTGGTGGCGCAGTGGTTGAGAGTCCGCCTGCCGATGCAGGGGACGCGGGTTCGTGCCCCGGTCCGGGAAGATCCCACATGCCGCGGAGTGGCTGGGCCCATGAGCCATGGCCGCTGAGCCTGTGCGTCCGGAGCCTGCGCTCCGCAACGGGAGAGATCACAGCAGTGAGAGGCCTGTGTACCGCAAAAAAAAAAAAAAAAAAAACCACCAGCAGAAATGACTTCTAGCCTCAAACACTTATTTATTTGTTCCTTATTGATTGCCCCTCTCCATGTGCAAGACACACCCCAGCTGCAGTCAGAGCTAAGAAGGACACTCGTCCCATCGGCCGAGATTTCTCTGGGTCAAATGCAAATTCAGCTCCTTGCAGAGCCATGAGCAGGGCGGCAGGAGGAAAGCCTGGCACCGATGTCTCCACAGCCCATACCCCACCTCCCAGCCCCCAGCCCATAAAGGAATCAACTGGGCAGAGAATCCTAGGTTCCACGCTACCTGGACCCAGCCAATCTCTCGCTCCACCCAAGCTTCTGAGGCCCTGGAATTTAGGGAGAGCCCCTGAGCCCAAGCACGGCCCACGGAGCACTGCACCTCTTACATCATCACGAACCTTTGCTCTCTGCAGTGCTGGTTTCCTGGTTTGTGATAACACAGAGCGAAAGCAATATGGCTGCGGCGGAGACGATGCCGTGGGCCACCAAATCTCTCGGCTCTGCGATAACGTTTGAACACGTGAAGTTGTTTCGAACCGACCGATGTATTAGGGAGTAATCTGAGCATACTGTGAACCTCACGTTTGCTTATGGGTGATTTCATCCACAGGAAAGTCCAGGAGGACAGAGAAAGATGCCCCGGCCGGGAGCACCCAGGGGCATGGGAATACTCAGCCGCAGCCCTCGCGATGCCCGCTTCCACAAGCCAACTGCAGGGCTTTCTCAAGGTGAAGGGACAATAAACGGCCTTTTTGATACACTTCTCAACCATTTAATGTGTGTAAATGTCTGACCGCTTTTATGAGATTGCCATCTCTGTTTTTTTTGATCTGTCACTGACGAAGTGTTCGAGCGTCGTGCGCCTAACCCTATTTTTCTCATCAGCCCTGAGATCCTTGTTGCTCGTTTCTGCAGAGCACCGTGATGTGGAGGAAAGTGTCGTCACATCGCAACGTCACAGCAGGACAGACCGAACCTTCTCCCAGAGCCAGGACCACTGCGGGTGGCGGGGGAGCCACAGCCCCTCCCCGTGGGCTTCTCCCCTCGGACTCCACCTTCAACCTCAGGGCAGAGACAGCAGCCCCACCTGGAAGCCTGAGTCCCAGGCTCGCTGGCAACTCCTCCTCCTGGGCTCACCTACGGACATCTCTTCCGAGCACTGCCACCCACCCCCCTGCCCCGGTCCCCGCCACTCCCCCAAGGGCTGAGCCCGCGTCCCCTTCATCTTGTTCCCCCCAGGGTCCCGCCACTCACCCGCTCCGCGTCACCAGGCACTGGCGGAGCCCCAGCTTCCGGAAGATGTCCACCACCGTCTCCATGGGGGTGTGGTCCGTGACGGTGAAAGGGCTGAGGTTCAGGACGCGCCGCAGCTTCAGGGGCTGCGGGCTGTTGGCTGGCAGCTCAGGGGGCTCCTCGGTGAAGTACATGACCGAGTCGCTCACGATGCCCTCCTGCCTCTGTCTGGCGTTCTCTGCAATGGGCGAGCAGGACGGTGAGCCTCACGAGACTCCCTTGCGGAGTCCCTTCCCCCACCCCATCCCACCCCATCCCACAGCAACACGCGACTTCCCTCCCCCAGCAGCCTAGAATCCCACAGAGGAGGGGCGCGGAAGGCAGACTCTACATTCTTAACGAGGAGCTTCAGCCAAACATCTGTGAAACTGGCATCTCTCTCTCTCAAGCTAATGCTGCGCGAGACCCCCCTGCTGTGACCTGATCATTCACTGCCAAAGTCTTGCAACGCGGGCCTGACCAGGCTACTTCCTTTAGCGAATGCACTGCTTCTGCCTGGAGGCCAGGGCGCCCAGCTGGCCCAGGGCCTGCCACCCTTGCTTTCCTGACACACCTTCACCTCATCAGGGGCTGAGGTTTGACGTGAAAAGAAACCTCACTTAGCTGCCCAATGACCTTAATACATGGTTTGCTTTTTTTTTTTTTAACAAACTAACGTATAACTGGCCCAGATGGCATTATAAATCCTGAAAGGAACAAGAAACCAAGAGGACCATCCTAGGCTCACAGCCCAGAAACGCAGTTCAGTCTAACTATGACCCTTGGGACCAAAGAAATAACCCTAGAAAAGCTGCATTCCCCCCACCCCTTGGATCGCCTCTCTTAAATATGGGCCATTTGGTGGATTTCTCAAAGAAAGATAGTAAAACTGTTATGGTAACAATTAGCCTATTTCTATCTGTAGGCGGGCCCACGTGAAAGAAAGCTGAAGAAAAGTAGGGTAACAGGAACTCATTAGAAATACAGCTTTATGCGGTACTAGAAACCTAGGCTATTTTAAGTCACACATGAAATAAATCCATCGGTCTCAAGATATTTCTCCAAGGCGATTTTCCTTCTGTTGGAATTTTAATCTTTCTTTTGCTTCATGGGAAAAGGTTAGGGAAAATGTACAGCAAGGCTTGCCTTAAAATGGATCCTGCTTTCTATAATACTTTTTTTTTTTTTTGCCTTCTCAAAGACTACTATTCACCTATATTGTTCTTTGAAAAATAAAATTCTAACTGCTGGCTCTAAAGCTATTTATTGCAACAGAGTACTCTAATGGAAAACTGGCAGCATTCGGGGTCAGACTGAGTTTGAAAAAGGGTCTCTGTTTAAAAGGGGAACAGAGGGCCCGCTGGGCAAATGCCTGCACAGTATGTGGGTCAGGTTCAATCGAGTTACATCAGATGGAGTACAATTCAACCACAAATACCAGATGACACTGATGCACAACATGCTTTCAGCCGTAGGTGCCACACAGTACACACTGTGCATTTCTCTCCTAAATCGAGATGGCTCTGTCCTGAAATGCTAAGGTGGGCGGCAAACAGTCAACACACACTTATCGCCCATTTTCATAGACCGACTGATTCTCTAAAAGTCCCATGTAACAGGAATCCCATCTATTTCAACAATCCAGTTGAACATCAGGATTGGATCAAGCCACAAAACTCAATCAAGAACTGATCACATGGATTTGCTGAGCCCCCTCATAAAACCAAATACAACCTAGCCAACTGTCAATTCACTTGGTGAAATGAATAACAAGCTTCTATTGCCTCTGAATCTACCGACTGAGTTAGAAGCCCTGATGCGAACAGCACCTAGCTCCGTGAATTCTTGATCAGCACTGCAATCCCAGTGCCTGCACAATGCCGAGAATACAGCAGACACAAGACAGGTATTTGCCAAGTGCACACATGCGTCAGTCAACCAACAAGTGGATGAACGAGTGGGTAGGTCTACTGAACGTCGGTGTCCTTGGCTCTGCCTGTCATGTAGAACAGAGCCTATCTCACAAAGGAGGCATTAGGAAGGAAAGCCCTGAGCTATCCACTGCCAAACAAGAATCAAAGGCAACAGCTGGGGTCAGAGCCGGAGACCTGAGCAGCGCTCCTTGGTACTCCAAGAGTAGCAGCTGTGGCTCTCTCCAGAAGGGCTCTCTGTGAGGCCACTTTGGAGCTCTATTATAAAGACCTATCTTAAAGCCTTGATTGAACTTTGGGCATGGAGGTACGACGCACAGCCAAAAGCTGGTGAATGGAAGAATCAGCAAGAAAGCTCTCCTCATCTCTCTACTGGGGGAACCATCTACTCCCACTTTGGACAAGAAATCATCTGTCACCAAAATGCCTGCAACAAACTCCAGCATGAAAGTTCACAGAGGGCAGAGCCTGGCTGCTGTCATCGCTGTGCTCCCAGCTCCCGGGACAGCACCAGCACATGGTGGATGCTACACGAAATATTTCCTGTACGAAAGGGTAAACCAAGCCCTCACCCAGCACATGATCCAGTGCTATGAGAGTATAGGCTCCCAGACCCCAGGGACTCATGGGAACCTGTGTTAGAAAAGAAGCCAAAAAAAAAAAAAAAAGATAGCCCAACATTACATGTGTAAAAGGCCTAAAAGATAAGAAAAGCGCTAAATATTAACCAGAGCCTTCTACGGTGTTGAAAATGTGGGCACCTTGTTAATTTTCCCTTTGCTTCTGATTTCCCCAACATTCTGAGTATTACTTTTACTTTAAAAAATGTAATAAGCTTCATTTTTGTTGTAAAGATCGTTTTTGTTACGTCTAAACTTTTGTTAGCCCCTAGACTTTTTAAAATTGTTGTTAGTATTGGTGGTCTGCTGTTCTATTCTACCACAACTACTATCAGTGGCTGCGGCTCCTGAAAAATGATGCACCTTTTACGAGCGCCTGTTAAGGTCATTCAACCTGACATTCCACTTGCTAGCAGCAGTAAGATCATAATGCCAGGTGCAGGGAGGGTAATGAGGAAAGTGTTGATAAAGTGAATTCCACAAACTATGATAGGCCTAGAAATTTTAAAAGACTGGAAATAATCACATATCCAGTAAGTGATTACAATGGCTTTAGAGCAATGGTTCTCAACTGGGAGTAATTCTGCCTCCACCCTCAGGGGACATTTGGCAATATCCGGAGACATTTTGGGGTCTCATAACTGGGGGGATGGGGTTGCTACTGGCCTCTAGTGGGTAGAGACCAGAGATGATCCCACAGTGCACACGACAGCCTCTATCAACAAAGAATGATCCAGCCCCAATGTTAATGGCTTTAAGGTTGAGAAACTCTAATCATGTTTTTAGGGAGGTAATACGCTATCATCCTGTTCGTTAAAAATGCTTCCATAGGGACTTCCCTGGTGGCGCAGTGGTTAAGAATCTACCTGCCAATGCAGGGTACACAGGTTCGAGCCCTGGTCCGGGAACATCCCACATGCCGTGGAGCAACTGAGCCCGTGCACCACACAGCTGAGCCTGCGCTCTAGAGCCCGCAAGCCACAACTACTGAGCCTGCGTGCCTAGAGCCCGTGCTCCACAACGAGAGAAACCACCTCAATGAGAAGCCAGCGCACCGCAACAAAGAGTAGCCCCCTCTCATTGCAACCAGAGAAAGCCCGCGTGCAGCAACGAAGACCCAACACAGCCAAAAACAAATTAAGAAAAAAAATAAGAAAAAAATGCTTCCATAGATAAACAACACGGTCCTACTGTATAGCACAGGGAACTATATTCAATATCCTGTGATAAACCATAACGGAAAAGAATATAAAAAAGTATGAATATATCTATAGGCATAACTGAATCACTTTGCTGTACAGCAGAAATTAACACAACATTGTAAATCCACTCTACTTCAGTAAAAAAGTCAAAATAAAAAAAATCTTTTTTAATTTTAAAAAAGTTTAGGCAGATGCCAGACATCAAAGGTTAAAAACATGCTTCCATAAAACAGACATAATTGACAAGAAAGGTTAAAATGGAAAATTAGAAGCAACTATAGTGGTGGTCAGTACAAAGGTGATGTGGTAAAAAAGTAAAAACTATTTAGAAGAAAAGGCAGATGATTTTCTGACAAGTTATAGTTTATAAGGCATGCAGAAGTCCCTCTGCATGTATTTTTTCATCCCCAGCAGAAAGAAGCAGATGCCACCACTGTTCTCCACGGCCTATCCCCATCATTAACAAACAGCTCTCCCAGGAAGAAACCTTTTTATCCCTAAAGAACCCGTCCAACAGATCTGACACGCATCTTGTTGTTCAGTTCTGGACATGGATCCCTTTCTGCAAGTGGGCCTCTTCCACATGCTGGAGAATCACCATCAAATCATCCACCAGGCGAAAAAAATGAGAGTTCCCTTAACTCTGGCCCATGACTCTAACTTTCCATCCCTTTAATCATCTTTGCGGCTTCCCACTGAGTCCTTTCTGGATCCAGCCTCACTTAACTGTGGAACTCAAGACTAGAGGAGCCTGAGCCTGCTGAGCACAGAAAGAGCCTCGTGTTTGCAGAGAGCACCAAGAGGTAAAGTCCCATCTACCAGGAACTTGAACAAGGGCCACATATGGCCCTACGTGTGAGTACGTGACGGTGAAAGGGCCACGTTTCCGAGGTGCTGTGACTAATGGCTCTCCAGCAAAGACAACAGCTATGGTTTGGCATTCCAGAGATAGACTGAAAATAAGACATTTTCAGCTTCACGGGAGCAACTGATACCTTTTTAAACATGACACGTGAGAAAAAAATCTTTGCTTCATTTACTACTTTTTTCTTATCTTGGATCTATGTAAAATCTCTGCTCCTCAGTCCCCTGAAAGGGAAATTGGCATGGGATCGTTACTAGCTAAATGCTTACGTCCTATTTCTATATTCGCAAAAGGGCGTCTAAGTCCGCAAATACAGGTAATGAATTTCTCCACCGGAGTACAGGACTTTTCTATATCCACGGAGCAGGAAAACAGCTTTTCAAACTGCTCACAGCCAAACACTCCTTGCTTTCCTGCAAACCATGTAAATGGCAGCTTCCACACTCTTATCGGTCTGATGGAAAGCATAAAGGTATTATTTACACCCCGTGTTGCCTCTTCAGACATTCCAAACATAGCTTCTAGGAGGGCACTGGGTTGGCAAGCTTAAATTTCTTCTCTAACCGGCTGATGACAATTACTGTTTCCCACTTGATTACAGTAATGGGTTTCAGCAAAATTAGTAAGCTCTCTCTTAGCAGGTGTGCCTGGAGCTACACAATAGGTAATGGATTCCATGACATTTATTACTAGAGTGTTTAAATTTCAACCTTTGCTTAAAAGATTTTAAGGATTGAATAAATTTTTAAAGCCTGCTGATTACATTAATTTAAAACAAACCCAACCGTACTATACAGCTTTTTTAAAAAAAAAAATCTCATTATTTATAAGGCAATGGTCATGCCTAAAGGCACCTACCTGTTAAGCAACAGGACGTATAATAAAGAGAAGCATCATGGAGCACTTGAAGCACAAATGTACTTTCATGTCTAAAACATAAAATCAACTGTTGCTTTGGGGGAGGGAAATATGTTTGAGCAACAAGCTAAAATTAGAGGCTATATAGCTCATTTAAACTTATTTTTATAAAGCCTTTGATGAATATACTTTAAAAACATTTTACAAGCTACTTAACATAGCGAAGAGGTTTTAGAAATTCAAAGGGAGAGCCTAAGAAATAGTTAACAAAGGGCAGGGATAAGCTAAGGTGTGTTCCCGGTGGGGCGTTCTACCATCATACCTGAAAAAGTCCCCCTGGCAAACTTCACAAATGTCGTGGAAGTACAGTCATCAAGGGCACACGTGAGCCATGTCGTGGGCCCCGGTGTACCGTGAGATGCAGGGGTGCTAAGCCGGCACGCATTAGTGTTTACCATGCGCTGCGGATGCACTCTGCGGCTCCCTGCCCCCGCTGCATCAGGAAGTCCGGAGGGAACACCCTGGGGGAGCCCCGCTAAGGCCTGCTGCCCCTCCCTCCTGGGCCTCCAAAGACTCACACCGGGCCTCTGCCTGTGGAATCCTCCTACGTCCCGCTCCCCTTCCAAGGCGCTCATCCCTGGGCCACCGGGAGCCCCGGGCTTCTCTGAGCCGCCCGTGTCGGGAACATCCGTCTGGGCATCATCCCCTCTCTGCTCTCCCAACTCAACAGCCTGCCCCTCAGCCCAGCTGATCCAGTTAGCGCACGAGGAGGAAAAGCATCCCACGGAACTGACTGCACCCACGTGGGTCTCTAACTGATGGCACCGGACATCGTGGCGAAGTGACGGGCTTGAGCGGCGCCGAGGGAGGCGTCTGAGGCAAAGGGCTCAGCATCTGAGCCGGTCAGCCTGCCTGGAAGTCTGTCTCTGCGAGCAGCTGGCCCGGCCAGCCCAAGCTCTCCCACCGCTTCCTGCTGAGCTTCGCCCAGCAAGTCCCTAAAAGGCGGAGCGCGTGTGTCCTAGCAGGAGCGGCCCAGGGGGCTGCTTGCAAATGTGGTGCTCGGTGTCCAGCCAAGAATGCCTCCGACAAAACACTGTCCCTCACGGTGTGACTTGGGGGCAGCAGCAGCATTGAGAGGGAGCTCGGGAGAAATGCAGAGTCTCGGGTCCCACCCCAGACCTACGGCATTCTGGCCAGACGCCCAGGTGAAACGGAATAAGCATTAAAGCGTGAGAGACCCTGGGCTGAAGCCCTCCGACCCTCGTGCACTCTATCGAACCTCTTTGAGAATGTCGGGGCACAGAGCTGCCATTCGTCTCCGTGAAACGTGAGCCTCCCTGCTTTACTCACTTATGGCAGGAATCAGCTCCCTCCTCTGGGCGAACCCGATGAGGCGCTCCGAGTCCCTGGAGACGACCACGGGGAAGCCGTTGTAGTCGGTCTCCTTGATGAGCGTCTCCACGTCCTCGACGGTCATGCTGCCCTGGGTGAGCACGGACAGCGGCGGCTCCCCCCGCCTTGGCCGCATGACGTCGGTGGCCAGCGTGCGGTGGGTGAACTCGTCCTTCACGTCCAGGAACGGGTACCCATTTAAGTGGATGTGGGCCTCGTAGATGCCTTCCTTCCCAAAGGCATCAGCCACCCACTTGCTGGTCACGGCTGCTGCCATCAGGGGCACGATGTACTCGAGACCACCCGTCAATTCAAACATGATAACCACCAATGACACCGTCATCCTGGTAACTCCACCTGCAACCAAAGGGAGGAATGAAATTTCAGGACTCGACTCCACACCCACAAGAAGACATGAACTGTGGAAACCGAGAAGCCGGCTCTACCCTCCCAGCACCTGTTCTACTGAGACAGTCCAACACGGCGCCCAGGCTCGGACCTCTGGGCCAGAGGCCAGACTCGGTAAACACAGCCTTGCATCAGGAGCCGTAAGTCACATCTCCCTGAGGGGCTCTTCTCCCATGAGGGACAGTGAGTTGTCTATTCACCCAGGACCACACGCCTTGCTTTTTGGTGAGTGGAGCCTACTTGGGCCCTGCAGGTTTCTGACTCAGCAAGCATCGCTCTCTACCAGAACCCCTCGAGCTGGAAAATTGCAGAGACTATCCACTATTGTAGATGGTACAGTTGCAAGATGGTGGAGACCCCATCAGCCTGGGTCCCTGGATGACTGAGCAGAGAAAAGCCCTCTGCTACTCACATTACACACACACACACACACACACACACACACACACACACACACACACACACACACACACACGGTACCTAGGCAGGCGGCAGCTCCCACCATGGCATAGAGCCCTGGGGTGACGCAGTCTGCTCCGGGCCTGCACCAATTCCTAAAGATGATCCAGTCGTGGTGATGGTAAGCCAGTTGCTCCACGCCAATTCCCACCATCCTGCCTGCCATGGCCCCCACAGCCATGCTGGGGATGAAGAGACCGGACGGGATCTGCGGGGAGCGCAGGGGAAAGAAGCATGAGGGAAGGGGGCCCCGTTCCCGCCGCCCCGCCGCCGGGAAACTCAGGCCCCCCTCGACGAGCTTGCATTTTGCTTCGGTCTTCAAAGGAGGGGCAACGCTTCAAAACATGGGTCACCTGGGAAACCATGGGACCAGTGATTTCACCTGCTTGGTCATATCTACTGTGACCTGGAGAAAATGCAATTTTACACTTTCATTTCCTCGCCTTCAAAAGCTGGCCTAGTTTGTCTGCTGTGGATAAAAGAATGATAAGCCCCACTGCAAATAACATTCAAACTGCACATCTGTCACTTGAGATACTCACCACTTTCTCTCTCCCCTCACGTGCCATTCAGATTAGCTTTTAAAATTAAATGTCAAGCCACAGCATGAAAATGGAAAAGCAAGGCCTCAACTGTTCACAGGTCAAAGAAAGAAGCTAAAAGCATCAGTGTAGCTGCCCTGCATCTTCCAAAAACCTTGGCACGGGCTTACTGCCCTCTTGTATGTACAGTGGCCAAACACCTGTCAGAGAGAGATGGGGGGCAGGTCCGTCTTCCTAACAAAGTCCATTTTCCGAAAAGTATTCTGAATATTTTCAAGCCAGGCTAAATGCAGCAAAGAAACAGACCATGGAAACTGAAAGGCCTTGGTAATAGCGTATTTTATATTTTGCTGTATGAAAAACATGTTCATTTCTCTAGTGATCAGACATGTGCTACAGAACAGACTTGACTCTGTTCGTGGAGACTGCATGTGACCGCCGATCCTGACCGGGAGCTGCATTTATGTCACCCCTACCCCACCCCCGCCCCCCAGCTGTCATCAACCTGAGGATGCAAGTGGATCTTTACCCAAATTCAAGTTAAGTTTGGATTCTCGGGTGTGATTTCCAGAGTGTGAGACATTCCTGAGGAAATTGTTCCTTTCTCAGCACCCCTTATCCCCCCATCATTTAATCCCCTGTACCTTCAAAGCAGACTTCTCCCAGCAGGCACCAGAAGAAAATAAATCCCTTTGCATCAGAGACAGTCACCTGTTTAATAACGTTCATCCTTCCTTGTTCTTAAGGCAAAAATTCAGGTTTGTGTTTGACCACTGCACCCAAGTGCACAGCTTCTCAGACTTTTTTAAATATTTATTTATTTTTATTTATTTATTTATTTTGGCTGTGTCGGGTCTCAGTTGCGGTATGCAGGATCTTTCGTTGCTGCACGCAGGCTTCTCTCTAGTTGTGGCATGGGGGCTCCAGATCGCGTGGGCTCTGTAGTCTGTGGCAGGCGGGCTTAGTTGCCCCTCGGCATGTGGAATCTTAGTTACCACTAGGGATTGAACCCACGTCGCCTGCATTGGAAGGCGGATTCTCAACCACTGGACCACCAGGGAAGTCCCTAGACTTTTGTTTTTTTTAATTCGTAAGAATACCACAAAAAGCAACAGTCATGGAATACAAGGGGGTTCTGGGGGGTTCCCAGCGTTCTGCTCCTGGCCCTGGGTGCTGGTCACACAAGTGTGTATGTTTTGTGAGAATTCACCAAGCTGTACACGTCTCCATATGAATGATATACTCCAAGCCTTAGCTTCTTCACTTGTAAAATGGGGTTATAAATCTCTATTCCATAGGCTTGCTGTTTATCAAAAGCGTTGTTTCTTGTTGATTAAAAGAATGTCAAGTGCCCTGCACATGAGAACGTTCAGTAAAGGTCACCTCCCCTTTTCCCCTCGTCACAATCTTATTCTGGGGACTAGGGTGCTATCCCCAGAAGGATAGAGGTTGCCTCCCTCCCCTGACACCTTCCCTCCCCTTCACTTACCTTCATGCCAAAGGTAAATATGGTAATGACGATTTTGAAGATCAGCGCCAGGGCCAGCTGCCACATGGCCGTGTAAACCCCGACCCCGGCCGGGCGGTCGGGGATGTCGTCCACGGGTCGCGTCATGTTGGGGTCATTGATGTAGTCACAGAGCTGGGAGGACTCGAGGGCCCCACAGTCATTGAAGAGCTCGGATATGAGCTCGCTCGTGCTGCGGCGCGTGTAGGGGTTGGGGTAGGCGACGATGGCAGTGATGGCGGTCACCGCGATGACCTCCAGCACCGGGTACTTCCCCAGCTTGGTGGTTTTGCGCCTCCTGCACCAGGCGATGTTGCAGCGGATGAAGAGGGTTCCCCACAAGCCCCCGAAGACCCCAAGCAGGATGAAGGGGAAGAGCTCGGCCATGTACCAGGGCGTGTGATACTCCACGTAGAAGAGGACGAGGCGGCTATTCCCAAAGGGATTGATGGATCGCAGCGTGAAGGCTGCCACCAGGGCCGCAAAAAAGGACCGCCACAAGGTCTTTAAGGGAAAGTAGTAGCTGACCTGCGACCAGCGAACAGGTGGAAAATCAGAGACTGGCGGAAGAAAGAGCTGCCCTGAGCCCCAGCCCCTGATCAGCAGCCACCTGCTGGCATAGGCCACAAAGTCACACTCAAGACCAAAGATGGGCACTTCCTCAACCTAGGTGGGAGTATGGCCCAAATGCACTAACAAAGATATTTAAAGGACTCTATGTCTAAAATTGGAACGGATACTAGTCAAGGTGTGTTTGAGCTATTTTTTAAGAGAAATGAGAACACTTCATCATAATTCTCTTTATGGCACAGAGATCATCCTAAAAGAAAAGAAACCTCTGATTTGATTCTCCAGACAACAGATCATGGGTTGAAACCCCTGGCCCAGCAAACGTATCTGGAGGGCACATGAGTTAAGAACGGTTTGTACATTTTTAAATGGGTGGGGGAAGAGAGAATTATTTTGTGACATGTGAAATATTCAAAAGAACAAGACTTAGTGACAAGTGGTAATGATATAAAATCCAAACTTCAGCATCCATAGGGAAGGTCTTGTTGGAAGGCAGCCATGCCACGCACGTGCGTGTTGTCTGCGGCGCCTTCAACGCTACAAGGGCAGAGCCCAGTGGTTGCGACCGAGCCCTGAGACCCACAAAGCCTAAAATATTTGCTACCTGGCCCTTTACAGACAACGTGGGCCAACTGCTGGACTAGATCCATTTGCGTTGCAAAACATAAAAATGCTTCATTGTGTTGTTTATGAAAACGAGAGAGGAGACTGCAAATCTCCCCCAGAAATCACACTGGCAAGTTTTCAACAGGACTCGAAAACACGTATTTCATGGCGAACACTGCGGCTCCTTAATGAGCTGCAGGAATCTCTCAATCCTCCTTCGCATCTAGTCCTCAGAGGGCTAGAGAGGGAAGCCTCCTGCCGCCCCGACCCCCCATGTGTTCCTCGGCGCTCAGAACCACGGGGCCCTCCAGAGCCCACGCTCACCTCTTCCAGACTGAAAAGCACACCCCCGATCGGAGCACCAAAGGCGACAGAGACCCCAGCAGCGGCCGCAGCTGACAGCACCTGCGAAGCAAAGAGCTCCCCGTCAGCCCGAGGCCTTTCCGGCAAATCAGCGGGTACTGGTGAGCCCGGAGAGGGTGGGAGGGCGCTTCATCCTGCACCTGCTCACCTCGCGCCTCTTGCCCTCGTTCTTGCTGTACTTGGAGAAGAGGCTGCTGAAGAAGTTGCCACAGCAGCATGCCACGTGCACCAGTGGCCCTTCCTTGCCAAGGCTCAGGCCCGAGGACACCACCAGCACCAGGGTGACAGTCTTGATCAGCAGGGTCCACTTGCCCAAGTAGCCCCTGATGATGAAGCCACTCAAGATGGTCTTTATCTGAAACACAGGATGGAGAACGATAGGGAGTGAGCCGCTTCAGCGCCACGGCTAGGAAAGTAACCTCTCCCTCCTCTGAGAAGCATCTTTCAAACTGAGAGTCACTAAATCATATGGAGGACAGGCTGCTTTAGTTGTTAATTTAGCTATAATTTTATATTGAGAATTTATATTAACGCCTAATTTTATATATTAATGGAACCCTGAAACAATTTCAATGCATAGTAAATCTTAATAATTCCGAGAGTAATGAGAGATCATAACAAGGACTGAGTAAGTAATTATCAGTCTCATTTTATTTATGGCATTTATCCTGTGCATTTTACCCTCTGTTGTGTTGAAAATTGATTTTAACTGTTCTGTATCTATTGATTTTAACTGTTAATTTTTCACTACTGAAAGATGGCCAAGATAAAGGGACATCTGGCTGGCTATGTGACAAAGCAAATACAACAAAATATCAATTGAACTTTAGATCAGGGCCGGCAAACTATGGCCCATGGGCCAAATCCAGCCCACGGCCTGTTGTGTATGACACACGAGCTAAGAGGGCTTTTAATGTTTTTAAATGTAATATGTAAACAAGACTACCGGTCTTTTAGTGAGAATAGTTCCTCAATTTTGCCTCTTGACTCACAAAGCCCAAAATATTGACTCTCTGCCCTTTATCGGAAAAGTCTGCCAACCCCTGATGCAGGCCAGGGGTATATGGGTGCTCAATTATTTCGACTTTCCTGTATGTTTGAAAATATTCTTAATACAATATTGGAAAAAGAAGATGCTCAACATTCTAATAACGCACCTCTGGGGGATGTAAGGGTATCTGAATCCACGGCAACCCCTTCCCTTCCGTTGAATCTTGCCCCCTGGTACTGAAAAGTACTTTGACTACAGGTGGAGCTGCCTCGTGCTCCACTTTCAGACCTGCAACTGTTTTGTAAATGCCAAATAATGGCTTTCTCCCTAAATGTGCACGTGAATTTGCATAATGCTTTTAGAATTCAACGGGGTGCCAATCTCAGTGATTAACTTCATCTACTGGAGTCCTCTTCCCCCAAAACAGGGTTCTTCTGGATACGGAAGCATCACCAATGGGTAAGAAACATTTTACCTTCAACCTCTCCTGCGACTGGCTGAAATGGAGTGAATGTTTACTGCCCAGCTAGCAATTTACAAGCCTGTAATCAGAGATTTATTAGACAGTGAGTGAGTCAGCTAATGAAATTCTTGGTCAGAATCCGTTTTCCCATTGTATAATACATAATGGGACAGTCTCAGCTCTTGTCGCCGTCAGGATGTTTACATAACGTCAAAGAGCCTCCTAGTGGGCGCCAAGAAATCAGTTTCTCAAATAGCTATTACTGTCCTCCACCAGCGCTCTGTGGCATCACCTGGAGAATTAGGCACCAGTGAGGACGAGTTATCCCCCCACCCCGAGATCTGATGTAACTCGTCTGAGGTGTATCCTGGGCATAGGAGGTTTACAGCCTCCCCAGGTGATTCTAAAATGCAGTCCAGTAGAGAAGCACTGCTCTCGTCCTGAGAAGAGCAGTACAGGTATTCCTAATTACTCAATGTTTAAGGGAGGTCCTGAAACACTCTTTGGCATCATGTCACCTGTGATGATTTGGAGAGGGTCGTGAAGTGAACTAATCCTAGCAATTTTACAGGTGTGTGACTGGACCATTTCCATCTCAGGAATTCTTGATAGAGATCTGTTTCTTAATTCAAGGAGGAAGACCAACAGTGAGTGAGCGTGTGGGCATCCGTTCTAAAGAACTCACTAAGATCCTTCCTAGAGAACACGAGTGAGGTCTTCCAGCTCTACAATCAGATGGTATTTCTTGAACTAGCCTTTAACTAAAGGCAGACAAACTAGCGGTGGTTAAACTGGTCTTTAACTAGTGCTAGTGGGCCTATTTGAGCCTGTGCTCTGGGGATCTCAGATCCCTTTATTTAAGGGACGTTTTAGTATGCCTGCCACAATCCTGCCCTTTTGTGTTGCCTAGAATAAAATTATCTATAATGTTTTGTCAGTTAGTTAATGTGGATTTGGACCCCAGGGTACAGTTGAAGAGCATAATACCATTTAGAAAATTACAAGCATCTAAATTACCTGAGCCTTTGCCAGCCATGACATGTGGTGAATTGAACAATGTAAGAGGTATTTTGTAATTCTCTAAAATGACTTTATAAAATTGTCATGATCAAATTAGGGACTAAAGAAGGCAAATTCATTCCCAGTAGATGCCAAAATCCAATCGCTTGCTTTAATTTGGATCAACAGAGACTGAGTCAAGCAGGGCTTTAGGGCGATGTATTGCAGCACATTTGTGACTTGATGGTGGTAACTTTAAAACCTCTCTGGCAAATAAATATTTGTGAGAGAGTTCACATTGTATAGAACTGAAACATCAACTCAAAGTAAGTTCTAGGGGGGCATGATTACTTTTTTTTTCTTTATTTTATTTATTTGGCTGCGTTGGGTCTTCGTTGCTGCGTGCGGGCTTTCTCTAGTTGCGGCAAGCGGGGGTTACTCTTTGTTGCGGTGCGCGGGCTTCTCATTGCTGTGGCTTCTCTTTGCTGTGGCTTCTCTTGTTGCGGAGCATGGGTTCTAGGCGCATGGGCTTCAGTAGTTGTGGCACGCGGGCTCAGTAGTTGTGGCTCGCAGGCTCTAGAGCACAGGCTCAGTAGTTGTGGTGCACGGGCTTAGCTGCTCCGCGGCATGTGGGATCTTCCCGGACCAGGGCTCGAACCCGTGTACCCTGCATTGGCAGGTAGATTCTTAACCACTGCACCAGCAGGCAAGTCCCTAGGAGGACATGATTTCTTATACGGTCCACAGTGGTTCTATGAATGAAGCAGATAGTAGTAGAGTCATCCTTGCCCAGTTCGCTCTAAGTTCTGAAGCCCAAGAACTAGTGTGCACTTTTAAATGTGCTTTGTAGAGCTAATACAAGAGCATTTATTACACAGAAAAGAAATGGTCTCTAAATTTGTATTTTTTTTAATGTTTCAAAGGAGTTTTTGACACTGGCTGGGACCTGGGACCCTTTGCTGCAGTGCTGCAATGCTTGCACCTGGACAAACACCTAGCAACAAAATACAAAGAAAGTATAAGGGACTAAAAGTAACTGCATGCATGCCCAGTTGGGGCAAATTCTGGACAACAAGGTACAAAGAGACCAAAAAGCCCCACTGCCACTTCTGAAGAGTCGGGAGCAAAAGCAGGGCACTGCGCATGCCCCCTGCACTCAACACCACCAAAGGGGTGGGCAGACCCCCTAAGCCTCCCCTCCGGCCGGACCCCTGGACACACCCCTCCCCTCACCGCATATCAGGAACCAGCTCGCCCTGCCCCCCAGCAAGTAGGCCAGCAAGGGCACCTGTACTTGTTCTCCCTCCCCGCCTGCTGCAGCTCGGGCCCCAATAAAGCCTTGCCTGAATTTCTTGCCTGGCCTCTGATCACTTTCTATTGATTAAGGAGGTCAAGAACCCTGGTCAGTAACACTGTCATCCAAAGTAATCTAAATGTTTCAGAAGCAAACATTATAAAGGATGAGTGATTTTTTTTTTTTTTTTGCAGTACGCAGGCCTCTCACTGCTGTGGCCTCTCCCATTGTGGAGCACAGGCTCCGGACGCGCAGGCTCAGCGGCCATGGCTCACGGGCCCAGCTGCTCCCCAGCATGTGGGATCTTCCCGGACCGGGACACGAACCCGCGTCCCCTGCATCGGCAGGCGGACTCTCAACCACTGCGCCACCAGGGAAGCCCGGATGAGTGATTTTTAAACTGTTCAGAAGTGCACTGCATTCAAAGTTTGTTCCGACACTGCCAATCACCTCCTACGATGGGAAGTTTATTTTCTAAAGATCTCATTTAGTATCTTTCCTGAAGTGAAGAATAGCCCTGTATCTCAAACTGAGTAGAGCTGTTTGCATGGTCCGTTGGGTTTTAACTGGAAGGACATCCTTTATATCCAGGAACTACTTATTTGCACTTACTTTTCACTCTGCCCCTCTCCTCCAAGAACTGGGGTAGGTATTGCACCCTTAGGTTAGGAATTTCAAGCTCTACTATAATAATAGGGAAAATTTTCTACTACTGAGTCATAATAACCAAAGCTTAATTATGAAATCTCCATTGGGCTCCTGGTACTTGAAAAGATTATTGTGAACTCTTTTATAAATAGAGACATGAACCTGTTACATATTATATACGGCTGAAAGCATGTTCATGTACCCACTACCAAGTTTAGGACAGAAGAGCAGGTACCTTTGAAAGCCCTGTTTGCTTCCTCAGTGGAACCTTCCTCCTCCCGCCTCCAATCATTCCCTTGCCTTCCTTTATAGCTTTAGCACATATGTATATCACTATACAGTATGCTTGTTTCATTTTGGCTGTTTTAGGGCCTCTACATAAATAGATTCATACTTTATTTAGATATTCTTCTGCAACTTACTTTTTTCACTTGATACCGCTTTTATGAGTTTTATCCATGTCAGTGTGTTCCTTGTGCTTTGTCACACGGGAAACAATGCTCAACTCAGTAGTTTATTCCTTTTGAGTTCAGCTGCCACAAATAAAGATGCCTGCTTTGGACGAAAACCAGGTCCAGCCAGCCCCTCCCAGATAGAGTTCCCTGTCTGTCTAAGAGCTGAGCCACGCACCTCTGGTTCTTGGAAGGGGAAGATGGGATTGCCCCCACATCTTTTATTGCTGCTTTAAATTCCCCACCAGTTCCCCACTGGCCATCTCCTTATTTTGATAGGCGGCTGAGTCCAAAAGCGCGTGCTGTTGGGCATTGCGATCAGAAACCGAGATGCCAACAGTAATCTGTTCTTTTTAGTGTCCCGGGTGCCTTCGGTCTTCGATATCCAATAAAACGCAGTCAGTTCTGCCTGAACACTTGTTTGGAAAACCCAAATTTGTTCCAGTGTGATTCATGCAGTCAGGGCAGAACTTGAGCATAATGCCAATTTCGCATCTGTTTCTGCACAATTTCATCTGGGAGAAACACAAGGCGGAAAACTGCAGCTGCGAATCGAGCCGTGCAGGGCTACACAAAATGCACACAGGCACACGTCTCAGACGACTCCCAGCTCACGCATGCACTAGGGGAGTATTCACACATTTCTTAACCATTTAACGTGTGTCTAACTCTGCTACTGCTTTTATGAGGTTCCCGTCTTTTTCATGTGTCACCAGTGAAGTTTCTGAGTGCTGTGCCCCTCGCCCCATCTTCCCCACAAGCTCTGTGGTTTTGATGATGCAGTTTTGTGATTTTTAGGAATGCATATGGTGCCTTAGAGCAGCAGTGGCTGTACCGAGGAAACAGGATGGTATTGCAGCTTATTTTTCAGGCTCCTGCAGCAACACGCTCATATAAACCATCCAAAGTTCAGCATGAAAGTCTTTTTTTTTTTTTTAATCTTTTCCTGGATCAAGACAATGTTGAGCTTTCCTTTCGATGATCCTTTAATTACCCCAGCCCTTTGCATGAACTGCCCAGACCAGCGGCGGTGCTGGCGACACCACCAAAGAGTGTGGGTGCACTGCCATGACCGCTCACATCTTTATCAACTCGGCATCTCCACCGTCTATGGGCGCTGCTGAAGCACCGACTTGAAGGAGAATGGAACAGCAATGATTAGAATGATCATCTAAGTGCTTTTAGAATGATTTCTGGCTAAAAGTTTTACTATGTGGGCTTTTTGGGAATTTGCTCAAGCATCGTTATTCTAACCCAGCAGATCTCCTTGGTTTGAAGTTTGGTCTTGGGCATTCCTCCTGGTCGATGAGGTCACTTCCCTCATACTCTGGTTACAAGAAAGTGCTGAAAAATATTTATAAAAACTCTAAACTCACAAGGGTGCATTCACGGTGCATGTACTGAACGTGGAATTCATTTTTTAAAGATTGCTATTACCCTGTCACCAGAAGAACAAAACGTGGCGAGGGAGTTTACTCATCAGTAAGCTTTCTGAGCAGTAAACCTCCACCGTTGTCCTCTTTCACGTTCCATCATAGACGCACTTATGAGTTACTAGAGTGCCACGTTTGTGTGTGTGGTTGATGGACTCTGACTCCACAGGCTTTAAGAGTTATGCCTGGTTTGTAAAGACAAGAATTTAAGCAGCTGAGAAGCAACAGAGCATAAAGCCAGACAGCTGGATTCGACTCCCAGCTCACCGGCTTAGTGACCTTGGGCAAGTTACTTAACCTCTCTGTGCTTCAGTTTCCCCAACTGTCAAATGAAGAATAACAGTACCTACCTCATAGGCTCCCTGTGAGGACTAAATGAGTGAACAGATGTCCAATGCTTGGAACCGTGCTTAGCACAGAAGTACCACGTAAACATTTGCTATTCTTATTATTGGCACAAAAGAAATTCATTCAGCCCCCACTCACCTCGGGTATACCAGAGCCACAGGCGTATGGTGCAAATACTCGTACCAGGGAGACGGCCAAAAACGCAAACAGCAACGCCCACAGGATGTACATTAGGTAATTCAGAATGTAAGCGCTGGCACCCTAAACGAGACACAGAACAAGAAAGAACACGTGAGCCACCGCAGAACCGAGCGACGCACCTGCCCCTCCGCCAGGCAGCTTCTCTCCGGGTCCTGTGTCAGCGAAGAGGCAGGGTTGGCTTTATCAGCTGCTGCCATTGCTACAGTCGGTTCACACACACAGCGCTGGCTGCTTCTCCGGGAGCTGTGTACACACACCTTCTACCAGGTGAGATCTCAGCAGTCATAGAAACTGTGAATGAGGCTTGGTTTTAATGGCTCCGGGCCCTCAAGTTAATGAAAGGTGTCAGAGAAAATTCTGCCTTCGAGCCCCGGGAAGGTTTGTTTGGTCTCGTGTATGGTGGATCAGCCTCTTTGCTTTCATGAAGGCCACATCCGTGCCGCAGCACGCAGCTGCCCTGCCAGTGAGGAAGTGTGGGAACTGCGTTTCAGAATACTGCTACCCAGATGTGGTCCCTGGACCTGGGCGTGGGCTGGAAATGCAGAGTCTCAGGCCCCGCCCCAATAGTTCAAATTATCTGATGTGTGGGGAACATTTTCTGAACCAAACACACAGTCTGGGGTCTCTGAGGCGGAGGACCTGGTCTGTGGGCAGAGACCACAATTCTCCAGGCCTCAGCTTCCTGCCACCATCTGGATGCCGCACGTGATGGAGAGGGAAAGTGAGGCCACCTACAAGCCAGGCTGTGGGCACGGCTACACGTGTGCCTGTAAAACGCAAAAACACGCTCCAGGAGACGGCTCGAGCCTCACAATCACAGACATTCACACCCTATGTGGGGAGAAATCAGACCGAGGAGTACATTTCACCTAGTGAAAAATGGACTTTTTTGAGACTAAAAATAACGTCTCACCCTTACTAACAGTAATTCTTTGAATCAAAGTATAAATCTTAGAAATGGCTGAAAAGCTAGACGGCCATATTTCCCCCCAAAATAGGAGAGAAGAAATCAAACATGGCGCCCAGCCAATTCTGCCTGCCCGCCTCCATCAACTCAAGTAGAGAATTTATTTTTGTATTTTTGGAAGTAATGGAGAGCACTGAGAATGTGTGAGATTTCAAGATCCCGGTCTACTTCTGAGATTTGAAGGAATTAATTTTCAACTCCACTGAGAAAGAGGTTTAGCAAATGGCAAAGTGCATTCCAAATGTCTTCAGCTGCATTAAGTCAATCGGGCAAGAGAGCGGGAGAGGGAAGAGGAGAATAAAGGGATCACATCTATCTTCCAAGAACACTTCTAGCTTGAATGGTCCTCACATTGCCCCTAATGTGAATCGTTCCAACCTAACTCCCCCTCACCTGGGCTTCTGATCTGTCGATGACCCACAGTCATTGTGGTAACCACTGAATTCGGTTAGAAACTAACCCTTTTCCCCAGCTAAGATGTGTATGTGGATCTGAAGCTTGGAGTGCCATGAAGGCAAGCAACAGGTCTGTGCTTCACTGCTACATCCCCTGGGCCTGGGATATTCCCATCACAGAAGGCCCACAAACATCCTCTGTAACGTGCTCCTAAGATGCACTGGAAGATGGTAACTTAATTCACAATGAGACAGCACTTCACACCTGTTAGGAGGGCTATAATCCAAACCAGATAACAACTGGGGTCGGTGAGGATGTGGGGAAACTGGAACCCACATACACTGCTGCTGGAGTCTCAAGTGGTGCAGCCACTCTGGAAGAGAGTCTGGCAGCTCCTCAGAAGGTTAAATATAGAGTTGCCATGTGACCCAGCAATTCCCCTCCTAGGTATCTACCCAAAAGAAATGAAAACATATGTCCACACAAAAACCTGTAGACAAACGTTCAAAGCAAAATCATTCATAATAGCCCCAAAGTGGAAGCAACCCATGTTACTCAGCTGATGAGTGGAGAAATGAAATGTGCTCTATCCAGACAATGGAATGTTATTTGGCCATGAAAAGGAATAAAGTACCAATCTATGGTATGACACGAACGAATCTGGAAGACATTACGCTAAGTTAATGAAGCCAGACACAAAAGTCCACAGGGGCTTCCCTGGTGGCGCAGTGGTTGAGAGTCCACCTGCCGATATAGGGGATGCGGGTTTGTGCCCCGGTCCAGGAAGATCCCACATGCCGCGGAGCGGCTGGGCCCGTGAGCCCTGGCCGCTGAGCCTGCGCGTCCGGAGCCTGTACTCCCCAACGG
This sequence comes from Lagenorhynchus albirostris, assembly GCF_949774975.1. Lineage (NCBI taxonomy): Eukaryota > Metazoa > Chordata > Mammalia > Artiodactyla > Delphinidae > Lagenorhynchus > Lagenorhynchus albirostris. The sequence continues at coordinate 124,820,931 of NC_083116.1, forward strand.
GAGAGGCCACAACAGTGAGAGGCCCACGTACAGCAAAAAAAAAAAAAGTCCACGGACTGTATGATTCCATTTACATGAAATGTCCAGAACAGGGAAATCTGCAGACACAAGAAAGTAGATTCGTGGTTGCCTAGGACTGGCAGACTTGGGGGGAAATGGGGAGTGACTGCCGTTCCGTACAAGGATTCTTTGGGGGCGATGAAAATGTTCTAGACATTCACAGAAAGACAGACAAGATGAAAAGGCAGAGGGCTATGTACCAGATGAAGGAACAAAATAAAACCCCAGAAAAACAACTAAATGAAGTGGAGATAGGCAACCTTCCAGAAAAATAATTCAGAATAATGATAGTGAAGATGATCCAGGACTTTGGAAAAAGAATGGAGGCAAAGATCGAGAAGATGCAAGAAATGTTTAACAAAGACCTAGAAGCATTAAAGAACAAACAGAGATGAACAATACAATAACTAAAATGAAAAATACACTAGAGGGAATCAATAGCAGAATAACTGAGGCCGGAGAACAGATAAGTGACCTGGAAGACAGAATGGTGGAATTCACTGCTGCAGAACAGAATAAAGAAAAAAGAATGAAAAGAAATGAAGACAGCCTAAGAAACATCTGGGACAACATTAAAGGCAACAACATTCGCATTATAGGGGACCTAGAAGGAGAAGAGAGAGAGAAAGGACCAGAGAAAATATTTGAAGAGATTATAGTTGAAACTTCCCTAACATGGTAAAGGAAATAGCCACCCAAGTCCAGGAAGCGCACCGAGTCCCATATAGGATTAAACCCAAGCAGAAACACGCCAAGACACATAGTAATCAAATTGGCAAAAATTAAACACAAAGAAAAATTATTGAAAGCAGTAAGGGAAAAAGGAAAAATAACATACAAGGGAACTCCCATAAGGTTAACAGCTGATTTCTCAGCAGAAACTCTACAAGCCAGAAGGAAGTGGCATGATAAAGTGACGAAAGGGAAGAACCTACAACCAAGATTACTCTACCCAGCAAGGATCTCATTCAAATTCAACAGAGAAATTAAAAGCCTTACAGACAAGCAAAAGCTAACAGGATTCAGCACCACCAAACCATCTACAAAAAATGCTAAAGAAACTTCTCTAAGTCGGAAACAGAAGAGAAGAAAAGGACCTACGAAAACAAACCAAAACAGTTAAGAAAATGGTAATAGGAACATATATATCAATAATTACCTTAAATTTGAATGGATTAAATGCTTCAACCAAAAGACACAGGCTCGCAGAATGGATACAAAAACAAGACCCATATATTTGCTGTCTACAAGAGACCCACTTCAGACCTAGACTGAAAGTGAGGGGATGGAAAAAGATATTCCATGCCAATGGAAATCAAAAGAAAGCTGGAGTAGGAATACTCATATCAGATAAAATAGACTTTAAAATAAAGAAGGTTACAAGAGACAAGGAAGGACACTACATAATGATCAAGGGATCAATCCAAGAAGAAGATATAACAATTATTAATATATATGCACCCAACACAGGAGCACCTCAATATATAAGGCAACTGCTAACAGCTATAAAAGAGGAAATCGACAGGAACACAATAATAGTGGGGGACTTTAACACCTCACTCACACCAATGGAGATCATCCAGACAGAAAATTAATAAGGAAACAGAAGCTTTAAATGACACAAAAGACCAGATAGATTTAATTGATATTTATAGGACAGCAGATTACATCCAAAAACAGCAGATTACACTTTCTTCTCAAGTGCGCACGGAACATTCTCCAGGATAGGTCACATCTTGGGTCACAAATCAAGCTTCAGTAAATTTAAGAAAACTGAAATCATATCAAGCATCTTTTCTGACCACAAGGCTATGAGACTAGAAATGAATTACAGGGAAAAAAACGTAAAAAACACAAACACATGGAGGCTAAACAAGACGTTACTAAATAACCAAGAGATCACTGAAGAAATCAAAGAGGAAATCAAAAAATACCTAGAGACAAATGACAATGAAAACACGATGATCCAAAACCTATGGGATGCAGCAAAAGAAGTTCTAAGAGGGAAGTTTATAGCTATACAAGCCTACCTCAAGAAACAAGAAAAATCTCAAATAAACAATTTAACCTCAGCTAAAGGAACCAGAGAAAGAAGAACAAACAAAACCCAAAGTTAGAAGAAGGAAAGAAATCATAAAGATCAGAGCAGAAATAAATGAAATAGAAACAAAGAAAACAACAGCAAAGATCAATAAAACTAAAAGGTGGTTCTTTGAGAAGATAAACAAAATTGATAAACCATTAGCCAGACTCATCAAGAAAAAGAGGGAGAGGACTCAAATCAATAAATTTAGAAATGAAAAAGGAGAAGTTACAACAGACACCGCAGAAATACAAAGCATCCTAAGAGACTACTAAAAGCAACTCTATGCCACAAAAATGGAAAACCTGAAAGAAATGGACAAATTCTTAGAAAGGTAAAACCTTCCAAGACTGAACCAGGAAGAAACAGAAAATACGAACAGACCAATCACAAGTAATGACATTGAAACCGTGATTAAAAATCTTCCAACAAGACCTTCCCTGGTGGCGCAATGGTTGAGAGTCCGCCTGCCGATGCAGGGGACATGGGTTCGTGCCCCGGTCCGGGAAGATCCCACATGCTGCGGAGTGGCTGGGCCTGTGAGCCATGGCTGCTGAGCCTGCGCGTCCGGAGCCTGTGCTCCGCAACGGGAGAGGCCGCGACAGTGAGAGGCCCGCGTACCGCAAAAAAAAAAAAGAAAAAAAAATCTTCCAACAAACAAAAGTCCAGGACCAGATGGCTTCACAGGTGAATTCTGTCAAACACTTAGAGAAGAGCTAACACCCATCCTTCTCAAACTCTTCCAAAAAATTGCAGAGGAAGGAACACTCCCAAACTCATTCTATGAGGCCACCATCACCCTGATACCAAAACCAGACAAAGATACTACAAAAAAAGAAAATTAGAGGCCAATATCACTGATGAATATAGATACAAAAATCGTCAACAAAATACTAGCAAACAGAATCCAACAACACATTAAAAGGATCATACACCATGATCAAGTGGGAGTTATCCCAGGGATGCAAGGATTCTTCAACATATGCAAATCAATCAATGTGATACACCACATTAACAAATTGAAGAATAAAAACCATATGATCATCTCAATAGATGCAGAAAAAGCTTTTGACAAAATTCAACGCCCATTTATGATAAAACTCTCCAGAAAGTGGGCATAGAGGGAACCTACCTCAACATAATAAAGGCCATACACAACAAACCCACAGCAAACATCATTCTCAATGGTGAAACACTGAAAGCATTTCCTCTAAGATCAGGAACGAGACAAGGATGTCCACTCTCACCACTATTATTCAACATAGTTTTGCAAGTCCTAGCCACGGCAATCAGAGAAGAAAAAGAAATAAAAGGAATACAAATTGGAAAAGAAGAAGTAAAACTGTCACTGTTTGCAGATGACACGATACTATACATAGAGAATCCTAAAAATGCCACCAGAAAACTACTAGAGCTAATCAATGAATTTGGTAAAGTTGCAGGATACAAAATTAATGCACAGAAATCTCTTGCATTCCTATACACTAATGATGAAAAATCTGAAAGAGAAATTAAGGAAACACTCCCATTTACCACTGCAACAAAAAGAATAAAATACCTAGGAATAAACCTTCCTAGGGAGACAAAAGACCTGTATGCAGGAAACTATAAGACACTGATGAAAGAAATTAAAGATACCAACAGATGGAGAGATATACCATGTTCTTGGATTGGAAGAATCAATACTGTGAACATGACTGTACTATCCAAAGCAATCTACAGATTCAATGCAATCCCTATCAAACTACCAATGGCATTTTTTATGGAACTAGAACAAATCATCTTAAAATTTGTACGGAGACACAAAAGACCCCGAATAGCCAAAGCAGTCTTGAGGGAAAAAAACGGAGCTGGAGGAATCAGACTCCCTGACTTCAGACTACACTACAAAGCTACAGTAATCAAGACAATATGGTACTGGCACAAAAACAGAAACATAGATCAATGGAACAGGATAGAAAGCCCAGAGATAAACCCACGCACCTACGGTCAACTAATCTATGACAAAGGAGGCAAGGATATGCAATGGAGAAAAGACAGTCTCTTCAATAAGTGGTGCTGGGAAAACTGGACAGCTACATGTAAAAGAATGAAATTAGAACACTCCCTAATACCATACACAAAAATAAACTCAAAATGGATTACAGACCTAAATGTAAGAGTGGACACTATAAAACTCTTAGAGGAAAACATAGGAAGAACACTCTTTGACATAAATCACAGTAAGATCTTTTTTGATCTACCTCCTAGAGTAATGGAAATAAAAACAAAAATAAACAAATGGGACCTAATGAAACTTAAAAGCTTTTGCACAGCAAAGGAAACAAGACAAAAAGACAACCCTCAGAATGGGAGAAAATATTTGCAAACGAATCAATGGACAAAGGATTAATCTCCAAAATATATAAACAGCTCATGCAGCTCAATATTAAAGAAACAAACAACCCAATCCAAAAATGGGCAGAAGACCTAAATAGACATTTCTCCAAAGAAGACATACAGGTGGCCAAGAAGCACATGAAAAGCTGCTCAACATCACTAATTATTAGAGAAATGCAAATCAAAACTACAATGAGGTATCACATCACACCAGTTAGAATGGGCATCATCAGAAAATCTACAAACAACAAATGCTGGAGAGGGTGTAGAGAAAAGGGAACCCTCTTGCACTGTTGGTGGGAATGTAAATTGATACAGCCAATATGGAGAACAGTATGGAGGTTCCTTAAAAAACTAAAAATAGAATTACCATATGATCCAGCAATCCAACTACTAGGCATATACCCAGAGAAAACAATAATGCAAAAAGACACATGCACCCCAATGTTCATTGCAGCACTATTTACAACAGCCAGGTCATGGAAGCAACCTAAATGCCCACTGACAGAGGAATAGATAAAGAAGTTGTGGTACATATATACAATGCAATATTACTCAGCCATAAAAAGGAACGAAATTGAATCATTTGTTGAGACGTGGATGGATCTAGAGACTGTCATACAGAGTGAAGTAAGTCAGAAAGAGAAATACAAATATCGTATATTAACGCATGTATGTGGAACCTAGAACAATGGTACAGATGAACCGGTTTGCAGGGCAGAAGTTGAGACACAGATGTAGAGGACAAACGTATGGACATCAGGGGGTAAAACCGCAGTGGGGTGGGGATGGTGGTGTGCTGAATTGGGCGATTGGGATTGACATGTATACACTGATGTCTATAAAACTGATGACTAATAGGAACCTGTTGTATAAAAAGAAAAAAAACAACTAATACTAAACTTTCTTTGGGTTATTTGTATGGAAATATGTTAATATAAATGTTTCAGACATTACATGAAATTCCTAAATATCTTATATGTTCTGGTATAATGTTATAAGTCATAATTCTAGTTATTACTTTAAAATGTATATCTCAGAAATAACTAAGTTTCCTTGTCAATTGCATTATTATGAACTTTCATCAAATCTTTAACTGTGGTCATTTTTAAGTCTTTTGTCATTTACAGACAGTTCTGGGTGTACTCTGACGCTTTTGCAAAAATGTTCCTATAAAAGGGTTTCAGCTTCAAGGAATTCATGGAAAAGACTCTGACAAGTACAGGTTTCTGGTAACTGACTATACTGCTGAACTGAATGAATAAGCATTTTCAGAACTCTAATGGAAAACTGATGCATTCATAAAAGTGCTAACAAAAGATCAAGATGAAAATAATTACATGGGACTGAGTGAACTGATGAGGATGATTATAATTTTTGCGACTTTCTGTTTGAATGAAAAATAAATGTTAAAAAAAAAGTTCTAAAATTCGATCGGGGTGATGTGGCACAACTCTGTGAATATCCTAAAAGCCACCGCATTGTACCCGTTAATGGGTGCGCCCCACGGAGTATGGATCATGTCTCACTAAAGCTGTTATTAAAAAACAGTAACATCTTTTCTTCTCAATCAGAAGGGATAAAAATCAACCCTATTTCTTCAGCATGATCAAGAGATCACTCTCAGTAAGAAAAATAAAGCCAAACAAAAGGCTTTAAAGAAAATACATACATCGTACACATGAAATAGTGGGAAAGGATTTTCCAAGTGAAGTTTGAACCCTAGAGCTAGAAAAAGCCAAGTGGCAAGTGGCACTCGTAGTAGCCACAACGACGGTCAGGACAGACCCTGCAAGGTGAGAGCTCGGACGTCCCCCACACCAGCCACGGGGCTCCCAGCCAGGACCCGCCCCTGCACCCACCTCCGACTGTTTCACCAGCAGCTCCGACCACTTCTGCCACAGGGGACACTTGTCCCTGTCCTCAAACGTGGTCTCATTGGAAGTCCAGCAGCACTGCTCGTGGCTGTACCAGAAGGCGGACAGGCAGATGCCCTCCTTCAGGTCTGTCATCCAGTCGACGGCGAGATCGATGACCCCGGCCAGGGTGCCTGGAAGAAGCAGCGAGAGCCACTCAGAAGGACGGCCGGCATGGGCCAGGGTAGCACGTGCGCCCGGAGGGCCAGGCGGAGATGCCCGTGCCCCGGGCTGCCACGCACCCAGGAACCCTCTTTCTTCAGTCTTGAGGTCACCTGAGCGAGTGGCAGGGCACCAGGTGTGGCAAAAGTGGTGCCCAGCCCAGTGAGACACAAAGGCCAATGATACGCTGTCCTCGGGGGGCTTCGATAGGGTGGGAGGGAGAGACCCGCAGCACTGAGCCCACCGCAAGCCCCTGGGGCCGAGCGGCTTTCAGAACCCAGCCCTTCCGAATCTTAGAAACAGGGTACCTACACCCTATAAATCACGTAACCCCCTCAGCGGCTTCTGGGGCAGGATGCTGGCATCACACACATGAATATCCTCCAGGAAACCTGACAATTCAGACAAAATGGAGACAAAACTATTTATAACAGCCTCGTCATTGAAATAAAGTTTTCCCATCAAATGGAATCCAGCTTGAAAAATCTTACTTGTTAGAACTTTCTGGATTTTTAAAAATTATGGATAAAGGACTGAGGAGCTACATAAGTAAATAACTACTTTAAAGGCCGATAGGAGTGGGATAAAATCGAGTGTGCAGTGGGTCAGAGAAGGCCATTTTAGGTCTCTTTCTAGAATAACCCATTCCAGTCTTTCACGAAGGCAGGGAATACCTTTGCGCTACCAAACTTTTCACACTTTTACTAGATCCTTATTACAACATCAATTCCCCGAAGGCAGCCATATGCCAGCCTCAGGCGACCTGGCCTTGCCACTCTCCTGGTTCCATCAGCAGTCGCCCACTGTTCTAGCCAGAACACCCGAATCCTCAGCAGCGCACAGGCTCTGACCACCGTTCCCACATTTCTCTCCAGGCTCCTCTCTCTCCATCACGAATCCCACACCCTGCCCACACTGTGTTCCTTGGCACACCAGGCCCTCCTCTCTGCACCACCTCAGATAGCACTGTCCTCCCCCAACCCGCCAAGCTCCTATTTATCTTCCAGATGCTGGCATTTATATCACCTCCTTCAGGAAGCCTTCCCTGATTTCCTAAGTCTGGGCTAAGTATACTTCCCAGGCACTCCCCATCACCATACCTATCACATCCTGATATGATCAGTATTTATATATATATGTGTATACACACACACACACACACACACACCCCTCACATGCACACACACACACACTCCAACTAGTCTATAAGGGTGGGGGGAGTCTCTTGTCTGGTTTGTGTGCCACGGTGGGGATCAAGCCAGGTGTCTAGACCCTGTGTCCCCTTTAAGTGGGCAAGGGCCATTGTATTCACGTCAGGTACATAGCTGGAACTATATATCCATGTTGAATGAATGAGAGCAACAAACGAATGAAAATCAGGAAACTCAGGTCCATCCATTCACTCAAGGGCTATTTATTGAGCACCTACGTACTACGTGCCACGTACTGTTCCACACCCTGGGGTACAGCAGTGAACAAAGCAAACTCAGGTCCCTGCCTTCGTGGAATCTCAGCTTGTACGAGAAGACACTAGATTGAATAAGTAAGTAAATGAGGGGCTCCAACAGAAGGTGGTAGGTGCTAGAGAGGAGAATACAGCACGTTCCAATGGCAGCCATTTCCTACAATGGTGCAGGAGAACAGTCGGACACGTCCTCAAAAAGTTAAACAAGGGGGTTTCCCTGGTGGCGCAGTGGTTGAGAGTCCACCTGCCGACACAGGGGACACGGGTTCGCGCCCCGGTCCGGGAAGATCCCACATGCCGCAGAGCGGCTGGGCCCGTGAGCCATGGCCGCTGAGCCTGCGCGTCCGGAGCCTGTTCTCCACAACGGGAGAGGCCGCAACAGTGAGAGGCCCGCGTATTACAAAAAAAAAAAAAAAAAAAGTTAAACAAGGAGTCACCACCTGACCAAACACTTCCATTCCTAGGCATCTGCCCACGAGAAATGAAAACATACACCCAACACAAGACATGTACGCAAATGTTCACAACTGCATATTCACAGAAGCCAAAGAGTGGAAACAACCCATATGCCCATCAATTGCTGAATGGAGAAACAAAATGTGGTCCACCTACAATGGCAACCAAAAGGAATGAAGCGCTGACACATGCGACAGCATGGATGAACCTTGGAAACGTTATGCTGTAAAAGAAGCCAGTCACAAAAGACCATATATTGTATGCTTCCATTTTATGAAATGTCCAGAGTAGGCAAATTTACAGAGACAGCAAGTAGATTAGCGGTTGCCCAGGACTGAGCGGAGGCTAGGGACACTGGGGCTGATAGCTAAAGGGTAGGAAGGTTCTTTGGGAGCTGATGAAAATGTTCTAAAATTGGCCTTGGTGATGTTGCAAAACTCTGTGAATACACTAAAAACCACCAAGTTGTACACTTTAACTAGGTGAACTGTATGGTATGTGAGTTATATCTCAATAAAGCTGTTACGTACACACACACATACATACATATAGTGGGCGAGGGCGACGAGGCTCAGAGAGGGAGACGTGCTTTTAGAAAAGGTGGTCAGAGAACACCTCAAGCAGAAGATGACATTGGAACAAAAACTGCCTTGTGTGGAACAACAGCGACACCCAGTGGTGGCTCCTGGTTAACGCCCTGCAGAGGAGCCGCAGCTTGGGCGTCGGAATATAATGTCTGGGCTGCCAATACGGAGGTGACTGGCAAGATAGTGGGACCCCTGGGGCTCGCCACTGGGGAACGGGAAGGTGAATGGGGCAGTTTTCTGGCTTTTCCTTCATCCAGATCAAAAGAACACTTTCGCCACCTTCACTGCCAAGATCATCTTTTTCTTGCCTCCCTCCTATACTCATCTGCTGATGTGACCATGGGATCGCCCTTCTCCAGCAGTCCTCACCCCTGGCTGCATATTAAAATCACAGGGGAAAGGGGGCTTTACTCAATGCTAGGGTGTCATCTCCAGGGAGCTACTATTTAATTGAAGCCTGGGCAGCAGCATTTTTTTTTAATTCCCCAGGTGATTCTTCCTGAAAGAACTGATGGAAATCGGATTAACAGTGAAGCCCGATGGTCGGTATCTGACTTGCTAAAGACAGCCCGACAGGGCTCTGAGGTCAGTTGATAAATCTATGCTGTGTGACCCCAGCAGGACGCCAAGACATCTACTCTGATTCCTTCATTTCCCGTATTCATCCCTCCTTCCCAGGAGCCAAGAATAACACAGGGTACAGTTTTATAAATCTATTCTAAAGAAAGACATCGAAGTTCGCAGCAAACTACCCTCTCCGCCCTCTCCCCCCACCCCACCTACCTTTAAAGGACTTCATAGAGCCTAATGAATGGGTGGCAAAACGCCATATGTCCATGAACTCGAATTCCCTCCCAGCACTGCTGCCAATATATACCGGGAGCGCCACTGGGAGGGGAAGGACAGGATGGGCGGAATGGGTGGGTAGCTGCTGTGGCCGGAAGGAGAGGACTGCCCCTTCAGCACTCTCCTGGGCCCTTTAGGACATGCCAGGCAGAGGGAGCCCCTCCCCGGCAACCAGGCCCCTCTTACCACTGTAGATGTAACGAGTGACAGGGCAGCCAGAAATCAAAGTCCCCTAATCACAAAATTTTACCCTAGGCCCCGCAGGTGCTCTGCGAGTACGTACTATATTCAACCTGTATCACACAGCCATTCTCTGATCAGTCCTATAAGCAGAACTAGCGTGTTACTACAGGCAGGGGGAGTTTCTTAAGGGAATCTCTTCAGCATGATCAAATTTTTTTCTCCTTAGACATTAACCTTCACAGCCTCCTAAAAGCAAGTAAGTTTCAGGAAACAATTTCCATGGAGGGCTGTGCATTTGCTATTAAAAGGGGAGGTGTCCCCTCCAGATACTCATTCATTCATTCTGGAAACAGCAACTGCTCACAAACATGGTGTTGGGATTATAAAAATGAAGGACACGGAGTCGCTGAGGGTCAGAACAACCCATGGGCTGGAGGTACCTCCCCCGGGCCTTCCTCAGACCCTGTGGTGTCTCACGTTACTGTGGGCGTCTCTCGATGTTTACAATTCATCTCAGGGCCTGCCGGTGTTAGTAAAGGCCAGTCTCATATGATGTTTTATTTTTAGAGATCAACATGTTCCCGTCCTTTCTCACCTTCTACGTGGCCAAGTACTATAGAATGTGAAATGTGTGTTTTCAATAAAATCCAGCATGGCGGTAAACCTTTCTACAGTGTGGAAAGGGCCAACCCGCCTTCTCGGTACCGCGCTCCAATGACCATACCTGGGCCTGTCCGTGCCTTGGGGTCTTTTTGCTTTACTGATGATAGATTTATGTTAAGTGTATCGTCATGTATTGTGCCCTTAGGTATTTCAAGTAACAGCCCCTTTGCCTGAAGTACAAGAGAAACACTCCACGTACCTGCCAGCAGGCCGATGAGCAGCATCACCGCCCATCCCGACCAGGCGTCCAGCAAGCTCTTGATGAACTCCCATATGGACTCCTTGCTTTTGCTGGTTATCTAGAAGCAGAAAGACATCGGAGCTGATGTGGATACACTTTCCAATTCAGGCTTCCTTCTCTGAAACTGTTTCCTCAGGAAACACGGTGATTGAGAAAACGAATATAATGAAGCAACTAGACTGCCGCTAACGTGACTCTTTCAGTTACCTAGCACAGTGGTTAAATGGGCTTTCTAGTTCACAGAGCTAGAAAGATGCCATAGTAGTCTCCAAAGAATCCAAAAAAGTTCACTTACTTAAAAAAACCTCACTAAGTGTGATGTGATCTGTGATTATTTCAAAGCCATTCTGAAGGAAGACATCACTTCGGTGTCACCGTTTTGAATACAAATCATTATTTTAGCCTAAATCGTAAGGTCTGTTCACAAAAGACCCTCTTCGACAAAGACTTCAATTCCTTCTTTCATTTTCCAGGCTACATGTTAACAACAAGAACGAACTTAATTTCTTTCTCTTCCTTCCTTCCTCCCTCCCTCCCTCCCTCCTTTCTTTCCTTCCTTCCTTCCTTTATGGCTGCGTTGGGTCTTCATTGCTGTGCGCAGGCTTTCTCTAGATGTGGCGAGCAGGGGCTACTCTTCGTTGCGGTGCGCGGGCTTCTCATTGCGGTGGCTTCTCTTGTTGCGGAGCACAGGCTCTAGGCGTGCGGGCTTCAGTAGTTGTGGCTCACGGGCTCTAGAGCGCAGGCTCAGTAGCTGTGGCACACGGGCTTAGTTGCTCCGTGGCATGTGGGATCTTCCCAGACTAGGGCTCAAACCCATGTCCCCTGCATTGGCAGGTGGATTCTTAACCACTGCGCCACCAGGGAAGTCCCAAGAACTTACTTTTTTTTTTTTTTTGCGGTACGTGGGCCTCTCACTGCTGTGGCCTCTCCCGTTGCAGAGCACAGGCTCTGGACACGCAGGCTCAGCGGCCATGGCTCACGGGCCCAGCCGTTCTGCGGCATGTGCGATCCTCCCGGACCGGGGCACGAACCCGCGTCCCCTGCATCGGCAGGCGGACCCCCAACCACTGCGCCACCAGGGAAGCCCCGAACTTTCTTTTTTTAATTGAAGTATAGTTGATTTACAATGTTAATTTCAGGTGTACAGCAAAGTGATTTAGTTATACCTATATATATATATCCTTTTTCAGATTCTTTTCCATTATAGGTTATTACAAAATATTAAATATAGTTCCCTGTGCTATACAGTAGGACCTTGTTGTTTATCTACTTTATATATAATAGTGTGTATCTGTTAGTCCGAACTCCTAATTTATCCCTCCCCCACCCTCTTTCCCCTTTGGTAACCGTAAATTGGTTTTCTATGTCTGTGAGTGTATTTCTGTTTTGTAAATAAGTCCACTTGTACCACTTTTTTAGATTCCACATATAAGCAATATCATATGATATTTGTCTTTCTCTGACTTACTTCACTCAGTATGATAATCTCTAGGCCCATCCATGTTGCTGCAAATGGCATTATTTCATTCTTTTTTATGGCTGAGTAATATTCCATTGTATATATGTACCACACCTTCTTTATCCATTCATCTGTCGATGGACACTTAGGTTGCTTCCATGTCTTGGCTATTGTGAATGGTGCTGTTAGCTTTGTGCAGTGACAGTATCATAGCCAATGAGGTTTATCTGAGGCGTGATTACTGCTAATTGTAAATAGTGCTGCTATGAACATTGGGGTGCATGTATCTTTTTGAGTTAGAGTTTTCTCTGGATACATACCCAGGAGTGGGATTGCTGGATCACATGATAACTCTAATTTCAGTTTTTTAAGGAACCACCATACTGGTCTCCATAGTGGCTGTATCAATTTACATTCCCACCAACAGTGTAGGAGGGTTCCCTTTTCTCCACACCCTCTCCAGCATTGCTGTTTGTAGCTTTTTTGATGACAGCCATTCTGACCGCTGTGCGGTGATACCTCATTGTAGTTTTGATTAACAGCAAGAAGGCTGAAGGAGCCAGCCTGGATCATGCTTTCCAGGCAGATGGTTACATCTAAACACATCGTAAGAGCACCCCTTTGCCTCCCTGTGTTAACAGAACCCTACATTCCTGAGACCATCATTCCCCTCATAACCCTTTAGAGCAAGGGTTGGCAAACATTTTCCATAAAGAGACAGAAAGTAAATATTTTCGGTTCGGCAGGTCAGTTGGTCTCCGTGGCAACTACCGGACTCTGCTGTTGTAGCACAGAAGGAGCCATATAGAGCATGGCAGTGCACCTCTCTTGTATCCTGTGGCCATGAAAAGGAAATCCAGGGCTTTCTCAGTGGCGCAGTGGTTGAGAATCCACCTGCCACTGCAGGGGACACGGGTTTGATCCCAGTCCAGGAAGATCCCACATGCTGCAGAGCAGCTAAGCCCGTGTGCCACAACTACTGAGCCTGTGCTCTAGAGCCCGCACGCCACAACTACTGAAGCCCGCACGCCTGGAGCCCGTGCTCTGTAACAAGAGAAGCCACCGCAATGAGAAGCCAGCGCACCACAACAAAGAGTAGCCCCCACCCTCCGCAACTAGAGAAAGCCCACGCGCAGCAGTGAAGAACCAACACAGCCAAAACCAAACAAATAAATAAATAAATAAGTAAATAGGAAATCCAGGGACTTCCCTGGTGGTCCAGCAGTGGAGAGTCCACCTTACAGTGCAGGGGCCACAGGTTCGATCCCTGGTCAGGAAACTAAGATACCAAATGCCGCGGGACAACTAAGCCCACGCACCACAACTACTGAGCTCGTGCGCCTCAACTAGAGAGCCCACGTGCCATAAACTACAGAGCCCACGCGCCCTGGAGCCCGTGCGCCACAACTACAGACCACAACTACAGAGCCCACGCGCCCTGGAGCCCGTGCGCCACAACTACAGACCACAACTACAGAGCCCACGCGCCCTGGAGCCCATGCGCCACAACTACAGACCACAACTACAGAGCCCACGCGCCCTGGAGCCTGTGTGCCACAACTACAGACCACAAGTACAGAGCCCACGCGCCCTGGAGCCCGTGCGCCACAACTACAGACCACAACTACAGAGCCCACGCGCCCTGGAGCCTGTGTGCCACAACTACAGACCACAACTACAGAGCCCACGCGCCCTGGAGCCTGTGCGCCACAACTACAGATCACAAGCGCCCTGGAGCCTGTGCGCCACAACTACAGACCACAACTACAGAGCCCACGCACCCTGGAGCCTGTGAGCCACAAGTAGAGAGAGAAAACCCGCCCACCACAACTAGAGAGAAGCCCACGCGCCACAACGAAAAGATCCCGCATGTCTCAACGAAGATCCCGTGTGCTGCTGCTAAGACCCACCGCAGCCAAAAATAAATAAATAAATAAAATTTTAAAATAATAAAATAAATCTTAAAAAAAAAAAAGGAAATCTAAACTCCTCTTCATGGTCTACTCAGTGGTTCCCAATGTGGCCCCATCGCCCACGTGGCCAGACTCATCTCTAGTCCTCCCCTTCCGTGAATCTGCCACCAAACCTTAGAGCTCCTTGAACTGCCTAAATGTGCCACGGTCTTTCATGCCTCTGTGACCTAAAAAAGCCACTCCTGATGAGAATCCTTTCCCCTTCCTCTGCCTGGCAAATTCTTAGTCATCCTTCAAGACCCCACTGAAATCGCACCCCCTCTAAAAACTCCCTCCCTAACCATCCCTCCTAAATGATCCCACAGCACTTGATACATAACCTTACTGCAGCCCATAAAAATATATATTGACTGCCTACGAGAGGCCAGGCACTGTAATATGTGCTTTCATACACATAGAGCCCCATTTAATCTTCTGGTATAATTAACTCCATCCTTACAGATGAGAAGATGGGGTCCAGAAATGGCACCCCAAAAGTCAGCCAGCCTAAAGATGTCAAAGTCAGGATGTACCCAATCTGTCTGGTTCCAGAGCCCCACTCCTTGCCCTCCACACCACACCTCTGTATGACATAGCCTTCCACCCAAAGCACCTGGTATTAGAATTACCTGTCCACATCTCTGCCTCTCCCACTAGCCCTTCTCTTCTCTAGAACCTAGCTCAGCACACGACACATGAACCCAAGCTCTAGCTCAGTGACTGTCCGATAGAAGCATGGCCCAGCCCTCCGAAGGGATTCCCCTCACAGTGTCCTTATGAACAGCATGTACCTTTCTGTGTCTGTCGGTGTCCCGTGACTTCTCCCTCAGCCAGTCGATGGTGTGGAAGTCCTCATACGTCCCCACATCAGGGAACGGCTCGTCAAGGAAATCCATCAGGTTTCCAGAGCCACTCATCGCTCCTGCATTGACCATGCTACTTACACCTGGGAGAGAAAACCTGTCGTTAAAAACGTGAGCAGAACATCTGCACAGACCTGGCAGAACAATCCACGTGTGCTATTTTTTTGCACAGAAAAGACATTTCAGCATAGGCACCTCTGCTGTGATGAAAGATACATACAGTCTGTCTTAGTGAGCACAGGCTGCTGTAACAAAAATACCACAGACTGGGTGGCTCATCAATAACACACATTTATTTCTCACAGTTCCGGAGGCTGTGAAGTCCAAGATCAAGGCACTTACTTAGAGATTCAGTGTCTGGTGAGAGCCCACTTCCTGTTCACAGATGGCCATCTACTCGCTGTGTCCTCATCTGGTGGAGCTCTCTGGGGTCTCTTTTATAAGGTCACTAATCCCATCCATGAGGACTCAGCTTTCATGACCTCATCACCTCCCAAAGGCCCCTCCTCCCAACACCATCACATTGGGGATTAGGTTTCAACATATGAATTTTGGGGAGACACAAACGTTAATTTCTTTTTTTTTAACTTTTTATTTTATATTGGAGTATAGTTGATTAACAATGTTGTGATAGTTTCAGGTGTACGGCAAAATGATTCAGTTATACATATACATGTACCTTTTTCCAATTCTTTTCCCATTTAGGTTGTTACAGGATATTGAGTAGAGTTCCCTGTGCTACACAGTAGGTCCTTGTTGGTTACCTATTTTAAATTCAGCAGGTGTACATGTCAATCCCCAACTCCCTAACCATCCCCTTCCTCCACCCTTCCCCTCAGTAACCGTAAGTTCATGCTCTAAGTCTGTGAGTCTGTTTCTGACAAATGTTACTTTCTTATTATTTGTGGTAGTTTTGTGCTATAAAGTCACCATGGCCACCGAATTAGTGAGTACTAAATCACTGTCCCCAAGAGAAATACAGGGTTAGGTTCCTTCGAGCCTCTGGTCACAACATCTTCAGCAACCAATCAATATACAACCTTGTTTTGTGTGTTTCTGTTTAAAGACACCTTATCAAATACATATCGTTGGTTCATCCACTGAACTCACAGCCAACAGCACTGTCACTCACGTTGCAGAAAGCTTGTCTAACAAACATATTTTCTCCATGAGGCCCAGCACAGCCTTCTCGTGCTTAGAAACACTACAGACACTCCTGCCCTGCATTTCAAGGCCACTGGAAACAGCAAAATTACCAATAAAAAAAACACAAAAATGCGAAAAATATGGCACTAAAGAGACTGTGAAAAGAACACTTGTTTCTGGTCTGGGCACTGAAACAAGACGGCAGAGCACCAATTTCTCCAACCTCAGCTGGGATCGTGCATTCCTGGCAACTCAAACTTTTTGAGGCTCTGCACGTGCACTGACCAGGCAAGCGCCCCATGTATTGCCCTGGATGTTACAAATACATTTTAGTGAGCAGGCAAATTCACAAATACGGAACCGCTCATAATGAGGGTCAACTATAACCAGTTCTGGAAAACCTCACGTTCTGCAAAAAGCAGGGCATCAACATGAGAGGCCTGGGGGAAACAGGGTTGAGGCATACCACTCAAAACCAAATCACTGTAGTCAATCCAGTAACCGGTTCTCCTGGGAGATAAAGCGGACCACTGAGGCAGACAACCTCTGCGGATACTCGAGACGTACAGCAACAGCAGAGTGAAAATGCTAAGACTTAACTCACTGGTGGGAGCCAAGGTGATCCACAGAGGGAGTGGTCCTCTGCTCCGGGGGCGGGGGGATGCCATGGGGATGACAAGGAGGCAGGACAACCTGCCACGTGAGCCACGCTATGGTCTGAACGTGTGTGTCTCCCCACCCAAATTCATACATTGAAAGCCTAACCCCCAAAGGATGGTATTAGAAGGTGGGGTCTTCGGGAGGTGACTGGGTCATAAGGGCAGTACCTTCAAGAATGGGACTGGTGCCCTTATAAAAGAGGCCCCAGGGAGCTCCTCTGCCCCTTCCACCATGTAAGGACACAACAGGAAATCTGTGCTGGAAAAAGAACCATCACCTGACCATGCTGGCACCCTGATCTCAGACTGCCAGCCTCTGGTGTTTCTAAGCCACCCAGTCTGTGGTATTTCGTTACAGCAGCCCGAACAGACTAAGACAGACCATACCAGGCTGGCAGCACACTGCCCCGGGCAAGCAGCCCTGAGTGCAGGCCCTCACTTCTAATTTTCCTTAAAATACAGTCAAAAGGGTGCCTGCTACCAGGGCAGTAGCAAAGTGGAGGATTTCTTCCTTTCCTGCCTAAGATAACAATTCCACTCCTATTATTCTGCCTCCCCTTGTCTGGAAAACAATCTCAAATAAACCAAGACATCTTCCATGTTACACCACCATCAGAACCTGATTTATAGATCACACAGGAAATAATTTGACACAGAGAAAACTCTTTGCAGCAGGACCAGTGCTCACCACCAGTTAGCAAGAAAAATAATACACTCTTACAAAGACAAGAGGTTGGAATAGGCACTAAATCAAAATTTCTTTGGCAAAGAGCATGGAAATTTGAATTATACGACGGGAACCACAAAAGTGCCGGAATAAGATGGTTTAAGAAGTGAAGGGTAGTTATTAAAATATTTGAGCACAGGCTTCTCTCAATTGCTTTATGTATTTTTATATCTGGAGGACTCAACCACGACCTGACAAAACTGCATTTTGATCAAATTGAAAAGTCGCTACAGGCAAAGTGGAGTAATCACCTTACAAGCAATAAAATGGCGATAGTTATTGATTTATTGACTGTCTGTGCAACTTTGCTACTTTAAAACTTAAAAAGTTTGAAGTCTGAGCCATGCCAAGCTGAAAACTATACCCACTGATGAATGCCCAAGGAAGAATCATATTGCAGAAGTCAGTAGCAACCAATTAATAAAAGGGAAGGAATAAAATTAGAAAGCAAAGATTTCATTTTCATTTCTAGAAACGCAAGACGGTAATAGCCTTGTATTATATGTGGTAAAGAAAATCTCTGACGGGAAAAAGAAGATGGCAGGCTGCTGACCCACAATGGGTAGCCCGTGTAAGAAACACCAAACCAGCAGATCGAAGAATTGCAGACACTTGGACATTCTATTAAAAAGAAGTTCATGTTACCTGAAATTTAACCAAATCTCTAGTCAAGCAACAACTCCAGGCAATAATGACTGAAACAAAAAGTCACTCTGGAGAACAAATGTATCCTTAAACTTTGGTGGAGCATGTCATGGTCCTGACGATCAGACGCATAATTGGTAAAGGAAAATAAACATGATTTAATCCGTAGATCTAATTGGAGGCTTTCCCTGGGGGCCCAGAAGGAGGTGGTGACTTTGCTTCTGAAGCTCGGATTAAGAAAGACAGGAGGACCAGAAGTGTAAGAAGAGGGCACCCAGGTCAGAAATAATGGAAAGAGGGAATTCCCTGGTGGTCCAGTGGCTAGGACTCTGCACTTTCACTGCTGAGGGCAGGGGTTCGAACCCTGGTCAAGGAAGTAGGATCCCGCAAGCTGTGCAGCATGGCCAAAAAATTTAAGAAAAGAAAATAAAAATGGAAAGAATTCTATCTGGGATCCCCTGGGAGATATAGATGGATAGGAAATGAGAATCCAGCCAAACACAGGAACAAAATGGAATGAACTCCAGGGACTTGATGAGAAATAAACTTAACCTGTGTAAGTTCAATATGGCACCCAAAGGGATGCAAAGACTGCTGAGCCCTGAACAACACAGGTTTGAACTGGGTGGGTCCACTTATACGTGGATTTAGTTCGATAAATATCATACCTGTATTTTCGTTTTACAGATCTTTACCTACGTGAGGGGAAAAGTTTGTGCTCGATTAGAGAGCCCAATATGTAGAATCACAAGAACTAGGGTTTGAGTCCTGATTCTATCCAGACTGTTTCAGCTTCCTGCCCTTGGGTGAGTCATTCATCAATTCCTTTGGTTTTGAGGCAGTGAGAGCAGGATGCGGCTTTTCGACTGTGCTGGGGGTCAGTGTCCCTAACTCCCACGTTGTTCAAGGGTCAACTATAGTCATCTGCACCTTAGAGGGGAGCCCTTGCTCCTCTCACCTGGTTTTATTTCTTCTCGCCAATAAGAGCACTTCTGCTGGCAGATGACACCTCTGCTTATGATTTCAGGAAGGACAGCATCCTAGATCCTGCATCTGAGATTCCTACTTGGTCTGGATCGTCAAGGTCAGAGCACAGCAAACTGCTGGCTGTGGGCTAAATCCGGCGTGCTGCCTGGCTTTGTAAATAAGTTCTAGAGGAACACAGCCATGCCCACTCCACATATTGTCTATGGCTGCTTTCACATCGCAACGGCACAGTTGAGTAGTTATGACAAAGGCCAAATGGCCCCCAAAGCCTCAAATGTTTACTATTCGGCCATTTACAGAAAACGTTTGCTGACTCCCGATCTACACGGTGGACTGAACACAGAACCAGCTCAGATTCTCTACCTGTCCCTGCATCTACAGCATTTTCAGTGGGACCTTGCGGCTCCTCTTCATTAAGAGGTAGAGTCTATTTCTCCAGCTCTTGAATCAGGGCTGGCCTTGGGACATGCAGTGGAAGTGACAGCATGCATGTACTGAGTCTAGACCCCAAAGGCGACGCGGCCTCTGCTTTCTTCCTTGGCCTTCTGCCATGAGCAGAAACCTAGGCTACATGCTGGAAGATGAGCGACCACATGGAGTCAAGGTGGGTCATCTCAACTGAAGCCATCCTAGATCATCCAGGCTCACCAAGCACAGATTCATGAGTGAGCCCAGCCAAGAGCAGCTGGCTTTGACCCAATCAAACCACCCAGCTGACCTGCAGACCGTGAGAAAAATGAATGGTTATTGTTTTAAGCCACCAGGTGTTTCTGAAAGGGTTGTCATGTAGCAGCATCATAACAATGTTTAACAGGTATGATTTACGTGGGCTCCAAGGGAGAGAAGAAATGAAGATGCTAAGTTAGTTACAAGGGAGGACAACTAACTAAGTTAGTTGCAGCAACAGATAACACAGCTGACAACAGAGACAGGATGGAATCGAACTTCACGCTGGAGGTGTCCATCCTGAAGAAAGAGCATCTCTCTTACACAACCGTATTTACCTACACAGGGACTTCGGAAGACACAAAGGACACCTAGGTCTTTTATCCAATCCTTAAAGGCAAGAAAGGATCTATAGAGCATGAGGGTAGCTGTGGGCTTTTCATATTCAACAAGCTTTCCTAGCTTGTTGAATGTTTTTAATGACGAAAGGGTATTGAATTTTGTCAAATGTTTTTTCTGCATCTATTGAGATGATTATGTAATTTTTATTCTTCATTCTGTTAATGTAGTGTATCACATGGGTTGAATTTCAGATGTTGAACCATCATGGCACCTAGTGATAAATCCCATTTGGTCATGGTGTAAGATCCTTTTAGTATGCAAACCAGAAACAAGACAAAAAGACAACCCTCCGAATGGCAGAAAACATTTGCAAATGAAGCAACCGACAACAGATTAATCTCCAAAATATACAAACAGCTCATGCAGCTCAATATCAAAAAAACAAACAACCCAATCAAAAAATGGGCAGAAGAAAAAATTAAAAAAATAATAAGAAAAAGAAGGTATTCCCTGGTGGCGCAGTGGCTGAGAGTCCGCCTGCCGATGCAGGGGATGTGGGTTCGTGCCCCGGTCCAGGAAGATCCCACATGCTGCGGAGCGGCTGTGCCCGTGAGCCATGGCCGCTAAGCCAGCACGTCCGGAGCCTGTGCTCCGCAATGGGGGAGGCCGCGGCAGTGAGGCCCGCGTACCGCAAAAAAAAAAAAAAAAAAAAAAAAAAAAATGGGCAGAAGACCTAAATAGACATTTCACCAAAGAAGACATACAGATGGCCAAGAGGTACTTGAAAAGATGCTCAACATCACTAATTATTAGAGAAATGCAAATCAAAACTACAATGAGGTATCACCTCACACCAGTTAGAATGCCATCATCAAAAAACCTACAAACAATAAATGCTGGAGAGGGTGGAGAAAAGGGAACCCTCTTGCACTGTTGGTGGGAATGTAAATTGATACAGCCACTATGGAGAACAGTATGGAGGTTCCTTAAAAAACTAAAAATAGAATTACCATATGATCCAGCAATCCCACTACTGGGCATATACCCAGAGAAAACCATAATTCAAAAAGAGACATGTAGGGCTTCCCTGGTGGTGCAGTGGTTGAGAGTCCGCCTGCCGATGCAGGGGACACAGGTTCGTGCCCCGGTCCGGGAAGATCCCACGTGCCGCGGAGCGGCTGGGCCCGTGAGCCATGGCCGCTGAGCCTGCGCGTCTGGAGCCTGTGCTCCACAACGGGAGAGGCCACAACAGTGAGAGGCCCGTGTACCGCAAAAAAAAAAAAAAAAAAAAGAGACATGTACCCCAATGTTTATTGCAGCACTATTTACAATAGCCAGGACATGGAAGAAACCTAAGTGTCCATCGACAGATGAATGGATAAAGAAGATGTGGCACATATATACAATGGAATATTACCCAGTCATAAAAAGAAATGAAATTGAGTTATTTGTAGTGAGGTGGATGGACCTAGAGTCTGTCATACAGAGTGAAGTAAGTCAGAAAGAGAAAAACAAATACCGTATGCTAACACATATATATGGATCCTAAAAAAAAAAAAAAGTCAGAAGAACCTAGGGGCAAGACGGGAATAAAGATGCAGACCTACTAGAGAATGGACTTAAGGATATGGGGAGGGGGAAGGGTAAGCTGGGACAAAGTGAGAGAGTGGCAAGGACATATATACACTACCAAATGTAAAACAGATAGCTAGTGGGAAGCAGCCGCATAACACAGGGATATCAGCTTGGTGCTTTGTGACCACCTACACGGGTGGGATAGGGAGGGTGGGAGGCAGACACAAGAGGGAGGAGATATGGGGATATATGTATATGTATAGCTGATTCACTTTGTTATAGAGCAGAAACTAACATACCATTGTAAAGCAATTATACTCCAATAAAGATGTTAAAAAAAACCAGATAAATGGATAAAGATGTGGTACATGTATACAATGGGATATTACTCAGCCATAACAAAGAATGAAACTGGGTCATTTGCAGAGATGTGGATGGACCTAGAGCCTGTCATACAGAGTGAAGTAAGTCAGAAAGAGAAAAACAAATATCGTATATTAATGCATACATGTGGAATCTAGAAAAATGGTACAGATGAACCTATTTGCAGGGCAGGAATAGAGACGCAGACATAGAGAATGGACATGTGGACAAGGGGGGTGGAAGGGGAGGGTGGGACGAATTGGGAGATTAGGTTTGACATGAATACACTACGACGTGTAAAACAGATAGCTAGTGGGAACCTGCTGTGCAGCACAGGGAGCTCAGCTCGGTGCTCTGTGATGACCTAGATGGGCGAGACTGCGGGTGGTGGGGGCAGGGAGGGAGGTCCAAGAGGGAGGGGATATATGTATACGTATAGCTGATTCACTTTGTTGTACAGCAGAAACTAACACACCATTGTAAAGCAACTATACTCCAATAAAAAAAAAATAATAATGTTTAAAAAAAAAACCCTTAAGTGTTTCATGAAAACACATTTTCCTTACCACCCTGCATGTTCCCTCATTCCCAAAGTTTGTCTAATCAGTCCTTTGATGTCTGTAGCTCACAGAAGGGACCTGATGGATTCCAGTTCTGCTCAGGGAGATTAAGCAAGTCAAACTGAACTTTTGGGGGACCTGCTGCGATTTCTGTTCACCAAGAACTCGTGAGGCCATTAAAACATGAATCTATGCCTGGCATTTTAAATATCTTCTCCTGAAAACTCCTCAAAGTGTTTACATTAATGAGAGACTATTTTCTTTCAAACGAAATACATCTACTCAAAGTGAAAAGACCACTAACCGAGAAATTTGCGTGAATCCCATCTGGCTGTGTGACCTCCGCTGACCCCCACTGACCTTCACCGCCCTCCTCTCAAAAACTACAGTCCTGGGCTGGACTGTTTCTCAGGTGCTTTCCACCCAGAGCAGATGACACAGAGACTGAAACTTAGTACCAGCCCCTTCCACACGCTCGGGGACAAGCAAACAATCTTCAATTCATCAAAACTTTTTTTTTTTTTTTTGCAGCATGCGGGCCTCCCACTGTTGTGGCCTCTCCCGTTGCGGAGCACAGGCTCCGGACGCACAGGCTCAGCGGCCATGGCTCACGGGAGCAGCAGCTCCACGGCATGTGGGATCTTCCCGGACTGGGCCACGAACCCGTGTCCCCTGCATCGGCAGGCGGACTCTCAACCACTGCGCCACCAGGGAAGCCCCATCAAAACTTTTTGTCTCTGCACAGATGTTGGTTAAGCCTAGGGAACTTTCCAGAAATTTCAGAGCTGTCTTCACTGCCAGCTGTTTCTATCAGTCATTACAGAGCAGAAAATCATTTGAAAAAAGAACATACTCTTCACTGTTGGCAAAATTGAGATCATCTGAGTGATAATCTCACATCCTCAAAAGCTATAGTGATATCTGTGAGCATTATTGCCCTTAACAGTTAGAAATGGGAACCCAAAAGTGCAACTCAGAAAAGATTATTAAAAACATAGAAAAAGCAAGCCCCAGGTAAGCAGGGGGATCTTGTAACCAGCAAGAAGCCAAGAGTCCACGCTCCTGTCCTTGATGGAAACGCATGTGCACCAGTAGGTGCTAGGAAGATGCTTGTTCCTCTCCAATCAAGCCAGAGGGAAACAGAGACCAGGAAGGCCGGGGCTGGCCTGGGCATAATCACAGGGCAAGTCCAGGAAGTGAGTTATCTACAATCTTCCAACTTGCCCTGCTTTTCGTGCAACTGCTATTTTAGTAAACAGAAGTAGCAAATCTAACGTCCTCATTTTACTTACATTCTGGAAACTGCTCTGCATTACTCATCTGGCCTGGATCTGGCGGCAGGTCTGGATTACCTGGTGGAAAAGTCAGGCCTTCCCCCTGTCAACCTTCGAGTCACCTGTGCTTGGAAGGGCAGCACGAAAGAGCAGGCGAGGTGGCTGTCATCTTGGGACCTTCTCCTTCTGGCTACAGAGGTGCACTATCTAATTCCAGAAGTTTTCATCCTCTACAAGTAACCCCATGCCCACAGCAGTCCCTCTCCTGGCCCAGCCCCTCGTAACCACTCATCTGCTTTCCTTCTCTACAGATTTGCCTCTTCTGGACACGTCACAGAAATGGCATCATATCATATGCGGCCTTTTGTGTCTGGCCTCTTTCTGTTATTATAATGTTTTCAAGGTTTGTCCATGTTGGAGCATCAGTGCTTCACTCCTTTTTATGGGTGAATAATACTCCGTTGTATTTGATATACACACGTTGTGTTTGTCTACTCATCAGCTGATGGACATCTGGGCTGTTTCCACTTTGGAGCTATGGTGACTAATGCTGCTATGGTCACTCCAGCCTTCATGTAGACATGTATTTTCAGTTCTCTTGGGTAGATACCTAGGAACAGAATTACTGGGTCATATGGTAAGCCTACGTTTAACCTTTTGAGGAGCTGCCAGACTGAAATCACTTTTCTTAAGTAAGTTTTTTATTGAAATAAACATCTATCCATAAAAAGGCAAAAGTCCTAAGTGTACACCTCCTCAAATTTTCACAAAGTGAGCTCACGCACATAACCAGCTCCCAGATCAAGGACAGAACGTGACCAGCGCCCAGAAGCTCCCTCACGGCCCCTTCCGGGCCCCTACCCCACCCGTAAAGGTAATCACTATCCTCATACCACAGATGAATTTTGCCCGTTTTTGAACTTTATATAAACGGGACATTTTGTTTCCAGCTTCTTCTGTTCTACGCTGTGTTGTAAGATCTACCCATGGTGTTGAGTTTATCTAACTATCGTTCGTTCATTCTCTATGCTCTACAACAGTGAACTTTTTCTATTAAGGGCCAGAGAGTAAATATCTATAGCTTCGTGGGCCACGTGGCCTCTGTCGGGACTACTCAACTCTGCCACTGTCACGTAAAAGCAGCCAGAGACAATACACAAATTAATGGCTGGGGCTATGTGGCAATGAAACTCGATTTATCGACAATGAAGTCTGAATTTCATATAATCTTCACCTGTCACCAAGTATTATTCTTCCTTCAGTTTCTTTCCATCATTAAAAAATATAAAAATCAATTCTTAGCTCATTTTGGCTCAGGCAGTGAGCTGGATTTGGCCCACGGGATGACGTTCTTTGCCACTTCCTGTCCTATAGTATTCAATGGTGCAAACAGACCCCAGTGAGTTTATCCATTCTATTGTGGGCTGGCCTTGCCGTCCTTCTCCTCCCTGTGCCCTCACAGTACCTCAACTGCCATTCAGGGCTTGGCAAATGTTTCCTACAAAGGGCCAGATGGGAAATATTTTCAGCTCAGGGGCCATGCAGCCTCGGTCACAATTCGTCTACTCAGCCCTTCGGTCGTTGAAACACAGAGCAGCCCAGACAGAGCAGAAAGAAGACATGTGCCTGTGTGCCCTGACGTGCGACCTACAGAAACAGGCCGCGCTCGGGGGCTGCTGGGCGCTACTTGACACAAGCAGTCACGGGCCATCTGCCACCTGCCAGGCCCTTGTCCACAGTGCCAGAGCCACCGGCAGGCCGTCAAGCCTCACCTACCAACAGAAGCATCAGAGCAAGCACCACCATCCACTGGGAATGTACAAAGATGAAGAGACATGGCCTTCCTGCACAGGATTCTGGAAGGGAAGGATGGGACCCTGCAAATGCAAGCACAGGACCTCCCGAGCGACGTTTCAACCTGGAAGCTGCAAGGGAATAAAAGGTAGTTCTTAACACACACACATACACATCAAGGTTTCTAGGATATCCTACCACCGGAAAAGTTTCTCCAACAAATTAGCTATCCAAATGCTTCAAGACACCAGATGCCCCTGGCTTGTGAATACGAATATGGTCATAGCATCACTTTGACAAAGTGGTCAAGGCCATCAGAGCTAGAGGTCACACATACTCACAAGAGACTGTGAAAGGAGTAGGACACAAGGAGGAGAGGATCCCAGAACACTGAGTTCAGAGCCAGGCCTTAGATGACAACTAAAAACAAAATATATGGAAAAAAGCTTCATGTCTTACAGATTTTCCAGAAGCTCCCACAACCAATCACAAGTCACTTTTCTTCCAACCTGCATGGATTACAGCAGGCACTAAACTCAGGGCTGACGTCTGCTGGCCGCCAGCTCCTTGGTGCTGGCCGCTCCTCTGAAGGCCACCAGCCTGGGCTCCCTGGGGCTCAGAGGGGGTGTCACTGCACCACAGGGCCACCAGAAGGTGCTGTGTGAGCAGCCCTGCTGCCTGGGGCAGCTGAGTCCACTGGGCGGGGCCTGCCTCCTCTCCATCTGCTCCAACCAGTACCCTGCCCTGCCTCACCTGCCATCCTTCCCTCAGCCTCCTTTAGCCCCAGCTCCTGCCTCAGGTCACAGGAACTCCTGTCTCCACAGCCCATGGCTTCTGCTCTGTGCCCTGAGCAACTCAAGGCCAATTCCCGCTCCGACCCGTGGCCACTCCTCTGTCACCTTCAGTGGCTTCTCGGCTTCTACACACCCTCTGACTCCAGTGCTTCCCAAGGTGTGCTTGCAGTGGGTGTGTCTCACACAGCCTGCTGACCGAAGAGTCGAGTCGCGTCAGAATCCACACTGTGTGATTCCATCTACATGGCATCCTATAAATTATACGTTAGGTGGTGACATGGAGACTTCGTGTTCGATCCATTAAGCCATACAGTCAGGTGTTATGCACTTTGGGGCGTGTTTGCTATACTTTGCAATTTGAAGAAGTGTTTGAAAATGTGGGCTGCCCATCAGGAAATGCAGCTTCTTAGGCACGATTCTCATTTGTGGCTTTTGCCCAGCACATCTGTTCCTTCTTCCAGCGATAGTAGTGTCATTTTTCTTTGGAGCACAAGCCCTTCTCCACTCTCCACGGTCCTGGAGGTTTGGGTAGAAGGGGACTATGGAGGGAAGGAAAGCTCCAGTTCGATGGGCAGGGACTTCGGGGCTGTCTAAAAACGCTCACTTTCTTTTGAGATGCAGAAGTGTTTGGAGAAGAAGAGGATGCTCTGAAAGAGCCCTCTGACAGGCCCGTGGAGGGAGGCCTGGAGGAAGAAGCTGAAGGGGGCATGGGGGCTTAGGACACCTGGGCCCTGCAGGCCAATGTGGGTGCCTCGCCAGCCCCGCCGAGCCTGGGCTGCTCACCTGTAAAAGGGCTGAGCGCCCTCCGAGGTGGCCTGGAAACAGGCAGAGAAACGCCGGCACCTGGCATTCGCTAGACGAGCTGGTTACTGACTAGACGGCAGTGCAGCCGAGCGTCTAGCTCCGCACAGGGATGCAAGAGCAGGTCATTCTCGCTCCCCAGAACTGTCCCTCCCCTCCATTTGGTACCAAAGCTTCCCCTCCCCACCGTGGGCACGTGACCCAGGCTGGCCAATGACAGTCTCCAACCGCCAGGCACAGCGACTGGCTGTGGGGCGAGCAGAGGACCCATGCAGTGCCACATGCGGACGACAGAGAAAAGGAGGACCCTCTTTCCAGGGGAGTGGCTACCCTGGGAGCCACCACCTCTACGGCGGGTCTACAGCAGGGGGATGAGACCGGGCGACACAGACCAAAGATGGATGGACCAGTGGCACCCAACAGGCAATTCTGCCCCCAGGGGTCACTGGGCACATTTTGTCACATCTGACAGGGGTGCTGCTGGCATCTAGTGGGTGGAGGCCAGGGATACTGCTCAGCACCCTACAGTGACCAGGACGGCCCCAAGTGCCGACAGCGCTGAGGCGGAGAAATTCTGCCTTAATTCAAAACTGGACCAAACGAGCCTTTTGGGCACTTCCCTGCAGGGGTTATATTTGGGGGCCCCAGAGTCAACTGGTGACCTTTGAACCATGTGGATTCACAGGTCATTTCTCCCCAAAGTGGCCTTCCAGGGCCAACTGTGTCCCTAAGCAGCCACTTGGCAGTGCCTGGAGACATTCTCAGATGTCACAATTGCGGGGGAGGTCGGGGAGTGGCATCAAGTGGGTACAGGCCAGGGATGCTGATAAACATCCTAAATGCGCAGGACGGCCGAACAGCAAACAACGGCCCGCGCCAATGTCAACAGCGACAGCCGAGAAACTGAATAAGTAAAGGCCTTCCAGTTCCTGAGGCCGGGTTCCCTGGCTCCTGCCAACGCCACCACTTCTCCCGGCCTTGACAGCGAGAGCTGCGCCCCTCCCACCAGTTCTCCCCGCCCTGGCAGGCAAAGCGGCGCCCCTCCCACCAGTTCTCACGGCCCTGACGGCCAGAGCGGCGCCCCCCCACCAGTTCTCCCCGCCCTGACAGCCAGAGCGGCGCCCCTCCTACCAGTTCTTCCGGCCCTGACGGCCAGAGCGGCGCCCCTCCCACCAGTTCTCCCCGCCCTGACAGGCAGGGCGGCGCCCCTCCCACCAGTTCTCCCCGCCCTGACAGGCAGAGCGGCACCCCTCCCACCAGTTCTCCCCGCCCTGACAGCCAGAGCGGCGCCCCTCCTACCAGTTCTTCCGGCCCTGACAGCCAGAGCGGCGCCCCTCCCACCAGTTCTCCCCGCCCCGACAGCGAGAGCGGCGCCCCTCCCACCAGTTCTCCCGGCCCTGACAGCGAGAGCGGCGCCCCTCCCACCAGTTCTCCCCGCCCTGACAGCGAGTGCGACACCGTTCCCACCAGTTCTCCCCGCCCTGACAGGCAGAGCGGCGCCCCTCCCACCAGTTCTCCCCGCCCTGACGGCCAGAGCGGCGCCCCTCCCACCAGTCCTCCCCGCCCTGACGGCCAGAGCGGCGCCCCTCCCACCAGTCCTCCCCGCCCTGACGGCCAGAGCGGCGCCCCTCCCACCAGTCCTCCCCGCCCTGACAGGCAGAGCGGCGCCCCTCCCACCAGTCCTCCCCGCCCTGACGGCCAGAGCGGCGCCCCTCCCACCAGTCCTCCCCGCCCTGACGGCCAGAGCGGCGCCCCTCCCTCCAGTTCTCCCCGCCCTGACAGCCAGAGCGGCGCCCCTCCCACCAGTTCTCCCCGCCCTGACGGCCAGAGCGGCGCCCCTCCCACCAGTTCTCCCCGCCCTGACGGCCAGAGCGGCGCCCCTCCCACCAGTTCTCCCCGCCCTGACGGCCAGAGCGGCGCCCCTCCCACCAGTTCTCCCCGCCCTGACGGCCAGAGCGGCGCCCCTCCCACCAGTTCTCCCCGCTCTGACAGCGAGAGCAGCGCCTCTCCTACCTTCCCACACATTTGGAGCACTGGGCAGCTGGCTAAAATGCGGATTCTGATCCAGCATGGCCAGGGTAGAGCCTGAGACTCTGCATTTTCTCACAAGATGTTGCTGCCGGTCTGCGGACCACACTTTGAATATAGAAAAGGGACCGGGCTGAAGTCAGAAACCCAGGGAAGAGGGAGGGGTGCAGTGGGAGATCGGCACTGACATATACACACACTACCAGACAGTTAAGAACCTGCTGTACAGCACAGGGAACTCTACTCAGTGCTCTCTAATGGCCTATATGGGAAAAGAATCTCAAAAGAAGAAACGCGGGGAGCCAGGCGGGACTGGGGGCCAGAGACAGAATCACGGCCCAAGCAGATTAAGAAGCCGTGGTCAGGGGCTTCCCTGGGGGCTCAGTGGTTGAGAATCTGCCTGCCAATGCAGGGGACACAGGTTCGAGCCCTGGTCCGGGAAAATCCCACATGCCGCGAGGCAACTAAGCCCGTGCGCCACAACTACTGAGCCTATGCTCTAGAGCCCGTGAGCCACAACTACTGAGCCCACGTGCCACAACTACTGAAGCCTGCGCACCTAGAGCCCGTGCTCCGCAACAAGAGAAGCCACCGCAATGAGATGCCTGTGCACCGCAACTGAGAGTAGCCCCCGCTCGCCACAACTGGAGAAAGCCCGCGCGCAGCAATGAAGACCCAACACAGCCAAATTCATTAATTAAATTTTTTAAAAAAGAAGCCACGGTCAGAGGCAGGCAGGAGGGCAGGTGTCTTGGGGGCTGAGAAAGGAGAGCTCTGCGGAGGCGCGGTGAGCAGGTTCCAGGCTGGTCCCAGCCCTGGCTGCACAGCCCAATCACCTGGGGCCTTTCACAAAGGCCCCCAACCCCAGGTCCAGCCCGGAGTAGTTAAATCCGGGTCTGGGGGGCCCAGGTATCAGCATTTCTAAAGCTCCCCAGGTGCTTCCAAAGTGCAGCCTCTCAGGTGAGACCCTGAACCAGGCTGGGATGAGCCCATGAATCCCCTGGGGTCTTATTAAAATGCAGATTGTGATCCTGGAGGGGGGTTGGGGAAGAGGGCAGTCTTGGAGCTCCTGCCTTTGAAGAGTGTCACACCTCTACTCAAGGGCTGCATTACCAAGATCATCATCATGAACTTGTGATCCAGTGTAAACCCTTTCCCCCCAGCCCCTCCTCCTAGGGCAGCCAGGCCAGCTCCCCATCCACTCAGTTCTCTGACGCGGGAGGAAATCAGGACCTTAAAATGAATGCGGGGACGCCGGCCTGCCTTTATTCATGCCCTGGATCTCTGTGCACACAACACCATGACACTCTTCAAAAATGCAATCCAGGGCTTCCCTGGTGGCGCAGTGGTTGAGAGTCCGCCTGCCGATGCAGGGGACACAGGTTCGTGCCCCGGTCCGGGAGGATCCCACATGCCGCGGAGCGGCTGGGCCCGTGAGCCATGGCCGCTGAGCCTGTGCGTCCGGAGCCTGTGCTCCGCAACAGGAGAGGCCACAACAGTGAGAGGCCCGTGTACCGCAAAAAAAAAAAAAAAAAAAAAAAAAAAAAAAAAAAAATGCAATGCAATACAAATTCACAGCTAACTTCAAATTACACAGCAGACATGGGTCTCCCAATGTGCTGCTGTGGACAAAGAAAAAAAATTTCTTTTGCCATGCATGTTTCAGGCTATAGCAAACATCTGTTAAACATACCAGTATCTTCTGCCCCCACAATGCTCGCTCACACACACACACACACACACACACTCAGACACACACAAAGGGACTTATGGGACTCCATCAAGTAAACAAATATATGCATATGGGAGGCTCAGAAGAGAAAGAAACAGGCAGACACAGGGAGGAGGTGCCCATCCATGGCTCTCCCGGTGCCTCCTACCCAGCATTCCTGCCACAGCCCAAGGAAGTTAGAGGGAAGCCTTGACCTTGGTCGTTTCAGCCACAGTTGTAATACTGCCGCATGACTACACGCATGTGAACTGCCCTGGACACACGGCTCTGTCGTCCCCACCCAATTTCTAGAATAACTACTGTACCTGATGCTCCCAGTGCCCCACCCATATCCCTCAAGACCTTCCAGTGAGCTCCAGCTGATTCCCAGCTGTATGTGTGTGCCTGAGGTCACTGCCTCCGGCCCCGTGGAAGGTGGCTCTGCTGGCGTGGCACGCCTGAAGAGCATTACTGGGAGCAGGTATTAACCGATGTCTCGGGAACTGGTGCATAAATACTCCCACTCCCTCGCCCCCTGAATGGGGTCATTTCAAGGCATGTGTTTCATACCTGTGCAGAAAAGACTTAGCACTGCAGGCCAGAGACTGCTCTCTTCAGGAAGGCCTGCTGGCAAGGCTGGCCCTCGGCTGGCACCTGGGAACGTGGATTTCAGGAGGGTTGACACCATCCCCAGAACTGATAAGAATGGCTCGCGGTACCTAAACTGGCTGTCCAAATACTGTGACTGATACTGAACCCCTGCTCTCCTTCTGGGAGTCTGGAATTTTGATACAAGCTGGACAGAGAGTGCCTACAGGACCAGCCCCCCAACAGAAATCTGGGCACTGAGACTAACAGGCTTCCTGGGTAGAGAGCACTTCACCCGTGTTGCCTCAGCTCACTGTGGGAAAAGGAAGGGCATCCCTGTGGGACTCCACGGGAAGAGGACTCTGGCAGCCGGAGCCTGGTTTCCTCCAGACTTTGCCCCATCGCCTTTTCCCTTTGCTGATTTTGCTTTATATCCTTCCATCAGAGGAAGTCACAGCAGCGAAGACAACTATACACTGAGTCCCCTAGGTCCTCCCAGTGAACCCACAGGTGACTTGGGGAGCTCGTGACACTGCAAGCATCATTTCCTAGAGTTTCCAAAGCATGCAGTTAAGCTCCGGCTGCCCACATGGGGAGCTGCATTAACAGCCCAGGCTCTAACGGGTGCCTTCTTCTCCCAGTCGCCCCTCCCAGGGTCCCTGCAGCACCCAAGAAACGCCCTGCACCAGAATCCTCGTCTCAGGGTCTGCTTCTGAAAGAACCCAAATGAAGGCAGCATCGCAGGCCATTTTCTCTTTCTTCAACCAGGGATGCCTTTGCCTGCGTAAATCCCTGAGTGATGTTTACCGCCCGGTACAAATGGGCAAAATCTTCGTGACCTAGGGCTAGGCAGAGGTTTTAGGGATGACACCAAAGCACGACCCTTAAAAGAAACCAAATGGGTAAGTTGTACTAATGGGCAAAGTAAAACCTGCCATCCATGCAAGAACGCAGGAAAACTCCCTGATACACTTTATTGATTGCAACAGGTGACCTGGCAAATCGGGAGGGCTGGGTCCCTGTCCCGCGTGCAGACATTCAGCTTCAGCAGCTCTGGGGCAAGGCCCGAGAATCTGCATTTCTTACAAGCTCCCAGGAAGACTGCTGCTGCTGCTGGCCCGCAGACCGGGCTTTAACAACCAGGGGCCCTTATAACCCTTCATTCCACTCCTGTTCCCCACTCCATTTCCTTCCCTGCATCCTTCCCGTCGTGTTTTAATTACTACTATTTTGATTATAGATCTTACTTATAAACTGGAATCATTGTTTCAAAGCTTGCTGCCTCTGAGCTCCTGAGGGCAGAGGCCTGCGTTACTCACCCCCATCTACCATCCGCACCTTTGAGGCAGTGTTTGCTGAGCCTGCTGTACAGTTACAATATCCGTTAACCCTAAAAAGCTCCACCCACCGCATACACGATCTCTCCTCCACAAGGAGCATTATTAAAACTACATCCATCTAGACCTAGACATGATCACACTCAGTGAAGTAAGTCAGACAGACAGAGACAAATACCATATGACATCACCTATATGTGCAATCTTAAAAAATGATACACGTGGGGCTTCCCTGGTGGCGCAGTGGTTGAGAGTCCGCCTGCCGATGCAGGGGACACAGGTTCGTGCCCCGGTCTGGGAAGATCCCACATGCTGCGGAGCGGCTGGGCCCGTGAGCCATGGCCGCTGAGCCTGCGCGTCCAGAGCCTGTGCTCCGCAACGGGAGAGGCCACAACAGTGAGAGGCCCGCGTACCGCAAAAAAAAAAAAAAAAAAAAAACAACCAAAAAAAATGATACACACGTGAACTTCCTTACAAAACAGAAACAGACCCACAGACACAGAACACAAACTTACGGTTACCAAAGGGGAAAGGGGGAGGGAGGGATAAATTAAGAGTCTGGGATTAAAATATGAAATAGATAACCCACGAGGACCTACTGTATAGCACAGGGAACTCTACTCAATATCTTGTAATAACCTGTAATGGAAGAGAATGTAAAAAAAAGAATACATATATTTACGTATATACGTATAACTGAATCACTTTGCTGTACACCTGAAACTAACACAACATTGTAAATCAACATTTAAATAAACATTTTTTTAAAAAACAAACAAAATTACATCCATCTAGAGATAGAAAACGTTATCAAGCAGTCAGCTCAATGCTTGAGACATCACCGCACAGGCACACTCAAAAATACATACAAGAAAGATAGCTTACCTGTGAGGATACACAGGACAAAAAGAATACGAAAACCATACTCAAGTCACTAGACGTGAAAATGAGAGGTTGGGACACGTCTCTTTGACTGCATCGCCTTTCATATGCACCATGGTCTGCAGTTTTATCCTCTGTAGCAACGCGAGTCTGAAGGGCATGCCTTGCTTTCCCCTCCTAGGTTCGGGGGGTTTCTTTAACTGCTCGATTCATCCTGATGATTCCCTTATTACTTTTCACCCAGGAAAAAAGCTGGGCTGACAAATATAGACAGATCTCTTCCTCGGTGCCGCCGGCCAACATCTTGGCTGACACCCAACCACAGGCATCTGACCCAGAATCTTGGGAGCCCAAAGAAGTGGACTTTGGACCCATCACAGCGGGAAGCAGGGTAGCAGCACCAAGAGTTGGCAGCCCCTTTAGCAGCCCGATGAGCCAAACCCTACTTCACATTTCTTATCCAAGTGGAGGAGGTCACAGGGAAATTGGTTTAAAACTCCCTTTAAATTCTCTCAAGAAATTTCTCTGAAATACGTTTTCATTTGTGGCCCAGAACTTTTACTCTAGGAAATCCTGTTCTACAGGATTTAAACTACGAGACTACAAGCCCACAGATACAAGAAGCTCAGCGAATCAGTACACCCCAAGCACCCAAATAAATAATAGAATAAAACCACACTAAGGAGTGGCATAATCAAATTGCTAAACCCAGTGAAAAGGCGGATATCTTAAAAGCAGAAAAAAAGACACCTATATACAGAGAAAACTATGTGACTAGACACAACCACAAGGATGAACAACCTACCACTACATACACTCACTGACAAGGATGAAATTCACAAACCCAATGTCAAGGGAAGGCCAGACACAGGAACACGAGTCCATTAAAACAAAGTTCCAAATAAGCAAACCGAATGTGTGGAGTTAATCAGGACAGCAGTTACCCTTGGGCTGAGGAGTGACCAGAACGGACATGGGGGTGGCTTCTGGTGGCTGGTCACGTTTTTTCTTTTTCTTTTTTTTTTAATATTTATTTAGTTAGTTAGTTAGTTGTGCCGGGTCTTAGTTGCAGCTCGCCAGCTCCTTAGTTGCAGCACGTGGGCTCCTTAGTTGCGGCGTGCGAACTCTTAGTTGCGGCATGCATGTGGGATCTAGTTCCCTGACCAGGGATCGAAGCCGGGCCCCCTGCGTTGGGAGCAAGGAGTCTTAACCACTGTGCCACCAGGGAAGTCCCACTTCCTGTTTCTTGATCTGGGCACTGGTTACCCAGGTGTGATCACTTTGTGAAAATTCATCAAGCTGTACACTTACACTTTACACACTTTTCTGCACATATATTTCAATAAAAGATTTATTACTCAAGGCAACCCAGAAGACCCATCAACTAGAATTAAATCTCACCGCCATACTGTACAAAAGTTAGATTTTTTAGTTGGCATGCTGCAACACTTCTCTCAAGCACCTGTGAACTACTTTCTTTCTGTTTTAAAATACCTACCTAGAAAAACTGATCTCCCACTGAAATAATTCATGTCCAAAGTCTAAACCCTCTGACCGAGCAAAGGCACTGGGGTTGGCAAACCCACCATGACATGGGCTCCAAGCTGCATTACAGGCCGGAGCACGTTTCACTGGTGCAGGGAGAAAAGGGAAGATGCTCCCAAAGCAAGTGACATCCCAGATTTGCAATGCTGGGTGCTTGAAGTGACAGCAGACATCCAGACCCCACTGGCATTTGCGGGCTAGTGGAGATTGAAGTCTCCAGGCTATGAAAATCCACAGGGAAGTAGACATTTTCCTGAAATATACACAGTTGTCCATTTACTTAAATCAGTACACTGGAGCTCATCATCAATATGCCCTAACTTACACTCAATAACCTAAATCGTGCATGGAGCTCCTCTCCTCCCCAGGTGTTATTATCTAGAATGCTACATAACAAACTACCTCAGAACTCAGCAGCTTAAAATCATACACATATAATCTTACACAGTATCTATGGGCTGGGGATTCAGGAGCAGCTTGGCTGGGTCTTTCTGGTTCGAGGTCTCTCAGGAGGTTGTCGCCCAGGGCCGCAGGCATCTGAAGGCAAGGCAGTGCTGGCTGTTGGCGTGAGGGCTCAGTTCCACTGCACCCTGCGCCTCCACGGGACTGCTTGAGCGTCCTCAGGACATGGCAGTCAGCTTCCTCTAGAACAAGTGCTCCATGGGAGCGAGGTGGAAGCAGCCGTCTCTTATGACCTAGCCTGGCGAGTCACACGCCGTCCCTTCCAGCGCACCCCGCCGGTGGCAGTCAGCCCTGAGGGACTCAGTGTGGGAGAGGCTGCACCTGGCCATGAACACAGGAGGCAGTCATCGGGCCCGTCCTGGAGGCCAGTTCCCCCACTAGTCAAAGCTCCTCCCCTCCCCTCGCCATCTCACCTGAAACCCCAGCAACTTCAAATTCATTTGAGATGATGGAGTCTCGCTTTCAAGATGCAGACACCTTTAGGCGGGTGACAGGCCACGCTTCATCCACCCCCTCTAGCCAATGCTCCAGCCACCGCACGGCGCTCCCCAGGGGGGTTAGGCCCAGCAGCGCTGACACTGAGATGAGCCCCCTGGTGGCCACGTGGCGAGAGGCCGAGGGCCACGGCACCCTCGGGCGTCCCCAAGAGAAGAAAGCTCAGACCGCAGGATGCGCAGAAAGAGACGTGAGAATTAAAGTTTGTCAGCTTCAAAATGGTGCCTGGAGAGGGCACAGAGGCGGAGGGTCACTTCTACCTCCCCCTCCTGCTTCCCCCTTGGCCCCTGCCCAGCACCCAGCCCTCCCGCACCCCTTCTGCCCCCCGAGGCTGGCGAGCTGGTGCAGGGCGCGGCCGCCCTCCGTGGCACAGTTCCTGTGGCCCCAGGGCTGCGCGGCTATGTGTCCCCTTTCGGAACATGGCCTGCGTGCTGGGAAGCGGCCGAGGCCAACTGCACACGGCCTCCGGTGACGCAATGGACTCTGTTCTCACATCCCCCCCACCAGAGGGCAGGGAGATGGCCATGAGTTCTCCGCGTTCCCGGCACCCAGGGCCAAGGATGGAGACCGTCCCCAAAACCCCCTCCTCACAGTAATAAGAACAACAACGACTCTGTACAGGGCTCCCGTCCTAAGCGCTTCACACGCATCCGCCACCAGGGCTCCTGACACTCTCTGAAGTAAATGCCGTCACCCTCAGGCCCACGTTACAGATCAGCAAACTGAGGCAGAGGGGAGGTTAGGTCTCAAGCCCAAGTCCCACAGACAGTGAGCGGGGAGCCAGATTCCCACCGGGGCCCTGAGGGCCCTTCCTCTTGGGTCGTGAGAGGACTGAACACGCCTCGTTCCTCTCGGGACCCAAGAGCTACCTGCTTCCACGGAGAGGGCACTGCTCGCCAAGCCTCTCCTAAACTGCGCGGAAAGCGCTCAAGTAAAGGCTGCTGGGTTACCGTCCAACCTCCCGGGTGGGCGATGGCTCGTGTGCCCCGGAAAACACCGCTGGATTAGTTCACCTGGGTTGCCCTGACCAACCCCACAGGCCAGGTGGCTCAAATGGCAGAAACTTCTTGTCTCCCAATGCTGGAGGCCAGAAGCCTGAGATCCAGGCGACAGTACGCCTGGATTGGTTCCTTGGGGGCTGTGAGGGCAGGATCCGTCCAGGCCTCTCTCCCTGGCTGGTAGACGGCCGTCTTCTCCACGCGCCCCTTCACACCCTCTTCGCTCTGCGCCTGTCTGTGCAGAAACCTCCTCTTCTTATAAAGACCCCAGTCACACTGGACTGCGGCCACCCTCATGGCCTCGTTCTAAGTTGATTACCTCTATAAAGATCTCGTCTCCAAGTAAGGTCGTATTCTGAAGTACTACGGATTAGGACTTCACCCATGTGAGCTCTGAGAGACACAGTATCGGCCCATAACAGCGGCTGAAGACGATGCCCGTGAGAAACGCCGCGGTGTCCCTCCCTCTCCTGGGACCTCTGCAGACCATCTTCCTCCGCAACAATCTACTTCCTGCTCATGTGGGCTACTCCCCCTCGTGGATGAAAACAATGTCACAGACACTCACAACTAGCATCTCCGTGAAGGTTAAATGCACGGAGTCCTCCAATGCAGCCTAGAGGCGTCCTTCGCAGTGTCCTCAGAGCAAGGCCACAGCGGGAACACGGCCACGGGGTGGCTTCACCGTATTCCAGCGGGGCTACCAAGGTGAGGGCTGAATGTCAGTCAACTCCTATGTTTTGGGCAAAAGGCAGGCTGGTGGGAGGCCTGACGGAGCTAAGAGGAAAATAATGTGTCTGGGATCGCTGCGGTGGCCCCTCTCGTCCTAACCCAACCAGCACCTCCAAGGGCTCCGGTGGATGGAAACAATAAATTTTACACTGACCATCGCGACCCAGAAGGGAGGCTAAGATCCCGGCAGGAGGTAAGCTCCGGCCACCCCCAGAGACGTGGTAAAAAGTGCGGGGCGAGCCCAGGAGAAGCAACAGCAGCCGCGAGAAACGAGTCAGCAGGTCCCCGGGCACCAGGGCAAGGAACAGGCCTCCCGAGGGGATTAACAGAACTCCGCGTGTCTGTGTCACGCTCCCTCCAGCCAAACCCCACCCCCACCCCCGGATCAGCGCTGCCGCTGGTGGGAGCGGGCCCCGCAGCATCCTCGGGGGGTCGAGGGCCCGGCCTAGCCCGCGGGGCTCTCCCCGCACGGGACCCCAGGAGGGGGACAGTCACCTCCAACGGGGAAGGCTCTGGCCTCAAACTTCCATCAGTCCAACCGACGGCCAGCTCCCTGCTCTCAGGACCGGCACAAGGACCTGCACGGGAGGCCTCGGCGACAGTGGACGGTGGGTGAGCCAGGCTGACCAGCACGGGGTGTGGCGTAGCCCTCCAGACAGAGAACAGCCAGTTCAGAGGGAAAGAGGCAGGCGGCGGGCTCAAGGGCCTGCGAGAAAGCTCGAGCGACTTCATCCACAGCAGGAGGCCGGAAGGGGAGCCTTTCCAGTGTCGTATGTGGAATACGAGAGCTGTCGCCTCTGCTGTCCCTGCGAACTGCCGCCCGTCACTGGTGACACGGTCCTGACAGGTGCGGCAGGTGGCCTCCAGCTCGAGGCGCTGTAATCACACACTCACAGTGTGACCTGACCACACGTGCTCCTCTGATGTCCAAGGCCCGCCTGGCTCCGAGCACGACGTGGCTGCTAAATGAGTTAACGGCACGGTCCTCTAAGCTACAGCTCACCTGGCCACCCAGGTCACCGCTCGCGTGGCCACCGTCCCCACCTCCTCGCTGGCCACCCTGCGCTCTCCCACCTCTGACTCTTCTCCTTACAGCAGTCACAGCCATCCTTTCAAACACAAGTCCAGAAGTGTCACTCTCCCACCCAAGAGCACCCAGTGGCTTGCCATCGCACCTAGAGTCACCAGGGTTGGTGCCACTCCTTCCGAGTCCCCACAGGGTCCGCCCAGCCACCCTTCCAAGCACCTCTCCCACCACGCTTCTCTGGGTGGCTCTTCTCTGGACACGCCCACCTCCTTGCTGCCTCGCCTCAGGGCCTTTGCACTGGCTGTTCCCTCAGCCCGAGCTCTCTGCCCCCTCGATGTTCACGTGGCTCCCCCTCAGTCCCTGGTCACATGTGAGCCCTCAGACGGGCCTCCGTGACCGCCCTGTCTAACCAGGGTTCTGAATCCACCACTGCCCACCCTCCGCCTCCCGCTGTATTTCATGCGACAGCACAACCTATCAGTTACCTTCTCTTTCCTTGACTTGAATGTCACTTCCACCGAGGCACGAACCTTGGCCATTTGGTTCCACGGTAAACCCCAGTACCCAGACTGGTAGGTCTCAACCGGGGGCAATTGTGCCCACCAGGGGACACTTGGCAATGTCTGGAGTTCAGCTGTCACAAGTGGGGAACGGTTGCAACCCACATCGAGTGGGTGGAGGCCGGGGACGCTGCTAAACATCCTACAGTGCACAGGACAGCCCTCACCACAGAGAATCATCCAGCCCGAGAGCCCATAGTGTCCAGGGTGAGAAACCCTGGCCTAGACACACAGCAGGGACCCAACAGATACTGGGTGAATAAAGAAGTAAATGAGGGAGTGAGTGAATGAATGAATGAATGAATGAATATAAAGGCTCACGTCTCATGGAAACGCCTCTGTAGTCCTCAGGATATCGGTGGTCTTTTCTCAGGGTACTAACATTTCACTTAATTTTTCATCCAACGAATATTTAATGAGCACTTACTCTGCCACGTGCTATGTGCTGGGTTTACAGTGGTGAACAAAGCACACACGGTTCCTTCCCTCACAGAGCCTATAGTGCAAAAAAGAACATTCTGTACAAGGCATCTGGGGGGGACCTGGGCTGTTCCCCAACTCTGTCGCCACTGGTCACGTGACCTTGGACAAGTCACCTGACTTCTCGGGACATCTCTTGGTCATATGTAAAATATAAGGGTTGCTTTGATTTTTGAAGCTAGCTAGCTTCCAACATCTAAATTCTATGCATTTAATTAATCCCAGAGGTCTTTTCCTGTTTGGCATTGTTACATTGGCATAATACCACAAGCATTGATTACAAAAGCTTGAGGAATCCACACACCCATCAAGAGGGGACTGGTTAAGTAAACTTGCACACCGTCCACACTCTGGAACATGCTGTGAGCGAGCTGATGTACAACAGCTTCCAAACAGCAGGACTAAGAGAAACGAGGTCTATCAAGTACATTACTCTCCCAAGTACTTTCACAAGAAAATGGAATGAATGAATGAATCAGTGCTACATGATACAACACAGCTGAATCTCACAATCACGCTCAGTGCAGAAGCCAGACATAAGCGTGTACAGATCATAGGACTCCAGGTATATGAAGTTCAAGAACAGGCGAAAGGAAACTGTGCTGACAGACATCAGCATGGTGGTACCCTCCAGCCAGAGGATTTGACTAAAGGAGGGCAAGATGAGGCCCTGTGGGAGTACCAAGAATGTTCTCTTCAGTTGGTCAAAACCAACTGAATTAAGATCCATGCATTTCATTCCATGTAAATTACATCCTAGTGAAGAAAAAAGAAAAAGGAAAGTGCTACGTACATTCTACAGACGGATGTATTTGCATAGACATTTTCTGAAACAGTATATAAGACAGTTATCAGTGGTTGCCTTTGGAAGTGGGATGGGGGACCGGGAATGGGAAAGAGACTTTGTTTTCTTTCCATAGCCTTTATCCTGCGTGACATCCTCCCAGAAAGCATCTATTACTATTTCGATGGAGAACAAGTCATTCAAAAACTACTTATCACTCTCTAGAAAGGAAACCACCCCTGCCCTTAGAAAGGACAACTTATCTCTGGCCAGCCCCTGACAATACAGTCAAGCAAGGCTTTGATAATAAGGCCACCACACGTCAGAATTTGCAGAGGGCTCATACACACCCACCCTCCTCGCCACTAACTAATCCCCCTGGGTCTGGTTTGGGAGGGTGCAGGGCTGGAGGGCTGTTGGGCAAGCTGGGAACCTCCGGGCCAGCAGGTCTCACCTGGGGCCTCAGGTTCGTGCGGTCAAGGGCACCTGGAGCTCAGGTTAAGAATGCTCCCCTTGGGGCTTCCCTGGTGGCGCAGTGGTTGAGTCCGCCTGCCGATGCAGGGGACACGGGTTCGTGCCCCGGTCCGGGAGGATCCCACATGCCGCGGAGTGGCTGGGCCCGTGAGCCGCTGAGCCTGCGCGTCCGAAGCCTGTGCTCCGCAACGGGAGAGGCCACAACAGTGAGAGGCCCGCGTACCGCAAAAAAACAAAAAACAAAAAGAATGCTCCGCTTGGGCTTCACCCTCAGATCTCAATCAGAATCCCTCACATGTCCAAGAGTCTATATTTCTTTTCTACCTTCTTCTGAATTTTCTATTGTGCACATTTTCAAATACACAGCACATTATGGAGAAGAGTCCAATTAATAACACCAATCAGATTCAACCAGTGTTCCTATTTGACTGTATTTGCCTCTTCTCGCTCTCTCTCCATTCAATTGAACCGTTTAAAAGTAAATTATTGTGGTTCTCAAAGTGTAGTCTGGGAACACCATGAGGTCCCCAAGGCCTTTTAAGGGAGTCCATGCTGCCAAAAACATTCTTATAATAATTGTACATTTTTATTTGCCTTTTTCCATTCTCATTCGAGGGTACAGTGGAATTTTCCAGAGGCTACATGACATGTGATACTGCAACAGACTGAATGCAGAAGCAGGTTTGAGAATTCATCTGTCTTCTATTCAGCCATACATTAAAAAGATCTCCAAAAATGTTAAAAAAAAAAAACACTTTAAAAGTAACTTA
Organism: Lagenorhynchus albirostris; assembly: GCF_949774975.1. Taxonomy (NCBI): domain Eukaryota; kingdom Metazoa; phylum Chordata; class Mammalia; order Artiodactyla; family Delphinidae; genus Lagenorhynchus; species Lagenorhynchus albirostris. The sequence continues at coordinate 124,863,452 of NC_083116.1, forward strand.
TTGCTCTCATTGACACTTCACCCCTAACTACTTCAGCATGCATCACTGAAAAATAAGAGTCCTGTACATATACACGTGTTAGTTATCTACTGCTGTGTAACAAATTACCCTGAAACATGGCAGCAGGAAACAACCATGTCTCCTCTCACTGTTTCTGTGTCAGGAATGAGGAGTGGCTGAGCTGGGTGCCTACCACACCACAAGCTTATGGCATCTAATCAAATTTACAACAGTCTCCTCGCATGATCTAGGAGGCAGGCACATAAAAATAACCCAGGTGTCCCCAAAGCCTATTACTGACGTTTGTTCAAGCCAGGATCCAATCAAGGGCACAAGTTATAGCTGGTTATTGTCATGGACTGAATGTATCCCCCAGAATTCATATATTGAAATCCCAATCCCCAATGTGATGGTATTAGGAGGTGGGGCCTTTGGCAGGTGATTAAGTAATGAAGATGGAGCACTCAGGATGCAACTAGTGCCCTTATAAGAAGAGGCCAGAGAGCTCTCTTCCCACCATGCGAGGACACAAGAAGGCAGCCATCTGCAATGCAGAAGAGAGCCCTCACCAGAACCCAGCTATGCGGGCACCCTGAGCTCAGACTTCCAGCCTCCAGAACTGTGAGAAATAAATGTCTGTCGTTGATGAGCCACCCGGTGTGTGGTATTCTGTCACAGCAGCAGGGCTGCCTAGGATAGTGATTCCATCGCTTAAGTCTCATTTGATGGAGGATCCGCCTCCATTTTCTTTTTTAACTTATTTATTTTATTTATTTATTTTTGGCTGCATTAGGCCTTCCTTGCTGTGCAGGGCCTTTCTCTAGTTGCGGCGAGCGGGGGCTACTCTTCCTTGCGGTGTGCAGGCTTCTCACTCCAGTGGCTTCTCCTGTTGCGGAGCACGGGCTCTAGGCGTGCGGGCTTCAGTAGTTGTGGCACATGGGCTCAGTAGTTGTGGCTCACGGGCTCTAGAGCGCAGGCTCAGTAGTTGTGGCGCACGGGCTTAGTTGCTCCGCGGCACGTGGGATCTTCCAGGACCAGGGCTCAAACCCGTGTCCCCTGCATTGGCAGGCGGATTCTTAACCACTGCGCCACCAGGGAAGCCCTCCTCCTTTTTCATTTTCTTTCACATCATTGACTGGGTGCAGAGACAGCGCCCAATGACCCACATAGCGTGCCAAGCCATTCTGGGGACAAGCTACCTGGCCGGCTGTGGGCGCCACCTGTAAAGAAAATGGCTGGAAGTGGACAAAGGAGGCTGCCTGTGCCCCGGCCTCTGCACACTGGCTCCTTCTCGCTAAAGAACCAACCCTCCCCCAGGCGAGCAATTTTTATGGGGCCAGGAAGAGGCAGAGAGAGTGAGCTGAGGGCAAGGGTACTGGGGGAGGGGCACACCACAGTCCCAGGCCCGTGGGAGGGAGAAGGATAATTGTTTGATTATAAGCTCCCTCCCCCAAACCCACTACACATAGCCCATGCCTCGCAATGCCACTGCCATGACTGCTTCCTGTCTCCCGGGAGTTTCCAGCTTGCTGACCCTCTTACATCCATCTGATCCCCCCAAGAGCCAAAGAAGCAGGACCAGCAAGTACAGTAGCCCCATTTACATTTTCGGCAACGGTTCCAAGGGGTGAAGTGGTGCAGCAAAAGCCGCTCTCTGAAGTGTCAGAGCCAGACCTTTAGCGGCCAGTCCTACACTGGAGCGTAAAGCGCGTGACCGTGACGGCCACAACGGGCACCAGCACCCGCGTTACCTCACTCCCTCCCCTCGACACCTCCACACGGGTCCTATTCCCACTTTTGCAGATAAGGATGGGGACCCTGGTCTGTCCCAGTTCCCGACACGCTGGTGTACTGCGCGTGCTCTTCCCTCCTTCCCTGACACGCGGGCAAGCTGGCTTCCCAGCTACGACTGGTACACAAAACACGCCTCCCCTTTCCGACTGAAGCTACTTCTGGAACCCCAGAGCATAAAAAAGTCTCTGCATTGACAACGTCATGAAAGGGAATCGGATCTCTGACCAAGGGCTCAGCATGAAACAAATCATAGGAAAATGAATTCTAGAATACCAGAGCCAGAACATCTAAGATCGTCCAAATCAGTGGTTCTCAACCAGGCGCAATGGAGCCCCACGAGGGAACAAGTGGCAGGGTCTGGAGACATTTTTCATTGTCACAACTTGGGGGGCGGGGGCCACTGGCATCTAGTGGGTGGAGGCCAGTGATGCAGCTCAACAAACATCCTCCAGAGCACAGGACGGTGCCCACAACAAACAGATTTATCCAGCCCCAAACGTCAATAGTGCCAAGGCTGAGAAACCCTGATATAAATTCCTTGGTCACTCTGGGGACAAGAAAACTGACTCCCAAAGACACAAAGTGACTTGTCCCAGGTTCCACAGTCCCAAAGCCAGAAGTGGAATCAGGTCTCTACTACATCTGTCTCTCATCTGCTCTGTCTAGGGTTGGGCTGGGGGACAAGGGAAGGTAGGGGCCTGAGGACCTTGACTCTAATAGCCAACCTGAACCAAATGAAGAAAACTGCAGTAAATTAATTACTGAATTACTGCAGCAACACATCAGGGTGTCCAAACGCTGAAAGAAATGCCTTATTTAATTATCAACTAAAATACCATTGCCTTACAGGTCCTCCCACAGTTGCTGGATGGGTCAAATGATCCGTGGTGTGAGTTCCAATACAATTCAGTGATACCACGGCTTCCAGAGGGGTCACGTTTTACAGGAAAGAACGCCACATTCTCCTCCTAAGGGTACCCACACATGTCCTGGCCTCGGGTCGTATGCGAACCAGAGAAAGGAATGTAAACACAGGCCTGAACTCTCAAAAGAGTCCATTAAAATCCCACCTTCCTGTCCTGCTAAAATTGAAGTCAGCTGATCCCTCCTCCATCTGCCACTGCGTCATCAAGCCCCTTCTTTCAGCAAGCAAATTACTTAGCAATGGAATTAAAAAGAACACTGGAAATTCATGGCTTTTGGTGTTCATTTCCAGCTCCACCCCCTTCTAAAGACCTTTTTGTTCTTAACAGATGTAGCTGGTTTGCACTCTCCTACACGCACATTGGAAGCTTTATTTTATTGGATACTGTTATTTTTTAATCTATTTAAAACACCCGGAGAAAACAAACACATTTCTGACATATCCCCTTTAAATGCCGGAACCTTGCAAAATAATGCCAAACAATTTAGACCGCACATCTAGCTCTTCAAATGCTAACCAAGAAGTTTCCATTCCATTTCAAGCAAAGCAGCTTGGCTTTGAAAGAAATCAGGCTGACCACTGAGGACAAACCCCTGTAAGGAGAATCAGTAAATGTGTCATTATTTAAGAAGCACAATGACCGTCGGTAGACAGTTATCTTTGACGAGCAGCCCCTGTCTCTCCTTACAGTGCCTGTACTGTGATCATTCCTGATTTTTTTCCCCTCCTGTGAAAGAGGCCCGGGTCTTTCAGTCTGGCCCGTGCCCACTTTCCCAGGGTGCGCCTGCCAAGACCCAAGTCACGCGTGAGCCTGCAGCAACCGCCCTCCGCGCCCCCCTGCTGCCTGGTGCCTGCAGCAGCCGCAGCAGCCAGAAACCCCACTTTCGCCGACGGTCTGCAGGGGCTCCTCCTGCAGAGTCCCTTACCTGCAGTGCCGCATGGCGCAGGCCGGTCGCCCACCTGCACCGCATCCTAGAGCATCCTTTCTTCGGCTCAACGGCTGCGAGCGCGCTGACGTCACCGGGAGGCGGGCCCACGCCGCCACGTGACGCCCTCGGGGCGAGGAGGGGAGGGGGGCGGGGGAAGACCCTGGAAGTCCCTGTAGGCGAGGAGCGAGTGGCCGGGAAGCCTCGCTCTGGCCTCCTTTCAGGGCGGTGTGTTTGGTGTGGGCAGCTGGCCTAGCCTTCCACCAACTGTGGGAAACAAACGGCACACAGAAGGGGAGACCCAAATGACTCCAGGCTCCACGCAGGTAATAGGATTTCAATAAGGGGATTAGTAATGAAAGGAAATAATTTAGTCTTTTATTTTGAAGAAGTCTTTATCAAATGCAATGGAGAACTAAATAAATAAATCTATTTTGTGCAAATCAAAATGACAGTTAAAATACAGAATGCATATACATATTTTGCATAGAGGGTCCATGTTTCAAACCGTATATCAAATACATTAATTTGAAGCATATTCACTGTGGAATGTAATACTAATTGCACTGATGAATAATGCTTGTAATTACTCTCAATACCTGCATTCCAATATCAACGTGTTTTTGCCGAAGAAAACAACAGTGACACCACGTAGTTATACTTCTTACTTGAACATTTGACTGTTTAAAGTAAAGCGCTAGTGCATGAGCACGGTTGTACTTGTGTCTTTTCCTAAATCTTCTGGCAAAGAATTTGATCTCTCAGACATGAAAGTTAATTCGCAATAACTCATTATTATACGTTTTCTAATTTTTATCACATTCTGCGAAAGTGAGTCATCTATTAAAGAAAATATGTACAATGTCAGTATTTCTCATTCACAACTGAAACAGCCTTGCCTAGACGGACTTAGAAAATTCCAACTGTGATCATTTCATAAATTTGAAATGGCATATTTCAGACTTAAACTGTGAAGATATCAAGTTTCTTGCCAAACCACATAAACGTTTTTGAAATGTGAAAGAGCAAAAGCAGGAACTGTTTTTATTTGTATTCCAGTTTCATATAGATTAGTTTCCTTTCGTTTGAGTTCAAATTGCAATTTTAACATTCCCTTCGCTGGCGCCCCTGAAAGAGATGTGAAATGGGTTGTTTCACAAGCAGGCCAGGGTTACTTACTTGCTATTTATTGCGGCAGCTTTCATGTCCTTCTATATTTAACCCCGGGCCCTTTTACCACCATCCCCTCCTGATTAACCACATTTCTGTTCAGAAGGTCAGTCTCTAATTGGGGGCTAAATAATGGCCCTTGTCTCGCACAGCGATCGATTATTTTCAACTCGATTTGAAAAATCAACAAAGTGGCCGTACAGTATTCCAGGTCCTTCCTCTCATTTGTTTTTCTGAGTGATAAGCAACTTACCTTTTGCTTTCAGATTCCTGAGACATAAAATTTAAATGCTACCGAAATCCCCTGCTCCAGTGGGTTGAGGGTCCGCTTAGAGAAAGAAACTGACAAGCTCATTTTCCTGCCGGAGGCAAAAGCCGATTTCAGCCTTCGGCGCGCGGGGCGGGCCCCCACTACCCGGAGCCAAGAGCCAGGCTGCGAGCGTCACGTGCTCCGTCCAGCCACTCAGCCCTGCCCGGCAGGCTGGGTCACCTCGGCTCTGGAGGCCGGCCCTTCCAAACCTCATACAGTCGGTTCCTCCGGGTGCACAGAGAACCCCCGCGTCCCCGACACGGGACGCGCTGCCCGCTGGGGTTGGGCTGCCGGGACTACGGTGGTGGGAGTTCCAAGAATCGACGGGAGCTGGGACGCGGGGCGGTCTATAAAATGCCCTCCGAGGTCCGAAGTGACTTGCTCTGTGTTCCGGCTCGGCGGAAATGACTCAAGCAGAGGCACCTTCCTCGTCGTGGGGCGATTTTTTTGCCAGTAGGTTTCACCTTTTCTTCTCCAGGTGATTGTTCAAGTGTGAAGAACATTATAGCAAACAGGCAATTAAGGAAAAGCCTATAAAACTGGGGCGCACAGTTTTCAACAGAATGAGATCACTTCCGACATCCTCCACCTCCACCCATGAAACTGTCCCTTTGGCAAGGACTTAAAAAAAAAGATTACCCCCCCATAAGAATGTAAATTGAACAGTCTTCCTGGTGGGCAGTTTAGCAATTCCTACCAAAAACCTTGCAAATATGCACGGGTTGAAACATAGTGGCCCCGACAGCTATTGCTGTCATTTGCTCCAGGAACTAGCCTCATTAGGAAAAAAGGAAAGGAACGGAAAGAATCGTGAAAGGAAGAATTGCTGCAGTATTATTTATGACCTCAAAGCACCAGCAGCAAGTTAAGTGGCCAGAAACAGAGGATTGGTTAAGTTTATAAGACATCGGTACAACACAAGAATTAAAACAGATATGGTAACAGATACTTTTCGCCATGGAAGGACATTCACGGTGTCTTATATGAGAAAAAGCAAGCTGCAAAGCATTATGTGCTGAATGATCCGACGAATGTATGTAGGTGTTGAAGGGAAGCAGAAGATGCCACCCCCAAAATAGGCCACTTGGCATACTGATTATTTTGAATTAAAGGTACTTAAGAAACAGCCTGTGCAAATAAAAGACACTCTGACCTTCCTTGGTCCCCCCAAAGGCATGTGAAGGTACCCTGCCCCCCACCAGGTGGATAAAAGGCATCCTTATTAGGGAGAAAGGGAATTCACCACCTGGAAGGCGGTATAAACAAACCTTGTTACTTGCACTAATTTGCTAGCCCAAGCCCAAACCCCTTTGTTTCTCCAATTTTTCACAAACTTATGGTTTCCTTGTCTAGAAGGTATAAAAGCTGCCTGCTTTGGTGACTTCTTGGAGTCTCAGAATTCTATGGGCTCCCCTACCGTGGGAAATTAAATTTGTTTCTCTCCTGTTCGTCCGTTTTATGTCAATTTAATTATTAGACCAGTCAAAAAACCTAGAAGGGAAGAAGGGAAGAGTTTCTCCTACAGTTTCATATATTTATATCTTCGCAAGCATATACCTTTGAACAGAGAAAACAACTGGGAAGCAAATTTACTAAAGTATCGACCTTAGTATTTCACTCAATAGTGAGATTAAGGGTATTTCTCATTTTCTTCTTTTTAGCTTAGCTGCATTTTCTAATTTTTCTACGATTAACATGCATTGCTTCTGTAACAAGAAACAGCTATTGCTTTTTTTTTTTTAAGCACTGTAGGAGGCATGATCATGGATTATGTACATTTTGCTACTTTTTAACGCAGATTTCATTCCTTGAAGATTCTCAAATCTTAACCGCAAAGCCCGGAGAGAACAATTCCTAATCATCCTAGGTTATTCTGCTCATAAAAATCTTTAGGAAGGAAGATGGCAGCTCAGAACTGATGTTACCGTTTCATTGTCCGTAGGTCCAGCCTTAATTTCTCTTCCATTTAAATTCACTTCTTATTCTGCTATGTGCGAAGACTGAAAGATAGCCGTTAAGATCCTTCCTGAAAAGATTCTTCAAACACTTATGTAATAACCTTTGAGCTTTAATTTCTCCATACTGGCGCCTTCTGTTTTCTTCACAGACTTCTACTTGTTAATCCCTTTGAATCTTTTACATTTTTTTCCTCTTATCTGCTGCTGGTACATGGGACACTGTCTAGGGACAGTTTTGGCTGCCACACCTCGGGACGGGGGGCCCCTGGCATCTGGTGGGTGAAGGCCCAGGGTGCTGCTCACCAACCTACAGTGCCCAGGACAGCCTTGCAACAGAAAAGTTTCCAGCCCAGAATATCACTAGTGCCGAAACAGAGAAACCCTGCTTATACAGTATAATTTGATTCACCCAAATCTTCCATTTCCCAGGCTTTGTTTTGCCTTTTTTTTTGGCCGAGTCCCACAGCATGAGGGATCTTAATCCCCAGGCCGACCAGGGATCAAACCCAGGCCCCCTGCAGTGGAAGCGCGGAGTCTTAACCACTGGACCTCCAGGGCAGGCCCTTCCCAGTCATTTTAAAGAGTTCACCATTGTATAACATGCTGGAAGCTCTGCTTCATTATAATCCCTTAAATGTGGTACTGCTGGCGCGTGGGAAGTATGACTGCCTGTATCTTCATAGACTGTTTCAGAATTGATGCACAGGAAGCTGCAAAGGGTGGTTATCTCTGGGGAGCGGAACCCAGTGACTGGGACACAGAGAGGGAAGGGAAGTTTTCGTAGACATGGAAGCACACTACATGGTAAAAAACAAAACAAAATTTAAAAAAAACTGTCTCTGGGATACAGTGTTACACCAGAACCAACAATGTCTTCAAATGTTCTCAGACACCATCTTGAAGTATTACATAACAACCACATTACAGTATTATTGTCTGCGCTATTTGTCAAGCTTCTGCAAGCCTCGATTTTCCCTTCTAGAAAGTGGGGAGCAGTAGAGGTAGTAAAAGGATCCACCACCTGGGGGCGTTTTGAGGCTTAAGTGAGGGCTCTGGAAAGAGTAAGCAGTGCTTTGCAGAGCCTTACTGCAGCCTGAGACGCAAGGAAAAATGTGTACCCCTATATATACTTATCAAAATACCTAGCATATTTGAGCCAAGTGGAAAAAGTTATAAAGACTCACAATCTAACACACACACACCTATATATAAAGCCCCACGTGGCCCAGTTCATTTGCACACCATTGTCAACTCACATAAACCCACCCACAGGGACAAGCAGGGCATGTAACCCCTGGCCAGTTGGACATAATTATTCCCCTTACACAGTAATACAGGGTAAAATTGCACTGGTTCAATATGGTAGCCACTAGCCACAAGCTGCTATTCAAGTTTAAATTAATTTAAATTAATAAAATTTAAAACTCAGGGACTTCCCTGATGGTCCAGGGGGTAAGACTCCGCACTCGCAATGCGGGGAGCCCAGGTGAAATCCCTGGTCGAGGAGCTGGGTCCCACATGCACGCCACACCTAAGACCTGGCACAGCCTAAATAAATAAATAAATACTTTTTTTAATTAAAAAATATTTTAAAAATAAATTTCAGTTCCTTAGTCACACTAGCCACATGTCAAGTGCCTGATCGCCACATGTGGCTAGTGGCTACTATATTTTAGTGCAGATATAAAACAATTCCATCATTGCAGATAGTTCTATTGGGCAGTGCTGCAAAGCATTTCTTTTAAACTAATTCCACTGCAATAAAACAATTTGTGTTTATTACCCAGGGGATTCTGTCTGTAACTGCAGAGTAGGAAAACCAATCTGGCCAGAGTGTCTGTTGGTGGGAAGGACGGAAAACCATAGATTCTAAAAGGCTGCGTGCCTCTCGCCATAGGTCCCAGACACGATGTTTCCAAACCAAAAGACGTGCAGCCTCTGCCTTTGGATGTAACCAAGGGCCTGCAAATCTTGCTCCAAAATGAGGTGGCAGTGTCTGATCACTTGTTTCAAAGCAAAAATTGAGATGCGTGACGAGAAAATATTGTCAGTCTACTTAACAGAGACAGACAATAAATCTAAAAACAATGACTAACTCAGCAGTAACGAGTACTCCTGGCACCAAGAAACCAAGTCTCCCTGGAGAAATGACCATTTCCAGGTCACAAACATCTGGTCAAGCAGGGTAGTGTTACCGAACCAAACTTGGTCCCCTCGCCCATGGAGCAGCAAAACCAATGTACTGACACCGGCTTGTGGTGAAGGAAAGCGCAGCGTTTGTTTCAAGGCCAAGGAAGAACTGGCGGCTTAGCTCAAAAGATCCGAACTCCCCAGTGGCTTTCAGGGAAGGGTTTTTAAAGACAGTGTGAGGGAGAGGGTGACAGGGTGTGTGATCAGCTAGCTCGTGCACGATTCTCTCATTGGTTGATGGTGAGGTAACAGGGTGATTTAAAAAATCAGGAATCTTGATCATCAACCTTCTGGTTCCAACTGGTCTGGGGTCTATGTGACCAGCACGCAATTAACTTCTTCCACCTGGTGGAGGTTTTAGTGCCTGCAGACAACTGAAGGGTACGGCCCAGGGTATTATCTATAGCCCCTGAGGAAGAACCAAAGGCCCTTGACCTTGTTTTATGGCTAAACTGTTACTAGTCTTACTTGAATATTTTCTTTTGTTTCTGTTTTTTTTTTCTTCTCTTATTAAATTTTTCTTTTTGGAACTCAGGGAAGGTCTAGGATGCTAAAGCTTTTCTACATACAAGAGGTGGGCAGCGGACACGGGGCCTGGGCAAGCGTCTGTCCCCGGGAAGGCTCTGTAGGGTCCCGCTCCGTTTCAGTAGCAAGGAAGCCATCTCAGACTCCTGGGGACATATAAAAAAGGACCCAGCAGTCAACCAGTAGAGGTTGCCCCAGCTACAGAGGAGGGAATGTGAGCGTTAATAAGGATAACAACTCCAATGGATTAAAGCACACCAAACATATTTAAATTTGTGTTAATAATAACGATACAAAAAAAAAAATTTCCAAAAACCAAAAAAAAATTGGTCACCACTGTAACAGTGCTAGGGAAACAATTATTTTCAAAACTGGTCAATAAAGAAAAAAATCAAGCATTTATCTTGTTTTTCCCATACAAACTACCACTGGATAACCAAATAGACTAGTAAGTTTCTCTTTATAAAGGCATTTCAAAGTAAATAATAATGTTTTAAAAATTGAGAGAATATCATCATTTTTCAACCCTTAGTGAATTAATGGATCTATGTATTGATTATCAATAGTTGCAAACCCTATAAAAAGAAACATTGTAAGTCACCTGATGGATGAAGGTATGTCTTGCCACCCATCCCAGCCCCCAAAAAAGAAAGGAATAAAACGAACTGGAATCTGATCAAGCTTTTAGGTTCAACAACAGCTTTTTTCAGCATTTATTTTTAGGAAATAAAGTTCAGAGGAACATGTTAAACTACACCCAGGGATACAATGAGCCAAGTCCAGGCTGTGGGAGATCAGAAAACACACAAATTGAAAGGTGTGTGTGTGGTAGGGGGCGTGGATCCTGTGAATTAAAAACCGACACAACTGCGCTGAGATGGCACTGTGCACCTATGAAGATGACAATGATCAAAATGACAAATGTTGGCCAGGAAGTGGAGAAACTGAAGCCCTTGTACACTGCCGGTAGGAATATAAAATGGGCAGCGGCTTTGGAAATAGTCTGGCAGTTCTTCAAATGGTTAAACATAGAATTACCATATGATCTAGAAATTCTACTTTTATGTATAGACCCAAGAGAAATAAAGACCTATGTCCACACAAAAACTTGTACACAAATGTACACAGCAACATTATCCCTATCAGCCAAAAAGTGGAAACAACCCAAATGGCCACGAACTGCCGAACAAACACACACAACGTGGTCTATCTACACAAAGGAATATTACTCAGCAATAGAAAGGAGTGAAGTCCTGACACAGGCTACAATGTGGACGAGCCCAGAAGACATGATGCTGAGCGAACAAAGCCAGCACACATAGCATGTGATTCTATTTCCAGGAAACGTCCACGATAGGCAAATCCACAGAGAGAGAAAGATTGGCAGTTACGGGGGGGGGGGAGGCGGAGAAATGGGGGTGACGGTTAACCGGCACAGGGTTTCCTTTTTTTTTTTCGGTACGCGGGCCTCTCACTGCTGTGGCCTCTCCCGTTGCGGAGCACAGGCTCCGGACGCGCAGGCTCAGCGGCCATGGCTCACGGGCCCAGCCGCTCCGCGGCATGTGGGATCCTCCCGGACCAGGGCACGAACCCGCGTCCCCTGCATCGGCAGGCGGACTCCCAACCACTGCGCCACCAGGGAAGCCCCCATACCTCTATTTTTATGTTGAAAAAAATTATATACATTTTAATATATTTAAGTCTCTAATTACATTTTTTTTAAAAATCACACATTTCCATTCTGTTCTTAAGGCAGGTTAGTTTAATTTTGTAGAAGAAATACTTTCAAACAATACAAATGACACAATTAGAACAGTGACAAAAATAGAGATGAATACTGATTATAACTTATTCCCACAACAGAAGGTTACTTATTTCGGTGGTGACAATTACGTGACCAGATGAAGTGAAGACCGAATTCCCTTTTACTCATCACACTGTTTCTAAAGGACCCTGGTGGCAGACTTCGGATTGTCCAAGGCACGATTATGGGCAAACTTAAAACATAAGAAAATACCCCTTAAGACGACAGGACTTCACTTTTCGGACACGTGGGATATTTTCCAGGGGGTGGCAGTCTTAACTAGTCGGAAGCTGCACAATCGATCACGAAAGAGAAGCCAGTTAGGGTGCCTCGTGCCCTGCCTGCTGGCCTGGCCTCTGTCGCTGTCCACGTGCCACTTCCAGCACAGCCTGCGAGTAGCACGGACCCGTCACCTCCCCGTCCTTCATCAGCCTGGCTTTTCCTTCCTTTCTGACTATGGTCCCATTCAGGTGCAAAAGCAGACAGGAGGGAGGCGGAGAAGCACAGGGGAAAGGCGCAAAACACAGCGCTCCTTGAACTGACACCAAAGCTGGGGCTGCATTTGTTTCTGGTGGGGCAAAGGAGGGATTTCCTTTTTTTTTTTTTAACTCTGGGATGGGGAAGCATTCCAAACAGAAACCTGTGTCTAGTGGGCAGTGACATTTGAAAACCCTTGCGGGCTTTCTGTATCGGCACAGTGGGTTTCCCCACGTTGCTACTTTGTAGGGGTTAGCAGGAAAGCTACCTCAACCTTTCCACCCACTTAGAGCTTTAACTGGCAGTGCCTAAACACAGGCCCGGCAACGCGGCCGGCGCTCTCCCACGTCTGGGGAGCCATGTACCTCAGACGCATATGACTTGCTCTCCACACACCCCCGAGTCCAGCGGCAGCCAACCCATCAATCTGAAGTTTCAACAGCTGGGGACAGAGAGGGCCTGCCACCAACCTGACCCGTGCAGCAACGCTGTCTCCTGGGGGGGCACTTCTGGCAAGCACTCATGTGTTTTGTGTCTCTACCTCTGTTGTGGGTATATATGCAGAGAAATTAGCAAAAGAAAAAAAACCGGGACTAGAGGCAGAAATACATAGCAAGAAGTGACAAGTGTGAAAAAGCACACAGTTTTCAGCCTTACCACCACAGACAACTTCACTGTCCGTGATAGGTCACATATCAATGAAATGCTTTTACAAAATGCATTTTTAATAAATGTGAAAAGGAAGGTGGGTTATACAAGGGAGTGCTTACAGACGAATGAGAAGAGAGATGCTGCTGATTAAGGGGGGAGGGGCACTTTCAAGGGAGGGGCACAAAGACCCAGGAGGAGGGTTCCGTTTTCTTTTACATTTTGTGTGACTCACCTCGTTTACTTCTCCGAGGCCTCATGAAGGAGAGTGCATTTCATATATAATAAATACGTATTAGGCAAACTATACCACCTGGCATTTTTAAAGGATGGTATAGTTTTATTACGTAAAGAATTTTTTCCTCATGAGCTAGTTCTAAGATTTCTTAAGAAATATTGGGACGACTCCAGTATGGGGCGGGGGCCCTCCGATCGAAAGCACATGCTCTCCTGTGAGTGACTCGCCTGGTAGCTGTAGTTCCCACGGAAGCTGGCCTCCTCAAGAAAGCGCCTTCAAAGGTTATCGTGTCCATGTTGTGACTGCTCTATCCATCAGCAGATCCAGTGACTCAGTGAAAACACACCTTCCTTCTTCTCTTTTCACTTTCCTGCAGGGCAGAGCAGCAGAGCAGAAGCTCCACCACCGCCCTCCTTGTCGGTCAGGATCAGATGGGGCAGACTGGAAAGGCAGGCGGGGCTGCCGAGGCCGGGTGAGGGTGGGCTGTATGGCTGCCGGGGGCTCCGTGACCACCAGCCTCAGACCCGGGGTGGGCACGGAAAGGTGCACGGAAACCAGGGGCTATGGGTGCCCAGCCCGCGCGGGAGACCAAGCTCCGCAACGCACACGCCGCACTGACTCAGGACTGAGCCCCTAAGGTGGCATCATAACAGAACACAAAGGGTGCAAAAGTGTACAATATACATGATAAATGCACAGAGGAGAAACGGGACGAGTGACGAGTTCAGCACATAGTGTTTGCATTTCGGATGTCAGACACAAAACCGGCCCCAAAGTTCCATTCTACCGCATGACAAATACTGAAGAACAAAATTTCAGTCTTAAAATACATCTTAAAGTCAGTATTTTCCTTCAAGGAAAAAAAAAGTACTATAAATAAATTACAATACAGTGAATTTGCCTGAACTCACTTCGTTTCTGTCTTCCAGCCTTTAAGTCAAATAAAACAGCGTAAAAACTGTACACTCTTAACATGATAATTGATCTCTTATAAAATAACCTGTCTTCAGAGATGTCAATTTCACAACAAGGAAAAACCAAGCCCTGTTGCCGTCACTATTATAAAATATATATGTATAGATATATGTGTTTTGTTTTTATTTTTTACAAAATGTGTATATTAATAGCTTTGCACAAATATTTTAAAGACAAATTTAGCTAGTCTAAGAACTTCATGAAAATAAAACAGGCAGATAAATACTTTATGTGTACAAAGCACTACATCAAACATCGTCGGCGGGCAGAGGAGGTACGTTAATCCTTGGTCTTGTAAAAAATGCTATCTTCTCCCTGCGATTGGAAAGAATTACAGGTTAGAGGCTGATAGAAATGCAGTGAAAGGTGGCAAGAGGCTCTGCCATCAATGACAGCTTTTCTGACTCAGAGAACACACTGAATTTCAACCCCCAGGGGCACATCTGTATACAAACCCTCTAAAGTTTCTTGCCCCGGCCCCCTCTCTAAATTTTAATAGAAGTTACAAAGCCCCATGAGGGCAAGGGTTTGTCTCCAGTGCCTAGAACAGTGCCTGGTATACGTAGATGCTCAGCAAATATTTTCTTTATGAATAAATGAAAAACTATACAAGGAGTTCTAAATCATAGTTGAAGGAAGATAGCTATAGTGTTTTATACTCTTTTATGATGGGGAGGTAAAAATTCAAGGTATAAAAAAATTAAGGCTAGACGTCAGGCACACATTATTTAGCCCTAAAAAGGAACACTGCACTGATTCATGCTACAACATTGATGAACCTTAAAAATACTATCCTAAGTGAAAGAAGCCAAACACAAAAGACCACATACTGTATGACTCCTCTTATATGAAAGGTCCAGAAAAGGCAAACCCATAGAGACGGAAAGGAGAGTGGTGGCCGCCAAGAGCTGACGAGAGGTTGGCATGGGGAGTGACTGCTTACCGGGGGTACAGGGTTTCCTTTTGGGGTGACGGAAATGTTCTGGAACTGAATACAGATTGTGACTGTACTAAATGCCATGGAATTGTTCACTTTAAAATGGTTAATCTTACGCTTCGTGAATTTCACCTCAATTTTTTAAAAAGCCAGACACAAAAGAAAATAGATTGACTGGGTGATTTTCCTCATATAAAAGATAAAAACAGGGAAAGCTAATCTACACTATTCAAATTCAAGATGGTGGTTATTCTGGTGTGGGAAATCTGGGGGTGCTGATAACATTTGATTCTTGCCATGTAGGGTTTATGACAGTTCACTGAAATATTTCATATATAGGACGATATGCATGCTTTCCTGTATGTCTATTATGCTTCAATCAAAAGTTAACTAAATAAAAAAAAGTTAACTAAAAAGGCAAAGGTGATACACATATGTATCTATATGTAGATCACTGTGCTGTTTACAGGAGCAAACATTTGGAAAGAAGCAGGGTATAAAATAGGTAAATTATATCTGTTAGATGAGACATTACAGCCAAAAAAGGTAACAGATGATGTGGCAACATGGGGTATTTTAATTTAAAAAGAGCTAAATGCAAACTCGAACCCACACTGTGATTACAAGCAGCATGAAAAAACAGTGTTTAGAAAACAAGATCGGAAGCAACTCCGCACACTGCTAACAGCCGTGGAGATTCCTGCTTTGTCCTCGACTTCCTGTGGGTCTCTCTCAATACTTACTTTACTCTTCATAGTGACAAAGGTATGCCAGGACAAAGCAAGCGCGAGAGTGAGGCCTGGGCTTCCCCCCACCTGAACGCCTGCACCTGGAGGGGCTCTTTGCGGCTCCGCCCCCGCAGCTGGCGCACCCCTTTGGAGGCCTTCTTCAGCGTCTTCTCAGCTGCCTGTTCTTGATGGAGGTCAAGTTTGGTCTGTCTCGTCTGGAACAGCAACGCGGGGTGAACCAGACGGGTTTGCTTCCAGTTTTAAGGAAGAGCGATGGAAGCCCCTGCCAGCTCCGGGCACCGGGAGGCGAGAAAGGCCCGGCCGCCTGCCCCCTCCCCCCGTTGGCGGGCCGGGGCCTCACCTGCCTCTCGGCCTCCCGCAGCAGGCTCCGGAAGCGCTCGTCGCGCAGCAGCCAGGCCGGGGGCTCGGCGTGGCCGCGGAGCTGGGCGTCCTCCAGGCGCTGGCGCAGCTCGCGCAGGGCGCACAGCTCCTCGTTCAGCTGCCGCTGCCGCGTCCGCGACGCCTGGAGGTCCAGCTCCAGGTCCAGGGACGTGCGCGCCGCCAGCGCCGCCAGGGAGGACCTGCAGGGCTGCGAGACGGCGGCCGTGAGCGCGCCCACCCCGCCCGCGCCCTGCCTGCAGCTTCTTCCCCGAGTGACCGACCCCACTGGAGGGAGACAGCCGCAGCGTGGCCCGACGCCAACGCAACACGGATGTGGGCCACACGGGTTCAAACCTCCACTCCGGTAACGAGCCAGTGACAGCAAGCTGTCCGCTGTAATGACGACCTAGTTTTTGGCTAAAGCGCAGAGAAACAGACCCTGTCACACGGGGCAGGAGGGCGTCATCTTTCTCAAGTGCTACTTGACAATATAAGCAAGAGCCACAAAATGTTGTGTTTTCTTTGGTTCTGAAATTTCATTTGACTTGCATCTGAAAGGCACAGCTGATGATGTGCAAAAGCTTTATGACAGAAAAATTCCTAAATACCTGACAAGAGAAAAGTGATCAATTACATTATAAGGCCCGCAGAAAACGCAGCTACTGTAAAAAGATGAAAAATAGACCGACATGGCAAAATCTTAATGGCCTACTGTGTAACGGGAAAAAAGCACGTTATAAACCACGTTGAGGGCTTTCTGGTTAAACACACACAAGCTGTCAAAAACGTTCCTCCCCAGGGAATTCCCTGGTAGTCCAATGGTTAGGACTCCCCGCTTCCAATGCTGGGGTGCAAGTTCAATCCCTGGTCGGAGAACTACAACTGCAAGCCGCGCAGCGAGGCCAAACATCAACAACAACAACAACAAAAAAACGCTCCTCCCCACACACGCCTGAAGTAAGCAAGTCTCCTGTTTTCAAGAAAGCTCTAAGACGAGAATAGAATTTTGTACACGGAGCTGAGAGAAGTACTTCCCACGCCATGGCTAACAACGCTGGGGAAGGCAGTTAGCGCAACAAAATCACAAATCCACGAGCCTATCAGCGTTGTTGGGAGGACTGAATAACTGTATGCGTTTTACACACCCATAACACTATTTTGCACATATACAGAAGTTAAATGCAAATGTAAGTGACTTAATAAACACAAACTCATTTAAAAGCTCTGCTGAATTCATAGCAGAGCTCACTGGTACCCAACCACGGGTGACTTGGGCCCTCCGGGGACATTTTTGGTTGTCACAACTGGGGGAGGGGGTGATACTGGCAACTAGTGGGTCAAGGCCAGGGATGCAGCTCAACGGCCCACAGTGCACAGGACAGCCCCCAACAAAGACAGACCTAGGCCAAAATGCCAACAGCATGGCTGCTGAGAAATACTTTTGTTGCTGAGTTATGTATTTTCTTATCATTCTCAGTCAGCGGCTACTCTAAATACAACCACCACAAGGAGATCTGGGAATTTTTTTTTCTTTCAAAGAATTCTTGCCCGGGCACTACCTTACAAATTAAAAGTAGCAAAAGTGTGTAAACTGGCGTGACGTGGAGAAAAAATTCGGTGTATATAAAGGAAAACTGTAGAACGTCCTACGTAGGAGAATGCTCCAAGTTGAAAGACTCAAATTTTCTAAACTGTATATACTCCCTTGTCAAAAAAGAAAGAAGAATCTCTTATACAGAATGGCTGTTTATTAATTTATTATATTTTAAAATGTAAAGATCATGTATTATCTTAGATTATGACATTATCTTAGGAAATTAACAAATATTGGTAACATATTGACATTATATACACTTCTAAAAATTATATCTAAGTAAACAAGGAAATAAACATACTACCTTTCAATTAATCTTACCTAAAATATTACCCCTTCGGGTTTGTAGAAGTAACTCCCAGCGTACATACAGACGGCAGATTAGTCTACGTGGCACATACCTGCTTATAGCGAAGGGTTCGTCTTTCCAAAGTGTTTCGGACAAAGGGGGACTTCCGGGGCAGCGTTGAACTGTCGCTGTCACTACGATAAAGCTACACCAAAAAGACTGAGGTTCAGAAACATTTCCTCAAGAATTCAACATTCATTCTCTGTGTACTCTGAACTGGATTATTGTGTTTCGTGCAGGTGCTCAAACAGTTCTGACGTTTAGAGCTTTTACCAAGACTTTGGGTTTCGCTTACAAGAAAACCCCACACAAGAGTTTCAGGCCAAACAAAGACAAACCAAATAAGCAGACCAACCCCCAGCCCCACCCCTGCTTCAGGTCCATCAACCGAACCAGCTGAGGTTTTCCAGGCTAATCGAGCAACACAATTTCGGTCCTATCAATGCCAACTGCCACTTGGTACGGTGTGACGCTCATGAAAACCCGCACTCTCCTCAGCGCTTTTCACTTTTTATCAGTCATTCTCATTTGCTGTGTTTCTAGCTTTGGCAAGAGCTGGGAAGAGTGGCGTTCCAGATAAGAGCCTCGTTCCCGGCAGGAGGACAAGGCCACACCACTAACACCCACCCTGCCCGTCAAGGGAAAAGGCCTGTCTTTAAAAAGAAAAATAAATAATGCCGACTTCACGGGAGCCGAGACGTTACGTATTTCATTTGGCGGCAGGTTTTCATTTCAGGATCAACATATATCTGTGTGAAAGCAAAGTCCTGGCCTTCACGGCCTTACTTTCCATGCCAATGAACCCCAGATAGCAGGAAATGTTGCAGCACTGCACTTATGTGCCTCCCAATCATCACAAACATATATAAAAACAGAGGCCTCTAGAAGCATCGCCGGTCAGTGCGTGCCTTTGTGCAGGGCGCAAAGCACAGTGCAGGGGCTGGAGGCCTGTCTCTGGGGCGGTGAAGGGCTTCCTCCTTCACCACCCCATCCTCCTCAGCAAGCAGGCGGGAGGCTGCTCCACAGGGGTTCGGCAAGAGTCTAGGATAAGGAAGGATGGCCTTCGATCAGGCACCTCCAGCCGCGTGATGAAGCATCAGGCCCCACAGGGCTGCAGCCTGATGGGGCGGGAGTGCCCTGCCTGACCCTGGGCTGCCCGGGGCAGCGCGACCGGGACACCTCACTGCGTGGGGAGAGGAGCTGCAGGCCTCGCAAACGTGGCCACCCGGGCCCCAGCCCCTGTTGCTCCCTCCTGTGAGTAAAGGATTCCCTGCCCAAGAAAGGTGGGCTCCCTGCTCAGCTCCTGGGCAGTGACCTGTAAGTCCCTAGAACGTTCTAAGTGTCTCTGTTTACCTGGGGACCTTGGCCTGGCCGCACAGTCTCTGCTGACAATGTGAGGGGGGCCCTGGGCCACCAGCTTGACCCTGGAGGGGCTGCAGACGAAGGTCAGCCACGCCGGCCACCAGCTGTGCCCCGTGACCACCCCTACAAAACGCCTGGGCACCAAGCCTCGGGTGAGCGTCCCTGGTCGGCTGTGCTCCGGACACGCTGCCACTGCTCCGGGAAGCGAGAGCTGCCGCACAACTCCGCTGCGCGAGAAGGGTTGGAAGCTCCGCCACGTCTCTCCGGAGCGCTGCCCGACGCCTCTTCCCTCTGCGCGTCGGTCTGCACCCCTTCCCTCTGCGCGTCGGTCTGCACCCCTTCCCTGCGGCGCACCATCATCGTGGATACGACGGCTTTTCTGAGTTCCGTGAGTCCTAGCCAATTTCTGAGCCTGAGGGTGGGCCTGGGGACCCCTCAGTGTCTCCCACGGAGGCCTGAGGGTCTGCCTCTCTCATGTGATCAAACTCTGGCTTTGCCCTAATGCAGCGGCCCCTTGGTAGCCCTTTCAAGGGAAGATGCTTTCTCCAACGAGCCCCGTCAGAGGAGCGGGAGGGTCAAAGCTCTCCTCGAGCCAAACGGCGCCCCAGTCTGCTGCGTCGTGAGCACTAATCCTCAACAGCGCCTCGTCTCTGCTAGTCTGTGCCGTCACTGTCACACGGCCACGGCCGGCCAACCTCCAACCTGCTGTCCTGTCTCCACGGACCACAGCAGGTGGGGTCTCCCCCTCCACCTGTCTCAGAGTTCTCAACCCTGCGTGCAGGTGAGGATCTGCCGGGAGCTCCAACCCTCTGCTGCCCAGCCCCGCCCGCGACCGATGACGAATCCTTCCAGGCAGGTGGCAAAGGACTCCCGACTTACTCTGCAAACGTACTGGCTTCGCGCTCCGGGCGAGAAAGTCTGGGAACGGACAATGGTGCTGCTCCGCGTGAAGGGCGAGCCGCGGGCCCTGCGGCCA